>NC_057862.1:0-373333 GCF_019393635.1 Dromiciops gliroides | reverse complement strand
CTCATCCTATCAGACTTTTAGGGATTGAAGTAAAAGATAGTGCCTGACCTCACTATCACAATGACACTGGGCCGGACTAGCTCCCCCAGGGGCCAGCGGAGTACCCTGAACAGCAAGAGTTTAACAATTGCTGGCTAGGGGTAGCTCGGTGGCGCAGTAGATAGAGCACCAGCCCTGGATTCAGGAGGACCTGAGTTCAAATCCGACGTCAGACACTTGACACTGAACTGTGTGACCCTCCTCTTCCTCTTCTTCTTCTTCACTTAACCCCAATTTCCTCACAAAAAACAAACAAACAAACAAATAATTGCTGGCTGTGCCCATTTGCTGGTGTGAATGGGGACAAGGTAGAGATGGGGCAGAGTTCCGCTTTCCCGCCCCAGTCCTTGCCGGAGAAAGCCCTCTGCCACACTTGCACAATCTTTTCCTGAGGCAGGGCACAGTAAAGGAAGGAGGAGGGGGCTGGAGAGGGCCTGAGCCCAGGAGCCCTGAGTCCCAGGGAGAGAAAACTGGCCAGCCCCGACACCGGTCCGCCCATCCAAGTGCAGAAAATGTTGCCAATTTTAGTGGCTAAGACAGATTTTTAACCCAGCTGCCTCCCAGACTCCCAGTGGAGCTCAGAATTAGAGCAGCAGGTGGAAAGCCCCCAGGTCTCCCCTGAACAAGGCAGACCCACAGCAGACCCAGGGCTCGGCGGCAGAGGGAACTGAGCATCTCTCGCTCAGGGCAGGATCCCAGGGCCACTGTTCCCAGCTGTGCGTCCAAGGGGCTCCTCTCCAGACAGGCCTGGGAGGCTCGGTGCTGGGTGAGGCAGACACTTACCGGAGCTGAGGAAAGGTCTCTCCGGGCCCTGGGGATGGGCACCCTCAATGGATATACAATTTCATACTGCTCCGCATGGGGCAAGGGGTCAACTAGAGGCAGATGGGCAGAGAGTCCTGGAGAGAAGAGGCAGAGGGTTAAAATGCTGAGTGAGGAGGGGGAAGAAGTGGCTGGCCAAGAGCAAGAGTGTCACCTATGGCTGGCATTTTCCCAGTCTGCTTTGTGGGGACCAAAGCTCAAGGCAGGAGCAGCAGAGGTGGCCCACAGGGTTCCAGTACCCTCTTACATGTTGCCCCTCCAGTCCCAGCATCCACCCCCATCTTCCAACGTCAAGGGGCAGTCTATCAAAGGTCATCAGCATCCCCATCTTTAGGTGCCTTCCCCTGTCACCAAGCAGCCAAAGAAGGGGGGAGGAGAAGAAGGAAGGAGAGGAAGAGGAGGAAGAAGAGGAGAAAGAAGAGGAGGAAGAAGAAGAAGAGGAAGAGGAGGAGGAGGAAGAGAAAGAAGAGGAGGAAGAGGAAGAGGAGGAAGAAGAAGAGGAAGAAGAGGAGGAAGAGGAAGAGGAGGAAGAAGAGGAGGAAGAGGAAGAAGAGAAAGAGAAGGAGGAAGAGGAAGAGGAGGAGAAAGAAGAGGAGGAAGAAGAAGAAGAGGAGGAAAAGGAAGAGAAGGAGGAAGAGGAGGAGGAGGAAGAAAAAGGAGGAAGAGGAGGAAGAGGAAGAGGAGGAGGAAGAGGAAGAGGGGGAGGAAGAGGAAGAGGAAGAGGAGAAAGAGCAGGGGAAAGAGAAGAAGGAAGAGGAGGTGGCCATCATGACTGGAAGTTACAGCTCAAACTGTCTCTCCCTCAGGTGCCAGCCTCAGCCACCAGAGGCTGAGCGGGCCCAGAGTAGAGAGGCCAACACTCCACTTGCCCCACAACCTTTGCTGACCAATGCTTCCCTCTGTGCCCGAGGTTCCCCTTTGGAAACCAGATGCCAAGGCGGGGAGGAAGACTCTGACAGGAATGACTCTATGGGGGGCCCAGCAGCCCTACGAGGAAAAGGGCATCTCCAGGGCTGGTGCTGCCCAGAGCCTAACCACTGACCTTCAGCTGAGTGCCTTCCATGCCCTTGGGCCAGGGCTCAGTGAAACTCGCCCGTATCTGTGCCCGCCTGCCCAGACACACACACACACACACACACACACACACACACACACACTCACGTTCACCATCATCTCAGATTTGTTATCACTGCTCAGTCATTTCAGTCTTGACCTCATCGGGGGGTCTCTCGGCAGAGACACTGAAGGGCTCGGCCATTTCCTTTTCCAGTCCATTTTACAGATGAGGAAACTGAGGCAAACAGGGTGAAGTGACTTGCCCAGTATCACACAGGGAGTGTCTGAGGCCAGATTTGAACTTGGGTCTTCCTGATTCCTGGTACTGTTCTCTATTCACTGGGCCCTCTACTTGTCCAAACAAGCAAGCCCACTGCCGGAAGCTCCTACCAGACCCCTTGCAAGCAAGGCCAACTCCTGCCTTGGCCCAGTGCCAGGGAGTTTCAGGGACACCGGGACACCTCCCTGGCACCTCCCCCCTTCCTGCAGGGCCACATTCCTTTCCTGGGCAGGGAGGTTTCCAGGCCTCTCATGGGAGGGAAAAGCAGGTCCTGGGGGCATAAGGGAGGAGGCCAGGAGGACCCCAAGTGTTTGCTGGTGATCCTTTGTGGACCTCGAGATCGGGATGTGCTGTTCCTCCCATCTGGCCTGGCCACAATGGGGAGACCGAGCCATCTCCCCTCAAGCCTCCCTCTTTTTAGCTTCTCTTTCGTCGGGGGCCCCAGACTCAGAGTCAGCCGGGCCTCCACCCAGAGGCACCTGGGCAGCCTGTGAGCTCTCATCTCTGAGCAACTTTTGTCAGTCTCACCTCCCTCACTGTGATGTGAGCTTCCCCTCAGGGCTCCAGTCCCCTCCTTCTCTCCTGACACTGCCCCCACCACTTCTGGCCTCCTGGTCCAAGGGCCTCCCACAGGAAGCCTGTCCTGATGCCTGCTCCCACCACCCCTCTTTCCAGCCCCATCTGGGCCTATAGTTTGTACTTCTCTGAACACCCACTGCCTGCCACAAGCTGTAAGCTCACAGAGGGCCAGACAGAAGGCTGCATCCCCCCTCCTAACACTGTGAGGGTACAGCATTACAGGTCCCCAGGAAATGCCCGTGAATGGATGGATGGATGGATGGATGGACGATCATGTGGCCGTCCCAGCTTCCCTGAGAGAGATGAGGAGGGAGGGGTAACTGGCCAGGAAGCTTCCCAAAAGAGGCCAACCTGGAACCTGGAGTTTTCTGTAGGGAGGAGATGGGTTTGAGTCCACCAGGCCCATGCTGCAGTCCAACCCAAGGCCCAAGACTGGCCCAGAACAGGCCCAGGATGCCTCTAGGGTGAGAGACGTGCCCAAGGTCCCAAGGCAAGGCCATGCTGGGCCAGGGCTGGTGGGCTGGGGGTTGAGAGAGCTGGCTCTGAGTCTCAGCCCTGGTTCTGGCCAGGTGGGCAGGTCGCCAGGTAAGCCTGAACATCAAGAGCAGGGCACTGGGATGGCAAAGGACTTCATCTGACCCGTTACCTAGGAGTACCAGCTGAGGGCACTGATCAGTGGGAAAGAGAAGGGCTTTGTGTCTGTCCTTCGGGAAAGCACCCCAGAGAGCAGACCTGGAGCAATCTGCAGGGGCTGTGAACTAAGGAGGTGAGGTAGTGAGCTCCCTGTGCAGGAGGTCTGCAAGCCAAGGCTGAATGGGGCTTGTTGGCAGGTACAGGCTGGGCTAGATAAAGGACCTCTGAGGTCCTTTACTAGTGTGACAGCCTGTCATTTTTCCTGGGCCTTAAACTTCCTCAGTTGTGAAATGGGAAGAAGAATATCTGGACTATGGGCCCCCAGGGGTGTGACTCCCCATCAGTGTGTCCATTCAGTGCTTAGCACAGTGCCTGGAAGCCAGTAGCCACTTAATAAATGCAGAGCCACAAGAAGCCTAGGATGGAAGGGCAGGGGAGGACTCACCCCTGGGGCTAGATTCTCAACCTCTTAACTTCACCATGACTCTCTGGCCTCAGTTTCCCTACATGTAAAATGGGATGGCTGACCGGGATGACCAATACAGGATAACCATGACAGCCCTTCCAGAGCTAAAATCCTAGAACCTGAGTGGAAGAAGGAACTGAGACTTGGCCTTTTTTGGTCATTTTCTCTCTGTCATAGTCTCTCCGTGTCACTGTCTCTGTTCCTTTTTCTGTCACTGTCTCTCTGTCAATCTCCCTCCCTGTCTCTCTGTCTCTGTCCCTCCCCCCAATTCCTCCCTCCCCTCTGACCACCACTTGAACTCAGGACTTAAATGACCCCTTTGTTTTACAGGAGAGTAAGAGGCAGGAGTGGTTAGGGGGCAAGGGACTCTGCCAAAGTCACACTCAGCTGTTCTGGAACTGGAGCCCAAGTTTCTGAGCTTTGAGCACAGGAGTCTTTCTAATGTACTGAACCTCAGTTTACTCACCTGTAGCCCGGGGCTAATAGTGCCCCATTTACCTAAGTCTCAGGCCAGCAAGACACATGTGCCAAGCACCAGAGTGAAGGGCTGGGGAAACAGGGAAAGGGAAACAGTGCCCCTGCCCTTCAGGGTTAGAGCTCACAGCTCATGAAGCAGAAACTGTATCTGCAAAGTGGGAAGAGCAGGGCAGGGCAGTGGGGAGGCCTGAGGTGGGCCAGGGCTCTAACCCTTGCAGACGGGAATCACTTATCTATTCTGTGTCTGGTGATTGCTGCCCCCAGGGCATATGTTACAGCAACAGGGACAGCGGGGAAATGGAACAGTCAGTCAGCTGACCACAGCTGCTCGAACCCTGACCAAAAACCCTCTGCTTTGGCTGAAGGGAAAGAGGTAGAATTGCCCTCCTGCCCCAGCCGCACTGCAGGGCAGGACAGGGAAGGTGGGCGGGGCCAACTGCTCTACCACTCAACACCCACCCAGCTCCTCCCCCCACACCCACTAGCCCAGAGCCAAAAGAGGAACCTCAGGGGCTGAATCACAGACCTGCCTTCTCCGGGTGCGGCGAGCCCATTCTATCCATTTGTAGCTTTTCCTAGACCCCCGGCCCCGCCAAGCCCTCGTCAACAGTTGGAGAAACACGGGGACTTTCCAGGCAGCAGCAGGACCCCCATTCCCCAAGGTTTTCTGAATACCCTGGGCGGGCAGAAGCCCCCTCCCCCACCTATCAATAATAATAAAAACGAACTCAAAATGCCCTAGACACTCATCATCCTCTCCCATTCTCATCCTCAGATATACCCAGGGCCTGGCTTAGGAGGCCCACTTGCCAGGGACGTGACTTGGCCAAAGTCACACAGCCCCTGGTGGGCCCAAGGCCCTAGGCTGCTGCATATGCCCAGAGCTGAGTCTAAAGGAAGTTTTGGATCCCAGGGAAGGGCACAATCCCAGGACCAGGTGTGAAAGGTCAGTAGGGAGCCGACAACAGAATCTCTGGGGGTTTGGGCTCAGTCCTTCCCCAGACTGGTGTGGGCTGAGGACGGGAGGGGGGGGGGAGGGGAGACTCCTGAAGGGAGGCAGGGGCTCCTGGCTCTTAAAGGGTCCACGCCCTGGGGCTCTTCCCCCAAATCCTGCTGCCTAGTCACTTAGGTTAGCCCCTCCCCCAGGCTCCCAGTCCCTCACACCGCCGGGGACCGGATGATTCACCAGATTAGTCACAGCAGATAGGGGAATCACCCCTCCCCAATCCTCACCCCGAGGTTATGGGCTACTCAGTGGGTCGGGACAATCCCCTTTCGAAATCCGCAGCCCCGCCCCAACTTTGAAGTTCTCGGAATACCCCCCCCCCCCATTCGGAATCCTCAGTCCCCTGTAGTCCCCCTACAATCAGGACAGGAAGACCAAGCCCCGGGTTGTCAGTCCAGACTCCCGATTTCCAGTCCCGAAGGAGGGCCGTGTGACACTGGGAAGGTACCTTCCCCTCTCTGAAACCCCTATACCTCCTCCTCGCTGGAAAATGGGGGCTTGGACTAACTAGTCCCGAGGTCCCGCTCAGGCCCGATCTTTGGGGAAGTCCAAGAATTGGCCTGGGGTAAGGTCCGAGCCAAAGAGGAGGATGCTTGTAGAAGAGCCAGCAAAGGGCAAGGCACTCTCTCATTCCCCGCCATTTGGGCTCAGGGGCTAAACTGGTGGCGGGACGGAGGGCTCTTGGGGGAGTTCACAGTCCCACTGACCCGTAACTACCCTAACACAGATCGAAGACCCTGACACACACCCGAGCTGCCGCGGGGGTCCGTCGGTCCGTCGACCCGTCCATCCGTCCGTCCGTCCTTCCGTCTGCCCCTCTTCGGTCCCTACTAGCATACCAAAGACTGCGACCCACAGGAGGGGGTGACAGGATCAGACAGAGCGCACTCGGCACCGCCGCCTGACTCACTTCCCTTCACCCAAAGCTCAGGGGTCAAACTCAGGATAAGCCCCCGAACCTCGTACCCGTCAGACTTAGGACGCAACTCTGGAACCTGAGGATTCAGGGACCCAGCCCGCAGACCCTTGCATCCAGTCCAGGACCGAGGAACGATCCCGGGACTGGGCGAAGGGGGCGAAGTAAACAGCCCAAGGATGCGAAGTGAGGCTGCGTCGCCCCAGGTTCCCCAGCCCCGCACCCTGCGCTCCCCCCACCCCCACTCACCAGGGAGCCCCAGGGAGTCCGACGGGCTCACGACAAGGACCAGGACGAGGCCAAAAAGGCAGTTGTGGCGGCGGGGCCCGCACATGGTCGCGGCCCAGACGGACGGGGCCCCGGCTCCTGCGCACAGGGAGCGTACCGGGAGCGCACCGAGAGCGCACGGGAAGCGCACGCGGAGCGGCGGCCCGCAGTCCCAAATCTGTGGGCGCCTCACCCTGTGCTCCAGGGCAGGAGCAGCAGCAGGGGAGGGGGCAGCGCCCCCCACCTCCTCTTCCTCTTCTGCCTCCTCCTTCCCAGCCCAGCGCAGGCCCCGCCTCCACACCCTTCTCTCCCGGCGGGCTAGGTTACCTCCACTTAGTCCCGGGGCCCGGGGCCCGCCTCGCCCAGCCCCCGAGGCCGAATGAGGGCGGCTCCAGGTGCAGCCCCGCCCCGAAGGGGCGGGGCGGGAAGGTGTGGCCCCACAGCGCTCAGGTCGGGTCCCTGGAGATGACTTTCAACCCTAGCTAGTCTCTGCCCTTTGGGATCTCAATGTCTGGCGGGGGGACCACTAGCCAATCCGTACAAACAAACTCTATGCGGGATACATTGGAAATAACAGAGGGGAGTAAAAGCGTTAAGAAGGATGGAGAAGGTAGGATTTTAGCTGAGATTCGAGGGCAGCCACTTGGCCGAGGTGAGGACGTGGAGCCTCCCAGGCACTGGCGGCCCTACCGCGAGAAGGCAGAGACACACATCGACCCAAAAACAGACTCGGCCAGAAACAAAGAGGCAGCAACAGAGAGAGCCCATGAGCGGAGAGACGAAGTCCGCTTGTCTTTGGACCTCCATCCACTGGCTCCTTTAAGGCCTGGCCTTTCCCTCCCCCCTTCAATTCCTGCCCTAAGCCGAGGGGACCAAGGCTGGCACAGAGCCTGGACACCAAGCTTCTGTCTCACCCCGGACACCTCTTCAGGGGCAGGGGAGAGAGAGCAGGAAGTCCTCGTTCTTGCCTCAGCCTCCTGGATAGGGGTTAGGCCGAGCTGGAAAAGAAGGGGCAGCCACGTGTCCAACCTGTATCTGAACCAAGAGTCTTCCCTGGAGCCCCTTTTCCACAGAGCTGCTCTCTGCTTGGTAGGGAGTACACTCCATGCTGGGACAGCCCTCTTGGGGAGGAGGCTTGTTCAGACATCTAGGTAGCTGGAGCTGCCCCCTCCCTTATGTTCCAAGAAGACGACTCTCTCCTCTCTTCCCCTTCCATAGTCCTTCACTTTCTCTCCCAGGTAAATATCCCCAAGGTGGCCCCATCCCTAGTCTTTCACCATCCTGGTCATCAGCCAGCTCTTCTGGGCCCTCTCCATCAACTCCCATCTCCCAGTGTCCTCCATCCCATGGGTGCTAGTGCTGCAGGTGGGGGCTGACCAAGGCTGAGGGCGGTGGGACAATCCCCCACAACCGGGACATTCCACCTCTCGATAGAGCAGAAAGTGACCCAAGTTTGGGGAGCCACCACTTGGGACCTGGGGGACATTGTAGAGGTCATTGAATCCAGCTCTCTTACAGATAGAAAACTGATGGATGGTGCCTTGGCCAAGGCCCACCAAGCCTTAGGGCTGAGCTGGGGTTTGAACTCAAATGCTTTGACTCAGATTTCATCATTTTCTTCATGAAAGGAAGTGCAATCTATTCAGCCAGACTTCCCTCATCTTGCTTGAAAAACACGACTGGGATCACATCCTGATTAAATCTAGTCTTGTCATGTGAGGACATTGATGCGGGTGGCCCAGGATGGGCTGTCAGGGGTAGGCTGCAATCTGCCTCACTGGAGGGTACTGCCTAACCAAGGAGAGCCTCGACCCATTTGAAGCATTTCTGCTCATTACCAGAGACTGCTGAGGTGATTTCCATTCCCAGTGCTCTCATGCAGCATGATCGTTATCCCTTTGAGCCTCAGTTCATACACAAATTTGGGAAGCTGTTGTCTGGTCCTCCATCCCAGTGCTGGACAAGAACGCCACCTAGCCTGGGCCAGGACAGATGCCTGAGGCTCTCCAGGGCAGACTTTCGGCCCTCTCAAGGAGAAGCTTAAGCTCTCTTAGGGCAGGGGCAGTGTTGGACCCCTTGAGCCTAGTGCAGCCTCCCAGGTGGCTCCCCGGGAAAGTGAATGCAGCCACTGCTCTCATTGGCTCCAAGCTGTCCCCATGTGACCACCCCTCTCAAGCATCACATCCCTGATGTGTCCTCTTTCTTCCCTCGGGACTAGAGAAGTGTGAGAGAGTCCCCAAGAAGATCATAAAGTCCATGAGAGGGCAGCTAGATGGAGTACTGGACAGAGCACTGGCCTTGGATTCAGGAGGACAAGAGTTCAAATCTGGCCTCAGACACTTAACATTTACTAGCTGTGTGACCCTGGACAAGTCACTTAACCCCAATTGCCTCACCAAAAAATAAAAAAAAAAATAAAGTCCATGAGAACAGAGACTTGTCTTGACCAATTGACCAATGAGCTGGCCAAGGGAAGGAGGCAGTCCAGGGTGTTGGTGCCTGCTACAGAGTCACTCAGTTGGCCACTGATTGGCCTGGAAATTAGGACCCTGGTCTTCAGACCCTCATCAGTCAGTGCCTGCCTTGGTACTGGGCTCTATGGAGGCCCCTCAGCACCCCCCCATCCTTCTACTCATCAGCTGCACAGCAGTGCCCACTCCCGTACCCAAGAAGAGACAAGAGGAAGCAACTGGAAGAGAAGGAGCCCCGGGTCTGCCCTCACTTTTCAGAAGAATGCTAAGGCTTTCTCACCCTGATCTGCCTCTTCCCCCTCCCAGGACTCAGTTTCCTCCTCTGTACAGTGGCTTTGAAGACCCTTCCTGACCTAGTGACCTTTCCTTTGACTTCCTGGGCAAGGAGGAGAGCTCAGCAGGATGACCAGAAATGGTCCATCACACAGCAGGTTGGTGGCCAGTTGTACCGAGCCTATCTCCTGCAGCCAGAAAGTTGTTACCCAAGTTCTATCCGATAGGCACAAATGGAAAATCTTACACTTGGGTACCAAAAACACTCTGGAAGTAGATACAACATATGAAAAGTTCAAGAGGCACAGTTTCTGGGTAATCAATCATTTTATTATTCATTGCTAGCCTCTAATTAATGAGCCTTCAACTCTGACTGGGTAACAATGAGAAGAATTAATATTATAATGATAAGGGGACCCAGTCTAATGAGGGACTGGGGGATGTGCCTTTGATCGGGTCCCTTTTGCTCCCAGACCACCCCCAAACCCAGCAATCCCGCCCAGGGATCTGCCCTCCTGACCGAATAACCTAAGGGGAGCTGGCTTCCCAATGAAGAAACAGGAAGGTAGAAAAGCAGGTCTTAATTGGATAATTGATCCCTAACACTGACTGCCAGTCTCTCATCTCCAACTGCCTTTTGGTCCCATAGATATCTTCAACAGAACATGTCCGTAACAGGACCTGACCTCTCAACCCCACTTTCCATAGTAGTGTAGGGGGCACCACCCTCCTCCCAGTCACCCAGGCTCCCAAGTGGGACTCCTTCTTCCAGTCCATTCTCATTCACTATTTTTGGGGGGGTCGGGCAATGAGGGCTAAGTGACTTGCCCAGGGTCACAAAGCTAGTAAGTGTCAAGTGTCAAGTGTCTGAGGCTGGCTTTGAACTCAGGTCCTCCTGAATCCAGGGCCAGTGCTTTATCCACTGCTTCACCTAGCTGCCCCCTTCCAGTCCACTCTCAAGGCCAGTCCATTTCATGCCCCCTCCTACCCTCTGACCGAGCTGCTCCCAACCTGGTGCAGCCCTCATCCCCTCAGCCCTAATCAATGTTCTTCCAGCCTCAAAGCTTTCCCCAGGTCAGCCTTCAAAGTCATCTTCTTAAAGTGCAGCTGGGACTCTCCCTATTCAGTAGACACCAGAGGCTCCTCCTCAGGGACTCAGGTCTTCTTACTCTTCCTCACATAACATGCAGCACAGCCCATCTCCTGATGCTGAGCATTTTCAATGACTATTTCCCATCTCCTCTTCTGCCTTATGATGCCCGGAGAGCTGCCCATTTTATATTAAGGGCATAAAACCCAAAAGAAGAGACAAGGATAAGCTGGAGCCTCAGTCAGACCGACGATTCCCTTCATCCTGAAGGCCAGGGGTGGAGAGGGGGGCATTGCAGCTTCCTGAGCAGGGAAATTAACTGGTCAGAGTGGTCTTTGAGAAGATCCCTTGGAGAGCTTCATGAGGGGGAGAGGGGAGAGATGGGAGGCAGGGACACAGTCAGTTAGCAATCACTTATTAAGAGCCTACTATGTGCTAGTCACTAGTGATACAAAGGAAGGTCCCAGATACCCCTAAATCCAAGCCAATAGCCCAACAACAATCACAACACTGTGGAACTTCCAAGGAGTTCCCATCTAATGGGGGATCAAGACAACACACCAACCACTCTGTACCACCGAGACAGAGACAAGACACCCTGGAGAGCAGCAGCAGCAGCAATACCACCACCATTGCTGCCACCACCACCAAGGCCCCAACTTAATGCAGAAGGTGGGATTTGAGCCAGGACCGGACGGAAGCCCAGCATGGAGGACCTGACCTAGGGTCATAGCTATGTGACTGGACAGAGGGACAGATGCTGCAGAAGCTGATAGGAATGAATAAGAGCCAGCAACCCATTGGACATGAGGGGTGAGAGAGAGCAGGATTGAAAATGATGCCAAGGGGGCAGCTGGATAGAGCACTGGCCCTGGAGTCAGGAGGACCTGAGTTCAAATCCGACCTCAGACACTTAACACTTACGGGCTGTGTGGCCCTAGGCAAGTCACTTAACCCCAATTGCCTCACCAAAAAAATAAAGAGAGAGAGAGAAAATTATGCCAAGGATGTGCACCTGGGTGATGGGGAGGCTGGTGCTACCCCTGGTGAAATAGGGAAATCCAAGGAGTGGAGTCTGGGGAGGAGATGTCCTGCAGGCAGCTGGAGAAGGGGGATTGGAGCTCAGGAGAGAGGGGAGATCTGGGGGTGAGCTCTGTAGAGATGAGCTGAGAAGCGGAGGCACCGAAGGTGCACTCACAGATAGTGGGTGGGATATGGAGGATGATCTTGCAAAAGGAACTGAGAAGGACTCAGGAAAGAGAAAGGATCCAGGGGGAGAGGGAGGCTCAGCAGAGTTAAGTGTGTATTTGGAGAAGGGTGGGGACTGAGCAAAGTCTCAAGAGATCCCTGGTGACCGTGCCAGACCTAATGCAGCCTAGAGATGGGTGCCTGCTACTGTGTCAAAGGCCCATTCAGCTCAGTGCACTGTGGGGAAGGAAGGAACTAGATCCAGATTCCAGTCTGGCTGACTCTGTGCATAGGGGAGGGAGCAGAGCAGGGGCAAGAGGCTTCCTAGCCAGCCCCTTCTGTGGGTGAATAAGAGCCCACTGGAGTTACTCCCCCAAGGGCTAGGTCCCTGTTAGAGAGGCAGCCCCCGGCCTTGGCCCCTGTCCTGCCTCCTGGGGGGGCCCAGAGACCCCTGGCCTCTGCCCTACACCCCCAACAAAGCCCCACACTTTTAACTCTGCCCTCCCACACTTCCCCCGAATCTTCACCCCTTCTGAGGACCCAGGAGGGTTAAGGGAATTCCCTCCCTCCCACCTTGGGAGTGACTAGCACAGGTGAGGGGCCAAACCAATGTAATACAACAGCTAGCATTTATTTAGCACCCATGATGTACCAGACACTGTGCTAAGTGCTTAGCAAACATGACCTCATGTGACCCTTACAAGAAGGCTGGGGGGAGATGCTATTATTATCCCTGTTTTACAGATGGGAAAGCTGAGGCAGAGGTTAAGGGACATGCCCAGTGTCATACAACTGGAAAGTGTCCAAGGCTGGCATGGGGGGTGATGGTGGTACAGTTGTTACTCTGGGCACAGGGCTTGGTGGTCTCTCAGGCTACACTCATTCCAGCTGCTCCAGGGGAGAGGATCCAGACCCTCTCTGCACTTCAGCATGCTCACGGCTCCCTGGTAAGGTGGGTGAGTAGGGAGGGCAGCAGCTGAGCCTAGGCCAGGCTTCTCAAGGGTCACCTGGTGAGAATCACATTTTTCAGCTTTTCAGAGTATTGGCCTTGAACAGGAAATGGGGGAGGAGGGAGTGTAAGAACAAAGATGGGAAGGAGAGATGTTGTGCAAAGAAAACACAGCATTTCAACAAAACAACATGGCAGCTTTAAGGCTGAAGTCCAAGGGCTCAGAGATACCCCTGACAGGGGAGGCAGGCATGCCCAGGGACACCTAGAAATGATTCCTGTTTTCTCACACCACTCAAAGGCTTCCTCTTGGGAAAGGAATGTGTGTCTGTCCCTACAGAGAAGTGGGAGGCCTCAGATCTGAGTAGAGCTGACTCCCTCTAGTCTGGAGAGGGTCCAGCTCCAAGGATTCCTTGGGGCCCAGGCCCATCTTGGCTGTCCTGGTGTGGATCTGGACCCCAACTTGGAGTGGATCCAAAGCCTATGATGACCCTCAAGCAGGCTTCAAGGACAGCAGTGAACCTTTACCCTGGCTCTCTCCTCTAGGCCCCCAGGGCTGTACCCCAAACCCTCCCTCCCATCACCAACCTGGCCCATCTCTCACCCCAAGCCTTCCAAGAATTGGGTGATGGTAGGAGCATTCCAAGTCAAGGCTCCAGGAAGGAAGAAGTGAGGTGATGATTACTCAGAAGCCCGACCACAAGATTCTGCAGATTAATCTAAGTTGCTGAAAAAAAAAAAAGAGAATAAGTCTTGCTGGTGGAGAACAGCAGCTGCCTGGACTGTGAGTCATCCAGGGTTAGAGCAGACCAGATAAATGGCCAAAGGATATGAGTAGGTAGTTTTTGAAGGAAGAAATCCAAGCTATGAGAGCCAGGAGCAAATTAAAGCAGGCTCTGCCTTCCACTGTTGTCCATCAAGTGAATGGAAGAGGAGCTCTGGATATCAGCTCCAGGTAGAGCTCTGAGCCTGCAGTACCACCAAAAGACCAGAGAAAGTGGGGTAGGGGTTGTCCATGGGGACAACCTCTTCCAAGTTCTTTTAGTAGTAGGAAAAAACTAGAAACTCAAAGGTGGCCACTTGTTGGGGAATGGCTGAACAAATCAGGATGCATGAACAAAGGGAACACAGACCAGGGAAGACATGTATCAACTGATGATGAATGAAGCAAGAAGCAGCAGGAAATTAATCCATACAATAATGATAAGGTTGTAAAGAAAAACCACTTGGAAAGACTTGTAAACTCTGATCCATCCAATGACCCACCACAAGCCCAGAGAATGGGAAATGAGCCCACTTCCTGCCAGAGATGCAGTGGACTCAAGAGGCAGAATGGGACAGGCATTTTTGGACATGGGGAATGCTGGGATTCACTTTGCTTGACTGTTCATACTGTAAGAAGGGCTCTTTCTTTCTTTCTTTCTTTCTTTCTTTCTTTCTTTCTTTCTTTCTTTCTTTCTTTTTCTTTCTTCTTTCTTCCCTTTTTCTTTCTTTTTTTTCTTTCTTTTTTTCTTCTTTCTTCCTTTGCTTCTCTCTCTCTCTCTCTCTCTCTCTCTCTCTCTCTCTCTCTCTCTCTCTCTCTCTCTCTTCCTTCTTCCCAAATGGGGAAGGGAGTGGGAAGTGAGAGAAAGAGAAAATAAATGGTTTTTTTTTTGTTGTTTGGTTTGCAGGGCAATGAGGGTTAAGTGACTTTCCCAGGGTCACGCAGCTAGTAAGTGTCAAGTGTCTGAGGTCAGATTTGAACTCAGGTCCTCCTGAATCCAGGGCTGGTGCTTTATCCACTGTGCCACCTAGCTGCCCCCTGAAAACAAATTCTTTTTAAAAACACATCTAGACCAGGAGACTTGCCAGCTTCAGCTCATTATGGTGCTGGCCCCTGGCACAGCCAATAGAAAAGAGCAGTGGTGTCACACTCAAATAGAAACTAACCCACTGGTGCAAGTAAGGATCCCTATGGGCATCATATTAGAAAACCATGTGTCTGTATTCTACTGTATCTTTCTTTGTTTTTTCAAATATTTCCCAATTACATGTTACTCTAGTTCAGGCTGGACTTGGGAGGACAGCCCACTGGCTGGCTGCATGTCTGACACCTTTGGGCTGGAGATTCTTACTTGAAGGGACCTTGAAGGTCACCTGGGCCACTCCCCTCATCTTACAAACTGAGGCTCCAAGGGCAGAAGGACTTCCTCAAGGTCACACACCTGGTGAGGGAGACAGCTGAGATAAGCTGGATGAAGGATATGAATATTCGGAGGTGGAGAAAAGGGAATGTGAGGAGGAGGGGGCTCAGACTTGATGGATTTCATTTCAGTGGAGAAGGAAATGAGGAGGGGGCTTGGGAGCCTGAGGAGAGTGGAGAAGGCCAGGAATAGCCTCTCTGGGAAGCCGTGGGGTGGGCCCAAGCAATTTGGATGGGATGGATTGGCAGTGGGTGGGTCAGCGTGGTCTGGCCTGGACATCGGCGCTGGGGCAGCACACTGCAGGGAGACTCTTGAGGGAGGCGTTGTTGTTTGTCCTCCTACTGACATCTGGGGGGGCCGGGGTGGGGGACCGGGATGTCCCCTCTTGTCGGTGAGGCAGAGCAGTGCAGAGTCTTTGGGTCATTGGAGTGGGGGGCAGGACACAAGTCAAGCAGTGGCCAGATCTGGGGAGGGAGAAGGCACCGCCAAGGATGGACAGCCTGATTGCTGCTTGTCCCTGGGAAAGGGAGGCTGTGGGTGCAGGAGAATGCCGGGCTCGAGCCAGGGAGGAGGCAACGGCGCTTGTCCATGGTGGTCTGGGGGTGTTGGGGCAGCTGGGCCCCTGGAGGGGTTCCACTGGAGACAGCAGGAGCAGACAGAGGAAGAACCCAGCAAGGATCCATGAGGCCTTTCGGTGGAGACAAATTCTCTTCCAGGTTCCCTATTGTGAGTGTCCTCTGTTGAACATTTCCTAGGGGGTGTTATGGGGGAAACAGCAGGTTTGGGGTCCTTAGGTATTTCTCTTTAAAGAATGACACCCTTTCGCACACAAATCCAACAAGAATCAAATAATCTTTTATTTAGGAGCCAGAGAAAGGAGACCTCCAGAGGAGTCTCAAGGGGAGAGAGTTCAGAGATAATTCTTTGAGAGTCTATCTCCTCAAGCAGGAGAAAGGCAAAGCTTTTAGAAATGGTAGATGGGGGTGATCACCAGAGGGGGGAATGTCTCTTTTGGCGGTGAGGGGCGGTGGGAGCTCTCTGTCTCCTTGGAGCCACTCAGGTAGCAGCGATGCCCAATGGATTTCTCTCTCCTGCTTCTCAAAGTGTGTTCATCCTTCAGTTTAGCTGGTCAGTTTAAATGTTAATCTAACCCCACAACAGGGGGGTATACAGAAATTATGCACTTCACACCTGGGCCACAACCTGAGCCTTCCCCATGTTTCCCCAGGGGGCGTTAATGAGCTAAGTAAGGAATGTGAGAGGGACCCTCACCAGGACCATCTAGGCCAGTGGATGCTTGGGGACAGGTCAGGAAGGGTCAAGCAGCCCACTTCCTGTAGGCCCAGCCTGTCATTTCCTCCATGTTCATCCAATGTACACTAGACTGCTCATAGGTACGGAGGGGACTGACTCCTACAAGGCAGCCACGTCATGCTGGTTTGGCCCTAACTGGTAGGAAGTTCATCGCTGCATGGAGCCAAGATCTCCTTATAATGCTGTGTAACTGGTCCCAGTTCTTGATTTTGGATGACTCTGCTTCCCCTTCCACACGCCCTCTGCTCTCCAGTGTTCACCACTAGGCCCTCCTGGCTGTGACCTCATAACTTCTTCTCTTACTCATCTTCCTGCCTAAGAATGTGGCTCTGGGAGCCCAACTAGACAGCTTTGAACCCAAAGCCGTCACTTGTCTCCTGGGCCAAGGGTCTGGGTCTTTCTCTAAAAACCCTCTGCCTTCCCAGGTTTCCTTTTGGTGCAAAGAGGAGGAGAGGGAGAGGGAGAGGACAGCCCCTTCCCTTGAGGGGAGCTGCCTTAACAAACTTCCCCCTCCCAGGCTTCAGTTCCCATCCTTGGGAGGGCTCTCCCTGACCCCAGCCTTTCCCCTACAGATAGAGAAGGTGGACGATCGCTCCAAAAAACTTCCAAACAATGCCATAGGACAATTCCTGGAGCAGCAAAACCCACAAAAAAAAGGGTTGAGATTATTTTCCAGCCAAAGATGGCTTAGGTTGGTAGGAGGGGGCTGCTGTGCCAAGGCAGGAGTGGAGCCCAACCCCAAGGTCACACTAGCAGATCCAGTCCCAGAGAGAAGGTGGCTGGCACAGACCCCAGACAGGCTGGAGGGCTCTGGGCAGAGACCACACTGAGTGTGGGGGAAACCAGGGCACCCTGCTGGTCTTGAAAACAACTCTTCAAGGTGGGGAGGGGTATGGCACTCCAGGGCCCTCCCCTAACCCATGGTTTTCCCTATTGGCAAGTTTGGTTCAACAGGCAGAAACCAACGGGAATTAATGCAAAGCCCAATGGAGAGGCTCTAAATGTGTGTCCCAATATATGATGGGGAAAGAATCCCAGTTATCCAAATTAGAAATGGCCTCTGAAGAATCCCTGTCCCAGTGTGTCCAGCAAGTGGCAGGCTTTGGCCTAAGGATCACACTGCCCCCCACTCCCTCCACCCAGGATAGTTCTAATTTAGGAATTTTATGCCTATAGTAAGACTGTGTGCTCTTTCATCCCAAACTGCTCTTTTCAAAGACACTAATGACTCTCTCTCTCTCTCTCTCTCTCTCCCTTCCTCCCTTCCCCCTCTCTCATCATAAGTGAGAATAATTTTTCAAAATTTAATATTTTATTTTTCTGCATTTACATGCAAAAATAATTTTAACATTTGTTACTTTTTAAAAAGTTTTGAGTTCCAAATTCTATTCCTCCCTCCCCTCCCCTCTTCCAGAGACAGTAAGCAATCTCATATATTATATATGTATAATCATATAAAACATTTCCATATTGGTCATTTTGTGCAAGAAGACTGAAAGAAAGAAAGAAGAGAAGGAAGAAAGGAAAGAAGAAAGAAAGAAAGAAAGAAAGAAAGAAAGAAAGAAAGAAAGAAAGAAAGAAAGAAAGAAAGAAAGGAAGGAAGGAAGGAAGGAAGGAAGGAAGGAAGGAAGAAAGAAAGAAAGAAAGAAAGAAAGAAAGAAAGAAAGAAAGAAAGAAAGAAAGAAAGAAAGAAAGAAAGAAAGAAAGAAAGAAAGAAAGAAAGAAAGGAAGGAAGGAAGGAAGGAAGGAAGGAAGGAAAAATAGTATGCTTCAGTCTATATTCAGACAACATCTTTCCTTCCTTGGAGGTGGATAGCATTTTTCATCATGAGTCCTTTGGCTTTGTCTTGGATCATTGTATTTCTGAGAACAGTCAAGTTATTCATAGTTGATCATCATAAAATATTGTTATTACTGTATGTAATGTTCTCCTGGTTCTTCTCACTTTACTTTGTATCAGTTCATGTAAGTCTTTCCAAGTTTTTCTGAAATAATTATATTTGTCATTTCTACAACCTGAGCACAATAGCACAATAATAGTCCATTACAATCATATACCACAACTTGTTCAGTCATTGCCCAATTGATGGGCATCCCCTCAATTTATAATTCTTAGCCACCACAAAAAGAGCTGTTACAAATATTTTTATAAAAATTGGTCCTTTTCCTTTTCCTTTTTAAAAAAATCTCTCTGGGATACAAACCTAGCAATGCCATTGCTGGATCAAAGTGTGTGCATAGTTTTATATCCCTTTGAGCATAGTTCTAAATTGTTCTCCAGAATAGTTGGATCAGTTCACAACTCCACCAACAATGTATTCATGTCCCAGTTTTCTCACATCCTCTCCAACATTTATCATTTTCCTTTTTTGTCATATTAGCCAATCTGGTAGTTGTCAGGTGGTACCTCAGAGTTATTTTAATGTGCATTTCTCTGATCAATAGTGATTGAGAGTATTTTTTTCATATAATTATATATAGCTTTGATTTCTTCTGAAAACTTCATATCCTTTGACCATTTATCAATTGAGGAATGACTTGTATTCTTATAAATTTAATTCAGTTCTTTATGTATTTGAGGAATGAGGCCTTTATCAGAGATACTTTTCCCAGTTTTCTGCTTTCCTTCTAATTTTGGTTGCATTGGTTTTGTTTGTGCAAAAAGCTTTTAAATGTTATATAGTCAAAATGATACAGTTTACATTTTGTAATGCTCTCTATATCTTGTTCGTTCCTAAATTCTTCCCTTATCTGTAGATCTGACAGGCAAACTATTTCATGCTCTCCTAATCTGATTATGGTATCGCCCTTTATGTGTAACTCGTACCCATTTTGACTGCATCTTGCTATACAGTGTGAAATGTTGGTCTATGCCTAGCTTCTGCCATACTGTTTTCCAGTTTTCCCAGAAGTTTTTGTCAAATAATGTTTTTGTTCTAAAAGCTTGGATCTTCAGGTTCATTGAACACTAGATCACTGTGGTCATTTGTTTATGTAACTAACCTATTCCACTGATTCACCTCTCTATTTCTTAGCTAGTACCAGATTGTTTTGCTAATTACCTCTTTATAATACAGTGGCCAGGGGCAGCTAGGTGGTGTAGTGGATAGAGCACCGGCCCTGAAGTCAGGAGTACCTGAGTTCAAATCCAGCCTCAGACACTTAACACTTACTAGCTGTGTGACCCTCGGCAAGTCACTTAATCCCAATTGCCTCACCAAAAAAAATAAAAAATAAAAAATAATAATAATAATACAGTGGCCACCTTCCTTCACATTTATTTTCCTTGATTCCCTTGATATTCTTGATCTTTTGTTCTTCCAGATGAATTTTATTATTTTTTTAACTCTTTAAAATAATTTTCAGTAGTTTGATTGACATGGCACTGAATGAATAGGTTAATGTGGGTAAAATTGCCATTTTTATTATATTGGCTCGGCCTAGCCATGAGCAATAATATTTTCCTAATTGTTTATATCTGACTATTTGTGTGAAGTTTTTTGTAACAGTGTTCATATAGTTCCTGGGTTTGTCATAACAGGTAGACTCTCAATTATTTATTTATTTTTTGGTGAGGCATTTGGGGTTGTGACTTGCCCAGGGTCACATAGCTAGTGTCAAGTGTCTGAGGCCAGATTTGAACTCAGGTCCTCCTGAATCCAGGACCCGTGCTCTATCTACTGCACCACCTAGCTGCCCCCCCCAATTATTTTTTATTGTCTACAGTTATTTTAAGTGGAATTTCTATAGAAATAGAAATGCTGATGATTTATGTGGGTTTATTTTGTAACTTGCAACGTTACTAAAGTTGTTCATTATTTCAACTAGTTTTTAGTTGATTCTCTAGGATTCTCCAAGTATCCCATCACATCATCTGCAGAGTGATGGTTTTGTTTCCTCCTTGCCTATTCTAATTTCTCCAATCCCTTTTTCTTCTCTCAGTGCTATGACCAGCATTTCTAGCACAATATTCAATAATAGTGGAATAATGAGGAGCCGACAATCTCTTAATTGACAAATCTAATGGCCCCTTTCCCATTCTCATCCTTCATGGCCTCTCTTCAGCTTTGGATACTATGGGTCACTCTCTTTCCTCTCTGGTTCTCCTCCCACCCTTCTCAGGCCCCCTTGCTGTTTCCTCATCTATTAACTGGGGCAGGGTGTACCCCAAAGTTCTGTTTCATTGGGGGATTATTGAATTCATCCCCAGCAGATTGTTGCATCTCCAATGAGATGTTCTGCCGATGTCTTAAACCCAACACATCCAAAATGGAATTCACTGTCTTCCCTTTTCCAAACTTCCCTGTCACTGTGAGGGCAACACCATGCCCCCAGTCACCAGGCAGTCACCCTCAGTGCCTGGTCCAGAGTAGGGGCTTAATACATATTTATTGACTTCTTCTTCTTCTTCTTCTTCTTCTTCTTCTTCTTCTTCTTCATCTTCTTCTTCTTCTTCCTCTGTTATTACTGCATTATTACTCTGATCCAGTCCCACAGCCTCCTGGCTCTTCCTAGCACAAGATCCCTCATCCTAGTGCCCTTGCACTGGCTGCCTCCCATGCCTGGGATACCATCCATCCTTTCTTCTGCCTCCTGACTTGCTTCAAGACTCAGTTCTAACCCCACCTTTCTGGGCCTTTCCATCTATCCCATCTTCATTTTATACATGTGTAGTGATTTATGCTCCAAAGGCCTCTAATAAGTCTGCTCACCATCCAGTCAGCCTCCTCTGGCCATCCTGTCATCCTTCGGCTTCCTTTCTAAAGGGTGGCGCCCAGGACTGGATCCCTCAGGGCCAGCTTGGCACTGTGACCAGTGCCATCAGACCTCTGGCCTTTCAGACTTGCCTCCTCCCCTTCTCCTCCTGCTAAAGTCCATTTCCCCTGCAGATGATATGGACATTGACTCCCACTTATAAAAGATTTCTCATTGATGGAGCCCAGCGTTCTGCCCTATGGGGCTCTTGTCGCACCCTGTCCTCCAGTGCGTTGGGTCTCCTAACAGCTTGGCCATCTTCAGTGTGATAAGCTGGCCACTGAGTCTGCATCTGAGTCACTGATAAAAGGGTAAAGTGACAAGGAACCAACCAACCGACCGACCAATCAGCATCTATTAAATGCCAGACCCTGGGGGGAGGCAGTGGGGTAAAAAAGTGGAACCACCCTTGCCCTCAAGGGTTCACATTGTATAGGGGGAAGAGGCCTCCTACACACATGGATTTACATGCACATGCACATACGTGTAAGGGAAGTACCTGGGGATGCTGTAGAGCAGGTGTAGACATTGTCTAAGTGGGTCCTTCTCTTAACCACTGGGTTAGGAAAGGCCATTTGATTGGATGTGGTGCTAGGCCTCATCTCCTGTGCCTTTCATTGACAGTGCCCAGGGAGAGGTAGGGCCAAGACTCATGAGAACGGGCTTTGGAGGATGAATCTGGAGGCTCTGACTTCGTTTCCAAAGGTCAAGGGGGGTGGTCTGTCCCGTCATCTGGAGAATCCAGGAGTGAGGCCATCTGGGCCTTGTAGGCAACCCAGCATTAAGGATCCAAGGAGGGGTCTTTGGGACCCAGCCCCTCAGGAGCTGAAATGATGTCACAGTGATGTCACATTTGATGTCATCTGAACTCGGTGGGACCAATGCTACATGGAAACTAACTGTGTGAAGTCTGAGCCCATTCTTTGCCAAGACCAAAGCTGTATAACACAACCTCAAGGTGAGGGAAGGAATGCCTTCGGTTCTGTTCTTCTTCTGCTGAAGAGTAAATATCCTGCTAACATATAATTGACATGAATTATTATCACTAGTCACCAGTGGCCCACCAGTGAGGGAAAGCTATTCAAATTTGGGGCTCAGGCCAATGGCATTAGGGTGATACTCCAACCCTTTCTGTGGGGACCCCTAGAATTCTGAGGGAGTGATAATGAAGCCAAGAGACTTACAGAGGCTGGCTGTTGTCATTTGGGGAAATCTTGTGAAGGGGAAAAAACCAAGAATAAAGTAAAAAAAAATATGCTTCTATCTCAGAATGTCTGTTTTCTCTCTGGAGAAAACTCTCTAGAGGTGGACTGTATTTTCCATCCTGAGTCTGTGTTTTTAAAAATTACTATAGACACCAGTTTGGGGTAAGCATTTGTTAATTTATCAATTTTATACCAATGAAGGATTGACTCTGTATCTCCCTAACTTCTCATGGTCTGAGGCCATGTGGTAGAGAAGGCATGCCAGTTAGCACCAACAGGAAAAAAGCCCCAAAGACCCATGCTGTCTCCCAGAGAGACAGCATATGGTCTCAAGGAGACCCTAGAGCTAGTGAGAGAGACAGAGACCATGTGGTACCTGAGAGCCAAGAGAAATCAACATGGTTACTTGTCCAGGTTTCTTATCCCTTTTGATGGGCAGGTAGGTGGCAGAGTGGATACAGCACTGGTCCTGAAGTTGGGAGGATACAAATTCAAATCTCACCTCAGATGCTTACTAGCTGTGTGACCCTGGGCTAGTAACTTAACCCCTATTGCCTTAACCATCCAGGGCCATCTCCAGTCATTGTCCTGATGTCTATCTTGCCACTGGACCCAGATGGTTCTGGAGGAGAGAGTGAGGCTGTTGACCTTGCACGGCTCTTCCTCACTTAAATCCAATTCAGGACAAATCATGACATCACTGTGGATGTCATGGTCCTCTTTGAGAGTGAAGGACAAACAATCCCTTTTGATAGAGGTGAGTCATTACACATTAATCAAAGCTAATTGGCTAACATCATTCAATTCCATTGGTTGATGACTTGAAGGTGGTCTACATCAAAATGAATTCTAAGGATGACACTTCACTGAAGTTGCTCAAGGCCAAGTCCATTATCTTGATGTGGTTTAATCCCATCAGTCTGACACCCATCTAGAAAAAAAAAAAAGAATCTTTGTCCAATCCTCCTCTTCCCTTGGGTTTGTCCCAGATGAGATTTGATGGAGTTTCTCAAGGAGAACTGGACTTTCTGGAGTGGGGGGAGGGGAGAAGAAGGGGAGGGGAGAGAAAGGACTGAGAAAATGATCTCTGGGTCCCCCAAGAAATCAATTAATAATTATTTTCTCACAAGTTTGGAGTTGTCTTGGATCAGAATAGCTGAGGCATTCAGAGTAGATCATCATACAATATTTCTTTTACTGTGCACAATGTTCTTTTGGTTCTTCTCACTTCACTTTGCATCAGTCCATCTAAGTCTTCCCAGGTTTTCCTGAAATTTATCTGCTTGTTATTTCTTATAGCACAATAGTATTCATCACAATCATACATCACAACTTGTTCAGCCAATCCCCAAATGATGGGCACTCTTTTGATTTCTTTTTTCTTTTTTTTTGGGGGGGTGAGGCAATTGGGGTTAAGTAACTTGCCTAGGGTCACACAGCTATTAAGTGTTAAGTGTGTGAGGCTGGATTTGAACTCATGTCCTCCTGAATCCAGGGCTGGTGCTCTATCCACTGTGCCACCTAGCTGCCCCCTGATTTCTAATTCTTTTTTCTTTCTTTCTTTCTTTCTTTCTTTTTTTTTTTTTTTTGGTGAGGCAATTGGGGTTAAGTGACTTGCCCAGGGTCACACAGCTAGTAAGTGTTAAGTGTCTGAGGCCGGATTTGAACTCAGATACTCCTGAATCCAGGGCCGGTGCTTTATCCACTGTGCCATCTAGCTGCCCCGATTTCTAATTCTTAACTGCCACAAAAAGAGCTGCTAGAAATATTTTTGTACAAATAGGTCCTTCTCCCTTTTCTTTGATACAGACCTCATAGTGGTATTGCTAGGTTAAAGGATATGCAGTTTGGTTGTCCTTTGGGCATAGTTCCAAATTGTTCTTCAGAATGGCTGGATCAGTTCACAACTCCGCCAATAGTGTTCCAATTTTTCATATCTTTTCCAGCATTTGTCATTTTCCTTTTCTGTAATGTTAGCCATCTGATGGGTGTGTGGTGGTACCTCAGAGTTCTTTTAATTAAATAACAAAGGGAGAGGAAAAACTGGGGTACAAAATAAGAGTAATGCAAGAAAACCAAGAAAACTATGAAATCTTCTCCCCAAGAAAAAAGCATTAGGACCAGATGGATTTACAAGTCAATTCCATCAAACATTTAAAGATCAGCTAATTCCAATATTAAATAAATTATTTGGAATTAATAGCCAAAGAAGAAGTCCTAGCAAACTCCTTTTATGAAACAAATATGTTGCTGATACCCAAACCAGGAAGAGCAAAAACAGAAAGAAAACGAGAGACCCATTTCATGAATGAATATGGGTGCCAGAATTAGCTCAAAGCAAGGGCATTTAATGAGATGGTTCCAGATGGATGCTTGGAAGCCAGGATGCGCCTCCAAAGCTGGGTTGCATCTGGAAGCAGCATCAGTGAGTGAGCACATGCACGTCCTTAGAGCAAATGTTTGGGGACCAGATGTGGCCAGGGCAAGTCACAGCAGCAGTATTGAGGGGACCCTCCCATGATTTCCCTCTCTCATGGGCACCATGTCACTCAGCTGGGCTTTCTGGTCCTGATCCTCTCTGAAGTGAGTCCCGCCTGGCTCTCTTCCCTTCTTTGCCCCCAGAGCTCACACCCCATAGAGATCCCTGTTGCTTGCCTAGTCCTAGAGAGCAGCTTGCTTTAACTTTTTACAAAAATGCTGCATTTCACCAACTCCACATACAAGGAACAGACATGACAAGTGCAGCAATGAGTCCCTGTTCTGGACTGCGCTCTTTTAAAAAGGACATGACGGCTCCCTTAGGAGTGTCCTTCTGTTTTCTTTATGTCTGCATTTTTCCAGCACCCCAGGCTGTGGCTGATTCTTTATCTAACCTGTGGCTAATCAGCCTTCCCTCCTAACCAGTCTGGATGAAGCGACTCTTCCCCCAACCCCCAAGATGTGGCCAACTCTGTTACCTGTCCTTGACCTTCTGTCATTTCACCTGGTGGGCTAAGAGGAAACCAGTCAGTCTGAGGTTTCTTGATCAACAACCCTCCCCCCCCCACACACACACACACTGCAAATGCCAGGGATCGCTTTTGTTATTCATAATAATTGTAATGATATTTGGGAGCTCCTCTTCCAAACAGAGAAAGGCAAGAGATGCTCTAGGAATTTGAATGCTGGCTGTGTAACAGGGGTAACCCCATGCCTCATAGAACCAGTTGGGAGGATGGTGCTGTGTTAGGTCCACCTGCTTTATTTTTTTTTTTTGAGGCTATTGGGGTTAAGTGACTTGCCCAGGGTCACACAGCTAGTAAGTGTCAAGTGTCTGAGGCTGGATTTGAACTCAGGTCCTCCTGAATCCAGGGCCAGTGTTCTATCCACTGCACCACCTAGCTGACCCTAGGTCTACCTGCTCTAGACAAATATAAGCCATCCTTAGCCGCTGTTCTCATAGCATGAGTAAGCCAAGGTCCTGAGTAAGGTGTCTATGCCCTGCACTCTGAACTTGGCCTTTCCCGGGTACAGTCACCATGCTTGGCATGCCCAGGGCACCTTGTCTAAATTCCATAAACCCAAGTCTGGGAGCAGAGTGGGGAAAGACTCTCTAGCCATGAAGCTGGATGCTTTCAGGAGCCCCTGGGCCCACCTCCTCTTCCCCAATTCATTTAGACTGGCAGAGGAGGTGGAGTGCAGCTTGGAACATTTATTTGGATTTTTTTTTTAAGTGAGGCAACTGGGGTTAAGTGACTTGCCCAGGGTCACACAGCTAGTTAAGTATTAAGTGTCTGAGGCCGGATTTGAACTCAGGTACTCCTGACTCCAGGGCCGGTGCTCTACCCACTGCGCCATCTAGCTGCCCCTATTTGGATTTTTAAAGGCAGCAAGGAGAACATGCCCACCAATGTAGCTCCTCACTACCGAGGAGCAAATTCTGGGCTCCAGGCAGGTCCAGGGATCTAAGACCTGGGCTTTCTAGGATGGCCATCTCCTTCCAACCTCTGTCAAGCTTGAGGTAGGCAAGGCAGGGATGGCTCTGAATGCCTTGGGTACAATGGGGCTGCAGGGAGGTGCCCCGCTTTGCACAACATGAGGCGCTGTGGCAACAGAATCATGATGATCATGTGTGGTCAGGAGGAAGAGCCATTTCGCAGTCCTCTAGGTGGGAGGGAGTAGCAGCTGAAGGCAGAAATGAGGAGATAGCATGTCCTCTTAGCTGGGACTTCCTGCTTCTCTTTCCCAAGTGATTTTTGAAAAATGTTTGTCATCTGTTGTTTACCTCATCATAGTCCCCCCTCATTCCTCCCCTTCCCTTCCCATTTCATATAACACACAGTATTTTATTATTATTATTTTTTTTTAAGGCAATGGGGGTTAAGTAATTTGCCCAGGGTCACACAGCTAGTAAATGTCAAGTTTCTGAAGCTGGACTTGAACTCAGGTCCTCTTGAATCCAGGGCCAGTGCTTTATCCACTGCACCACCTAGCTGCCCCCCAGTATTTTTTTTAAAGACAAAAAAGAAAGAGGAGAAAACCAGCCCCACTGACCAATGGGTCAGAAACTTAAAAAAATGTGCCACATATACGTGACACTTGGGGCCCTGAAGGACAGGCTGAGAGAGTCCCCTCTTCTCTCCCCTTCTGAGCCAGCCTTTTCTTTGTAATTTTATGACATTCAGTTTTGATTGTTGTGTGCTCAGGAGATGAGGAAAGGGAGTCACCCAGTTCAGGAGACTGAGGGGGAGTCTATGCCGGGTTTTGCATGCATGCCCAGCCTTGGTACCAGAGGTTGGTCCAAGAAACATCCCAGCAGTGCAGATGTTGTTGTTTGGATGTGATAAGTCTGAGCCCACTCCCCCACAGACAGGTGGTTGAGGGTCCCCAGAGTGTCAGGGAAAAGGTTCATACTTTTTAGGAAATGGGACTGGGGTGAGTTGCTGCCGGCTAACAGTGCGAGGGTCATACTCAGATCAATCTGGGCTTGAGCTGATGGTAGGGGGAAGATACCCCAACCCCTCAGCAATGCCTCTAAGACCTGAAGAGTACATGCAACCAGTGGAGCTCTGGGAGACCAAGCCCAAACATTCTGAAGGCCCCTGAGATTTGGGGGTGCAGAGAAAGGGAAGGTAGGATTCCCTGGACCGAGATCCTTCACAGAATGTCGGCCTGGGAGGTCTGGAAGTGCTTAGGATAAAGCCATCTCAATGAGGAGTAAGAGTTGCCTAGAAACAGATGCGAATTCGGAGGGAAGGAAGTGATGACGAAAGTGTATGGCAGAGTTCACTGGGCTTATGGGGGCTGACAAACAACACAGATGACACAGTCCAGTCAGAGGAGTCCAGTGTGAGCTGGTGGGGGCTTGTGTGTGTGTGTGCTCGTGTGTGTGTGTGTGTGTGTGTGTGTGTGTGTGTGTGTGTGTGTGTGTGTGTGTGCTCTCAAGCACGTGCACACACACATGCTTTAAAAGCCAGATAAGGAAAAGGCTAAGGCACCAGAGATGGGCAGCTATGGGAGGGAGAGGTGAGGGCAGCCATAGATCGGGAGAGAAGAGAATGAGGCAGGTCTCACTTTGCTTTTGGTTTCTCTGGCAAGTGATGGTTCAGCGGGGAGAGGACTGGGTGCTGTGCCAGGCGCCATGCCAGGCACCTCCTTGGGTCAGGAGATGGGGGGGCCCTCCCTGTCTCTGTTGGCAAGGCTCTGTGCTTGGCTCTCACTGCTATTGGAGGCATTTCCTCAGTCCTTGATCCCCAAGGTGAAATGGGCATCCTGGGGCTACCTGCCCCTTCAGGTAGGTCTTTAGACAAGAACCATCCCTTCCCTCTACTCTGCATTGTCTCGCACCCACCTAATTAGTCACTTGGTGCCCTCTGCCCTGCTGGGTCTTGAGCTGTTGCCCTCTCTGTGTCTCCAGCGGACTCTCATTGGATGCCTGGGAAGTCCGCTCTACCTGCAGCCTTCATGGGTGGGGGAGGAGGGAAAGATCCAATGAGCAGCAAGAAGGCAGGCCAAGGCAATTGTGGCTGTCCCCGAATTCTGGGCAGTACCAGTGAGGAGTCGCTCAGTTTGGGTGGACAATGAGGTGGAAGGCTCTTTCCCAGCCAACCCAACCACCTGATTTTATGAAGGAGTCAAGTGAGGCACAGGGGCGACAGCCCCAAGCCCCCGACTCCAACTCCAACGCTCTTCCCACTGCAGCCAAGCTGGTGCTGGAGAGTGATGTGGGCCGAGCCACTGGATGTGGGGAGACCAGGGAGAAGTGGCAGGAGGCTAGTGGACAGAGGCCTTGGGATGGTGAAGAGGACACGTTGGACGGGGGGAAGAGGATCCAGCAGACCTGGGATCACCAGGTTGGGGGACTCAAGAAATGCTTCTGGCCAGGTTTGGCTGTGCTCCTGGCTCTCACCCAGCTGGTGCCCCCTTCCCTCGCCCCGCCGCTCCCAAGCCCATTCCTCCCTGCCAGGCCTTCCCTCTGCCCCCTCTCTCTGGAGACAATTCTCCTGCTTCATCCCATCCTCCCCTCCAGGGGAAAGGGGAAAGTCTGGTCACTTCCTTGGGCATCAAGGCCAGATCATCACAGAACAGCCCTATCTCGCCTCTGCCCCCATGGGGCTCATTTCTTCACACACAGGGCCCCGTTCCCTTCTGTGGCAGCCCATGAGATGAGAGATGGGACCCCCTCCACCACTACTGACCTCTGTGACATCCTCGGGCACCTCAGGTTCTTGTCAAATGGGAGGCGGGCTTTCCTATGCCCAAGGACCCTCCCACCTCAACCTTTCCATGGGTTCTCTGGGGAGATTCCTCCTCCCCAGTGCCACGGCCTGCTTCCCAGCACCCAGTGCTGGTTACAGGCCTCCCCCCCAGGATTTGTAAAGAGGTCCAGCACATGCCACAGTGCAGACCAGAAAATACAAACCAAAATTTGGTGTCTGCACAGCGAGCTCAGGAGGACACTGGTTTAACAGGCCTGACCCCACTGGGGACCTCTAACGGGGTCACGGGACCGGAAGCCGCCAAGGCCTCCTGCAGTTCAGACACTCCGTGATGCCCCCCAAACCTGGGGGACTCTTCCTCCTCTGCCGGGACCCCGACCCGCCTGGCTTCTTCCGGGTCTGGGCTAAAATCTCAGCCCCAATTTAGCCCAGGGACCCCCCTGGACCCCTGTCTCTTCTTCACCCTGCACAGAGCTCCTTTGGCGTGTGTTTGTTGGTGACTGGGAGTGCCTTCCTTGGAGGAGGGAAGACTCTTTTTCCCTCTCCTTGGACCCCTAGAACTTGGCACACAGTAGGCACCTCACAAATGCTTTCTGACTGCTTGAAAGTGGCTTGACAGGCGTGTCAGGCCCTACTTGATTTGGCCACACTTTGCCTCTCGTCCTTGGCAGAACAGGCATGGAGCCGCTCGCTCTCTACACTGTACCCGGAGGTGAGCCCAGAAGGCAGCCCCTCCTTTCCCAGCACAGTCACTGGGCTCCATGCCTCGGATGAATAGGAAGGAAATGGCCACAGAGCTGGGATGGGCACTTGGAGCTCTCTGCACCAGGGATCCATCCTGGGTCCGTCACTGGCAGCTCTGTGGAGAGTGCAAGGTGCAGGGGAGAGATCCAGGGGAGGCCTAGCACAACCATCCAGGCACGGGGAGACGAGGGTGGGCACCTGGGGGTGGCTGGAGAGAAAGGAACAGAAGAGAGCAGATGGGCAGATGCTGCTTGGCAGCCGGTCTGCGGTAGGTCTGGGGGGGTGGGAGGGGGGTTGGTGAGGAGGAAGAGGAGGAGGAGGAAAAGGAGGAGGAGGAGTTCTGTTTTGGATCAGCTGAGTTTAAGCTGTCAGATGTCCCATGGACGTGGACAGAGGCCTGGGGACAGTCGGCACAGAGGTGCTGAGGGAAGCCTGAAGGGGGCCCAGCTGGGACGGAAGCTTGGGGGAGGCCCCTACGATGAAGATGCAGGAAGGGACCGAGAAAGGGTGGTCAGGAGAAGCCGGGCGTGTCTGGGGGGGAGCCGGTTGGGGTGCTGGCCTCCACCTGGCGTCTCTTCCGCAGACCCCGTGTCAGAAGTGTCACCACAGAGAAGCCACTGCCAGGGTGATGAAAGGGATCTCTCTGCTGTTGTCACAGGAAGTGAGGCAGCCCTCGCTCTTCCTGCCCACAGACAGACACCCGGACGCCCGCATGCAGTCACTGCGGCCCCAGAAGCCACAGAGCCGAAGCGGGAAGGCCCGTTTTTCCTTTCCCAGAATCCTTTCAAGCGGCCCTCTGAGCCCAGACAGGTGCCCCCTGTCCAGCACCAGGAGTGGGCACCTGGCTATTTCTTGTTGTCTCAGGGACTCTGGGAGGGCATCTGTCTCTAAGACCCTGCATCTCCTTCCAGTCAGGTCTAAATCCCTGTCTTCCTCCTGTTCTATCCAGAGCCACCCACGCTGATCCCAGGATCAAATGCTGCTCGGGCCTCGGTCTCCAGACTCGGGGTGCCCCCAGCCGAGATCCCACCTTCTGTGGCGAGCCTTTCTCCATGGCCCACCTGCCCTGTTTGTCCAGGGTTGTCAGGCAGAGCTGCTGCTAACCCTGGCGGTGGTCTCCCTTTCTCTGTGCCCCAAGAGGGTTACGTTTGACCATGGGGGAGAGAGTACCCAGTGCCCCAGGACCCCTGTGACCTGGGAGGGGCCCCTCAGGGCAGTGGGCAGGGCCAGCAGCTCTCTCCTTAGCAGCGGCAGCAGTGGCGGCTCTGCTAGAGCCGAGGAGATTCCAGCATTGGGTTTGGCTGTGATTCTCTCTGGGTGACAGCGGAGGAAAGGGGGTGGGGGTGGATAAGGGGCCCACAGCATCATGGCTGGTGTTCACAGGTTCTCAATGGATCTCCCCTAGATGCCAGGGAGGCTCTGTTAGGGTTCCCATTTGACAGGAGAGGAAAACTGACGCAGAGAGAACCAAAGGGACTTGCTCAGGGTCATGCAGCTGGCCCGTGCCTGAGCAGGATTTGAACTCAGGTCTTCCTGCCTGCAGGCCCAGCACTCTGAGCATGGTGGACCTAGAGGACTCCCCAGCGCTGGCTCCCCCCCCCCCCCGCCCTGTGGGAGGCCCTCCCATAATGATGCGCCTGTTCTCCCAGCAGCCCTTGGAGGCCCACAGCTGGGAGGGGACAGCCAGTGGTGTCCAGTGAGCCCTGCAGTGAACAGCCCTTGGCAGGCCGGGCGCCCAGGCACTGTGCAGACACAGGAGACACAGAATTCCCTTGTTTATTCTCTCAGATACAAATACATATCCCGGCCTGTCCTGGACAGGAGCCCTCCCAGGGTCACGCAGGCTCTTCATTGCACTGGCAAAGGCGCCCTGGCCATGGGGGCTGCGGCTTTCTGGCTCCTCTCGGCTGACAAGCGTTCCAGGCGCTCAGTGTAGAAGCCATTGAAGTCCAGCCTGTGGGGAAGGAAGGAAGGAAGCCCGAGACCCCAACGTGAGACACCGGCAGCCAGAGAAGGCAGAAATCATAGGGACATCTGCTCCTCTTTCTTTCTGGGGGCCACTGTGACCTGCTGGTCATCCTCTCTAGTTTTGGGGGCCTGCCTGAACGACCCTCATCTGCCCCCAGGGGTGGAGGGCACGCCCACACCGGGAGGACCTCTCTCAGCTTGGTCTCTGGCTCAGTGGCTGGTACACAGTTGGCACTTCCTCCAGGCTTGCCCGTGGGGGCCCCTCACCTGGAAATGACGCTGACCATGCTGTGCTCACAGTCGTTGGTGCTGAACACACTCAGTTTATCGAGGAGGTCCAGGAGGTGGGTGGAGAAGTTCTTGTCGAACTTGTTGATGGTGGCCTCGAAGCCGGAGGTCAGCTGAAGTGCGTCCACGTGCTCGGCCAGGTACTGGAAAAGGGAAGCACGTAAGCACCCCTGGAGACCCCAAGCCCACCAGAAGGGGCACCCGTGACCCTGACCCTGACCCAAGCCCAGCCAACAACTTCTCGTGCCCATTCCACTGAGGCTGCTCTCTCAGAGCCTGGAGGCCGGCAGCAGGTGTAAGCAAGGGGCTGCACACCCTCTTCTTTTTGTCTCTGAGGTGGGGAGGGCTCTTCAGGAGCTGTCATCACAGCCCAGGGAGGCGGGCACATGTGCACCATGGCCCCATTTTGCATAAGGACATGTCAGCCAATGGAGAAGATAAGGAAGCCCAGAACATGGCTACAAGACTTGAACCCAGGGCTTCTTGCCTAGACGCAGCAGGGGGGCTCAATGGACAGAGCACCTGAGGACAGGACAGGAGTCAGGAGGATATGGGTTCAAATCTGGCCTCAGACACTTCCTTGCTGTGCCACTCTGAGCAAATGGCTTCCCTACCACATGCCTCAGTTTCCTCAAATGTAAAACTGACAGTAAAGAGGACCTGGTCCATAGCCCTTTGGTGCCATCCTGGGCTCTGGGTGCACACCCTCGTGCAGGGGTGTTTGCAGGACAAAGGAGACCCCCAAACAGCGGCTTTGGACTGTCTAGGCACCCCCGGGGGGCAACCCACCCTGCTTACTTTACTACAGATTTTTTTTTTTTTGCAGGGCTAAGTGATTTGCCTAGGGTCACACAGCTAGAAAGTGTTGAGTGTCTGAGGCCCGATTTGAACTCAGGTCCTCCTGAATTCAGGGCCAGTGCTTTATCCACTGCACCACCTAGCTGCCCCTATAGTAATTATGTTTCTCTTTTTCTTTTTTTTTAGTGAGGCAATTGGGGCTAAGTGACTTGCCCAGGGTCACACAGCTAGTAAGTGTTAAGTGTCTGAGGCTGGATTTGAACTCAGGTCCTCCTGACTCTAGGGCTGGTGCTCTATCCACTGCATCACCTAGCTGCCCCTCCACCCCACTTACTTTAGTGGCAAGTTTCCTCTTGAGAGCCTCCTCTGCACGCTCGGCCTCTGTGGGGGGCCCCAGCATGGTGCCCGGCTCGGCTGGGGGGCGGCCAAGCTCACTGTCCAGCTTCATGCTCTGGGTGAATCGCTTCAGAGGAAAGGAAGAGACAGGTGAAAAATGGCTGGTGAGACCCCAAGTGCCCCCTCGAGGGAGCTCCCCGGGTAGCCCTGGGGCGGCGCCTTGCCTGCTGACCTGCATGCAGTTTGTGAACATGACGCAGACGGACATGAGCTTTGAGAAGATCTTCAGCAGCTCCGGGTTTGTGAGCATACAATCCTTGAGGCAGTTGTCTAAGAAGCTCGTGTGGTGGCTGAGGACGTCGTCTATGTTGGATGCCTAGAGGAGGGGGCAGAGGAATGAGATGGAGGGTGGGAGGCGTCTGGCCTGGCTGTCCCTACGAAGTCTGCTGTGGCTCCCTCAATCCCTAGGGCCTCTCCCCGAGCTGGGGCTGCCCCCCAGGCTCTGTCGGCCCTCCTCCACTGTCTCTGCCCACCACCCTCACCCGCCCCTCACTGGGCCCCTCCCGTTCCTCATGAAGGTTGCCTTGGCGGGGTCTCTCCTTCCTGACTGTCTATCAGCAGTGCTGAGTCTGGTGGCGGGCACACAGTAAGCACTTAATAAATGCTCATTTCAGGGGCAAAGGCTAAGGAGCCACAAGGGGCTCTCTCTCCCTCCCATCTGTCACAGTTGGACTCTGCACTGGGGCTGGGAAATCGCTCTCCCTGCCCCTGGCTGCCTTGGGCTTGCTGGGCTTCCCAGGGAGCCCTGACCACAGAAGGGGACCATAAATCACACCTCCCTGGAGGAAAGGGAGGCTGCAGCCTGGAGCTAGGGGCGGCTGCCCTTACCGACTTCAGATTCTTTTCCAGGATGTGCCAGGTTGGCTCCATCACCTCGAACATCATGTAATACTGGATGTTCTGGACAAAGTTCAGCATTCGCTGCCTCAGGGTGAAGGCCCCAGCAAACCTGAAATGAGAAAGGGCCCAGGAGGCCCTCAGCATGTGTGTGCAAGTGTGCCTACACGCGAGAGTGAGCAGAAGAGTGTTTAAGCACATCCATGTACGAGTGTGCACATCGGTGCCTTTGTGACCCAAGAGTCAGCTCTCCTTTGGTGCACACAACAAGCACGAGGTCTCTAGGGTATTGCTCTCCATCGCTAGGTTTGGAAAGCGCTTTACAAACATGGCCAATACCCCTGGGAGGGAGGAACTATGATGATGCCCACTTTACAGATGATGACACTGCGGCTGGCTGAGATTAAGTGGCATTCCCAACACTATGCAGCTAGAGAGGGCTGGGGTTAGGGCTTGGGTCTTCCTGATTCTGGGTCCAGAACCCACTGGGGTGAAGGCCCAAGAGGATCTTCTCAGAATGAGCCCATCTGAAGCCCAAAGAAAGTGTTAGCCCCCATTTTCACTGGGCCCTCTCTGGGCTTCCTCTTCCTGATCTATAAAATGGGGGGCTGACACCCTGATTCTGAGCCCTCGGAAGGTCACTCTCTAAGGAATCACAGAAGGTCAGCCTCCCTCAAATCCACAACCAGAGAGAGATTGAGAGACCTCGCAGGACCTGCCGGTGAGTTCACTGAGTTTCACTCAGCATTTCTGGATAAATGGGAGCCGACCACAGAAAGAACAGACTTGTGTGTGGGTGGAGGGGGGTCCCGAGTACCCAACTGCCACCCTCCTGGGGTGGGCTCAGGGCCCTGGGAGCCACCAGAAGAGGGGAAGAGAGAGAGCCAAAAGTGAGTGACAGGGCCAAAGGAGGGAGCACTAGAACCAAAGTCTGTCCCTCTTCTCGGGCCCAAGACCCTGCCCAGACACATACCACCGGGCGCAGTGTAAGGAGAACTGCTTGGCCGTCTTGTTACTGATCCAGACGCTGCAGAGCTGCCTCTCCACGTGTTTGCAATAGAACATGTGGCGGAAGAGCATCTGGTAGCGGGTGAGCGCCTTCCTAGGACAGAGGCAGGAAGGACCATGAGACTGCCGCTGAGGGGGGAGGGGGTGGTCTTGCATGGCCCTCCTGGTGCTGCCATACCAGAGTGAGTGTGCATACAGGTCCATGTCACACCAGCACAGGCATGTGCATGTCTGCATACGTCTACACTTACACGCTTATCTCCACATCCACCTGAACGTACACACGTATATATGTGTGTGTGCTGCATGAGCCCATGAATGTATACGTGCATACACATGTGCACACTCACACACCACACACAGAATACCCTCGTACACATGGGCACACATGCATGCACGACTGCACCACCCACACACCGGCATGTACCTGAGCGTGTGAACCAGACCTTTCAGTAGCTCTGGCCCTGCTATAGACCCTGGTGGGACCAAGATCACTCTGGGCCTAACCCTTGGGATGAGGGTGATAGAAACTGAGGATGGAAGACTAGCAGCCAATCGGACTGGGAAGCCCCTCAGAGAGTCTGCCACAGCAGGGACAAGCTTCCCAATGGTGCCCAGCCCCTCCCCCAGTGCCCACGGCAGCCCTTGTAATGCCTGGGGACCAATGACCTCACCCAGTGGGAAGAATCTCCCGAGTTTCCCTTCTTGGGGAAACTGAGGACGGCCCTGCCAGTTCCGGGGCAGGCAGAGGGATTCTCTACCTGTTGATAATCAGCGAGAGCGGCCACTTGACGATGTAGTCAAAAGAAAAGGCCTCGAGGCCGCTCAGAGTGAGCTCTGTTGGGTCAGCATTAATGATGGATTTTTCCTGTTTGGTCTCTATGGCCAGAACTCGCAAAAGCTGCGTGATGAGGTCATGAGGCATCAGGTCAATCTAGAAGAGAGAGAGAGGAACCATATGGACCCTGCCCCCAGCAGAAGGGGCAGGAGGGGCTGGGAGAAGCCCTCCCCTCTTTGGGGTGTGTGGGGGCCTGGAGCAGAAGCCCCTCCCAGACCACAGGTCAGCCGGAAAGGTCCCAAAGAGGGCAGCCAGTAGGGGTCAGGCCCTCGGGCCACCTCCTGTGAGATTTGAACACAAGACTCAGCTGGGGGACAAGGGACTAGCCTTGTTCCATGTGGTCCAGAGGCAGATGTGATGAGGAAGCTACAAAAAGGACAACTGAGTCCCGATAGGAAGAGGGGGCTGTCCTCACTGGACAACCCTGGTCAGAAATGCTCTCTGGGCTTCCAAGATGTGTGACTCCTTCCGTGAAGGGGAGATGCCCCAAGTTATGACTAGGAAGAACTTGGGAGCGCCCAATGCCAGGGACAGCCAGTGGGCCCGCCCACTCCCATCCCCCTTCTCTGTATCTGCCCCTGCCCCGCCCACCCTGTCTCTATCCCTCACCCACCCCCCACCCCCAGAGGCAACAGCGAGACTGGCTGCTTTTGCCGCCCACCTTCAGGTCATCCTTGAAGGGGTCGGTGTTGGCTGTACTCATCCGCAGTGCCAGTTCAAGTAGGGCTTCCAGCCGGGTCGGGATGATGTCGTCCACTGGCTTCTTCAGCTCTTCTTCTGTGAGGTCCATGAAGTGGACGAAGAAGTCTCCCTGGTCCATGAGGAAGTAGTGCTTGATGGACCTGTAACCCCCCCCAAGAGACACCCGCCACTCAAAACCCGCCCCTTCGAGAGGCCCCAGGAGCCCGGCAAGGCTGGGGCCTCCCAATGTCTGCGGGAGTGTCCCCACTGCCACTGTCCTCTGGGGGGAGGGGAGGAAAGGAAGCCAGGAGCGGAGGAGAGGTGCCCCCAGCCCTCTGCCCGCCTGCTGCGGGATGGAGCGCACCCCACACCCAGAGCCTGCTTAGGGCAGCACCAAGGGGAGGCACAGGCATGCCTGGCCCTAGGAAAGGAGGGAGAACAGGCCCTCTGATGGTGGTCCAAGAGCGTGTGGATGGGGCACCCGGAGGGCCAGGTGGGTGCTCGTTACCTCAAGTGCGCCAGGAGTTCTTCTTCCTCCATTAGGAAGTCCAGCAGCACTTTGCTCGCGTAGTTGAAGGCTTTCTCGATCTGCTCCACATAGGCACGCTCCTTCAGAGTGTAGACAATCTCCTTGGCCACTGGGCAGGTCACGTCGTGGCCACATTCTCGGACCACGTTCAGATACTTGCCTGGAAGGAAGGGAGGGACAGACTGACCAGTGTGATCCCTGGGGACCCCTGACCCAACAGCCGCCTGACTGGTCGACTCATCTCCCGTATCTCTGTCCTCAGCTGCCTCAGTTTCCACACTGGTAGAAGGGGGAGGGGACGAGACACCCTTACTGCCATCCCAGAGTGAGGATGAGGACTGTGTGGGTCTCCAAGGGGCAGAAGTAAAAATGTCCAAGGGAGTGCTTTCCCCACCACAACCCTGGGGCATCCCCAGGTCACCCTGCCCCTGACTCTGTTTTTTTGTTTTCTTTTTTTGGTGAGGCAATTGGGGTTAAGTGACTTGCCCAGGGTCACACAGCTAGTAAGTGTCAAGTGTCTGAGGCTGGATTTGAATTCAGGTCCTTCTGACTCCAGTGCCAGTGCTTTATCCACTGTGCCACCTAGCTGCCCCGCTGCCCCTGACTCTGGATGAGCACATGGGGGAAGCTCCAAAGCCAGGGATCAAACGGCCATGCCCTTTGACCCAGGGACCATCCAGCCGGCCAGAAGCCTTAAGGTGGTCAGTGCGGTGGGCACCCCCAAACGTGGCACTAGAATGCTGGGAACTGCGTCCTAATGATGGGGATCAGGAGGAAGACAAGTATGAGCAGAATCGGCGGAGCCAGAAGCAGAGAGAACACCAGCACGGATGGCACGGTGAGGCTGAGGTGGCTGGCCGGCCCCTAGCAGAGCTGCGGCTGGAAAGTGGGGCCCTCAGACTCTGAGTGGGGCTTTCCTTCCTTATGCAGAGGGAGGCCCACTGGGGGAGGGGAGTGTGGGCAGCAAATTTTGAGATGGCGTGAGCAAGGGAGCCATAAAGCGTGGGGCAGGCTGGTGAGAGAGCTGGTGGGTGTGACTGATGAGGCGCTCCCAGTGACCTCTGAAAGATCACAGAGACCAAGAATGAGGAAGGAGGACATCCGACGTCCAAAAAGAAGGCAGAGTCTGGCGGGCCCTCGGCCAGCAGCCAAGGTCTGTGATGGGCAGTCTAAAGGATAAAGGAAGGAACCAGGAAACCCCAGGACTCTCATTCCCATTCCTGGCCAGGATCCGGAGAGGGCAGACAGAGAGCGCACCGGGTATGTGGCACACGCAGACTTCTGAGAAGGCTAGAGAAGAGAGGACGGTGCCAGGGACAATCGGCATGGGATGGTTGGTGAGGGTGATGCCAGACAACAGCCACTAGGCAGGTGACCTGACCTGGGAGGGGAGCCAGGGAGGATGGAGATGGACGGCAGTGCCACAGAACCCTCTGTGCCAACTCTATGGGAATCCTTTAGCAAGGTGCCTGCCCAAGGTCCTGGGCAGTCTGTGGCAGAACCTGGGGTCAGAGCCAAGGCCTCAGGGTGACATGAAAACCCAAAAGGTAGATGCTGCCCTGGGCAGAGGGGAGGATGGCCCAAGGTGCCCTGGCCAGAATGCAGCTGGGCAACCAGGGTCACTCTCTCACACACATATATACACACTCACACAGTCACACACTCTCACACACATATACACACACACACAATCACACACAGTCACACACTCTCTCACACACACAGACACTCTTAGTCACACACTCACACTCACACACTCTCACTCTCACACAGTCACACACTCTTTTTCTTCTTTTTTTTTTTTTTGGTGAGGAAATTGGGGTTAAGTGACTTGCCCAGGGTCACACAGCACACATACTCTCTCACACACAGTCAAACACTCTCTCATACACAGTCATATACACACACACTCTCACACACTGTGGAAATTTATTTTGATTTGAGGACCCTACCTTTGGGCTGAGATTAGAAAGCCTTAGGCCCTCAGGGTCTTTTCCCCTCCCCCTCTGCTTCAGCTGAGCCAAAAAGCCCCGTGGGCTATACAAGACGCCAGGTCAGACAGCTGGGGGAAAAAGCCTCCAGGCCCCTCCGACCTGAGCGGAGCTATCCGAAAGATCCCAGATGGCCTGTGCTGAGGCAAGTGAGGCGGAAGCGCACCCCATCCCCCCAGCCCCAGCCCAGCCCTGACTGGCAGATTAGCTTGGTGTGTCGGCACAGGAAGCCCCAAGATTTGAGTGGAGATAAAAAAGGTATATATAAGGGGCAGCTAGGTGACGCAGTGGATAGAGCACCGGCCCTGGAGTCAGGAGTACCTGAGTTCAAATCTGGCCTCAGACACTTAACACTTAACTAGCTGTGTGACCCTGGGCAAGTCACTTAACCCCAATTGCCTCACTAAAAAAAAAAAAAAAAAAAGGTATATATAGACCTGGGAGTTAGACAGCAAAGGGGGGGCGCGGACAAGGAGGGGGGGGGGTTCAGTCAGACAAGGACGGATGAGAGAGGCTGAGAAAGGGTTTGGTTCGGACAAGGAGACGGGGGCTGAGAAGAGGTCAAGAAGAGGTCAAGAGGGCTGCTGCTGATGAGATTAGAAAGGTTGGAGCACAGCAGGGGCTACAAGGAGGCAGAGAGGTCAGCACAGGGTACAGGTTGGAGAAAGTGAAGATTAAGAGGAGTTAGAAGACAGTACCTGAGTGCCCTGAGGCCGGAGGCGGCTAAGGCCCTTATTGTATTCAAGAAGTTCAAAGTGCAGCAGGTGGGAAAGAGAGGGCAGGAAAGCAGTCAGGTTGTACACTTTACTTCCCTGTATTCTTAATTTAAATAGTATCTCATAAATAAACTCTGCTTTGATTATTTAGCTAAGAGCCTTCTTAATCTTTAGTTTATCAGTTTGGGAGCAGTGTGGTGGAACTTTATAAACGGCCCACATTAAATTAATAGCAAACAGATAGCCAAATAGTCGAGTTCTCAGATTAGTCATCCACAGTTTAGTCCCTTCAAATTAGACCCAGTCAGTAAAAATGTTTCCACATTTGAATGGCAACCACGAAGGGACTTATGGCCCAATTAGAATTTTTCTAAACCTATAATTTTTCATATAATCATAATTTTTCATAAATCTAATTATAAAATTTTTTCCAGATTAGATATACTTATTAATAATTAATTTTTTTACAATATTTAATGGCGAGCCAGCCAGGATTTACTAACCTACTACCCTGGTAAATCTTAAAAAAATAATAATAATAATAAATTAAAGGGCCACTAGAAAAAAAAATTTAATGAAATTTTCTTTCCACCCACTGCCTCACTCAATTTTTTTTTTGAAAGCCTCTAGCAGAGAAAAGCCTTAGCGTTTAAACTGAATCATGACTGAATATTTGTTTTACCTCTTACCTTTTTTCATTGGGTTGTTCTGGGACTGCATAATGTCTGTTTTATCCATTGAGCCCATGCTTAATATTACTGAGGACATTTTGACTGAATTTGGGCCTTACTGTGGTAGCATAATAATAGCTCTAGCGATTGTAATTTTCTTTCTCTCCATTACTAATATTTTAGCATGGTATTTTCTTATACAACTCTGGAGGGAGAAAAAGAATTGTACCCATAGTGAGCCATGTATTAAGAGGGATGCCAGAGCTAACTCTACTAAAAATGACCTGAAGTTAGAAAAAGATGTTGACCAGTCTTTAAAAGCAGTTCAGCAGAAGCCTCTCATGCAGGATGCTGCAAAGTCTAAAAGCAGAAGCATCCTAGCACCTGTACTTTCAGTTCAAACATTTAAAAATCAGTATAAGACCCCTAAAGTGTGTCAATATTGTGAGAAGCAAGGACACTTGTTGAGAGAGTGTAGAACCAGAAGGTATGAATTGAGACAGGTAATGACTGAAACCCTTAAAGACTTTTTAGGGGAAATAGGAATAATCAGAGAAACTTTTTCCAGAGAGGAAACAACCAAGGCAGTTACAGGCCTTATTATAAACAAAATCAGAATAATTTTAGAAGACCCTATCAGGAAGTTATACAAGGACAGAGTCAAGGTAATTATAGGCCTTATTATAAACAAAATCAAAATAAATATAGACCTTATCAGGGAGATACAGACAAGCAGAGTCAAAACAGGTATAGGCTTTTTCAAAGAGATATAAAGCAGCAACCTGAGGACAGTCACAGACCCTCTCAAAAGGGTAAAGATCAGGGAAATATGGAAAAATGATGGTGTACAGGGGAGGAGAGAAAAGTAAATAATGAAAATTTTATTTTTCTAGACTTTAAATACATTAATCCTTTTATTCCGTTCCATTCTCCTCCCCAGAATAACAAACCTCATGTGATCCTCAAGGTTGAGGACACATATTATAATTGCTTATTAAAAGCCCAAAGAGTGGCAAAATTAACTAAAAAGCAGCTAAGGGACATTCTAGGAGCAGCTGGGTATCACAGGCGATGGATACCCTGTTTTGGTGAAATTGCTAAGCCACTTGTGGCTCTAACAAAAAATTCTTTCCAAGTATCTTTACAGCTGGATTCCCAGCATCTTTCAGCTGTGGCAGAATTGAAGCAGGCACCCTGGCCTGCTGGTGTTGCTGTTCCTGTTCCTGCTTGGACCCAGTTTGGTCTTCATCATCTCATTCTACCTGCACCATTTGTAGGAGAAGGACTTCTTCACAAAGAGCATATGGCTCTAACTTCTAAAAAGGGTTATTGAACCTCTAACTTCAAAGAAGGGTTATTGAACCCTATTATTTGGTTCGTAAGACAATGAATGGACATTGAGTCTTGCTAATGTTTAAGTTCTTTTGGTAAATTGCTTATCACTTCAATTATGCTGATGTTTAAATTTTTTTTGATAAATTATTTATCAATTTAAGCATCTATTATTGTTATTATAGTAGAAAATTCATGAACAAGATGATGTGGTTTATTTGCTTAATGAAGATTTTGTAACAATGTTTAATATTATCAGTCATTTATATTCATTTATCATTAATATGTCATTGTGACTATGTATATAGCTTTTATTATCCTTAGTGAAAGAGTAGTTATTTTTGTTGTATTGGTCATTATACCACTTTCCCAATTTACTCTCGATGTGGTTTGGAATTATTGTATATATTGCAAGTGTGTATTTAGTTATGCAGCATAACACGCATTTTTACCATCATATTGTCTTTGGTGATATTAATATGAGATTTTTAAATTATGGAAACTTACCATTTCAGAGACAAATTACTCTTACACTGAGCTTGATGGAGATGACTACTCCACAATGCAGGCCTTGGAGAAAATATATGTACAACAGGAGGAGAGACAGGTACACCTAAGATGCCCTGAGGAGGCTGAGAGAACAGCCATTCAGCGAAACCTGGAGGCAGGATTCCCTTAGTCCAAATACATTCAGTAAGTTCATAGTTTGCTGATAATAGCAGCCATATAGGGCACATCTCTCACTCCAAAAATAGTCTGGTGTCATGGAAGCACCAGCCCATGAACCTGGTTTACCTTAATTTGGTTTTTTTATTCAGTCTGGTGGCATGGTTAGAACCCATCCACCTGAGGCCTAGCACAATTATTGGATGTCTGTGCACCACATGATGTGGTATGGTAACCCTCCCATAACATTTTCAAGTGTCGTCACAGACACATAACTTGATTTGGCCTTGATCCAGACATATAATGGTAAAGTATTATTGATGTATTGTCTCAATTTTCTATTGCTTATGGATATAAACATCCTCCAAAAGGGAGGACTCCAATATGTTGTATATGTATAAAGTTCAGATTTGTTTTGTACATTTTGAAGAACTTTCATTATTTAAATTGAAGAATTTTGGACAATGCTATACTAAAGACTAGTGAAAGCTCAGCAGTATCCAGAGACAGCCAGAATCCAGACCAGAGTCCAGTTCCTCTGATGACATCTCAACCCTCCTTCAAAGACAAGATTTAAAAAGGACTTTAAATGGACACTTTTGTTTCTTCCTACATCCACCATCTGTAATGTGTATTTTCTGCAGAGGTCTTCCCTCTGGACACTGTCAAAGCGCGAGTCCATGAGGGATTGCCCCTCTGGACAATTTTCTTTTCTTGTGTTGTTTTTGACATTGTGTCCTAGCATAGGTTATGGTATTTGGTTTTGGTGCTTCTTTTTGAAGCAAAGGGGGGGACTGTGGAAATTTATTTTGATTTGGGGACCCTACCTTTAGGCTGAGATTGGAAAGCCTTAGGCCCTCAGGGTCTCTTCCCCTCCTCCTCAGCTTCAGCTGAGCCAAAAAGCCCCGTGGGCTGTACAAGATGCCAGGTCAGACAGCTGGGGGAAAAAAAAAAGCCCCAGCTCCCTCCGACCTGAGCGGAGCTATCCGAAAGATCCCGGAGAGCCTGTGCTGAGGCACGTGAAACTTGGAGCGCAACCCCCCCCCCCCCCCAGCTGCAGCCCTGGCTAGTGGATGAGCTTGGTCTATGGGGGCACAAAAAGCCCCGAGATTTGAGTGGAGAGAAGAAAAGGTATATAGAGACCTGGGAGTTAGACAGCAAGGGGCGCGGACAAGGACTGAGGAGTTTGGTTAGGAAAAAGAGACGGGGCTGAGAAGGAATGGGGGCTGCTGACGGAGGGTGGAGAAGAGGTCAAGAGGTGGCTGGTGAGATTAGAAAGGTTGTAGCGCAGCAGACTAGAGACGGGGCTACAAGGACGCTGGAGAAGATGAGAAGGACTAGGAGCAGGGAAAAGAGAGGCCGAAGGGCAGACTGATGGAGGAGACAGACAGAAGGTCGGTGAGAGAGAAACCCAGGGGTTCATCGGTGGCAGTAAGGGACTTGGAGTTAGAATAAAGGACCTGAGTGCCCTGAAGCGGGGCACAAGGCCCTTATTGTATTAAAAAAGTTACAGGCCTTATTACAAACCAGGGAAAGTGTAATGTGCCCTGAGGCCGGAGGCAGCCAAGGCCCTTATTGTATTCAAGAAGTTCAAAGTGCAGCAGGTGGGAAAGAGACGCAGGAAAGCAGTCAGGTTGTACGTTTTACTTCCCTGTATTCTTAATTTTCAATAGTATCTCATAAATAAACTCTGCTTCAATTATTTAGTTAAGAGGCTTCTTAATATTTTGCTTATCAATTTGGGAATGGAGCAGTGTGGTGGAACTTTATAAATGGCCCACATTAAATTAACAGCAGTCAGATAGCCAGTGAGTCAAATAGTCAACAGTCCCAGATTAGTCCTCCAGTCAGCTTTAGCACCCCAAATTAGGCTAGTCAGTCAAAAATATTTTTACAACACTCACTCTCACACAGTCACACACTCTCTCACATAGTCATATATATATATACACTCTTAGCCACACACACTCACTCTCACAGTCACACACTCATATACATACTTACTCACACACACTCATTCACACTCTCACAGTCACATACACACACACTCACAGTCACACACTCATATACATACTTACTCACACACACTCATTCACACTCTCACAGTCACATACACACTCTCACACTCACTCTTACACTCACTCTTACACTCTCTCTCACACACACTCACTCTCACATAGTCACACACTCTCTCACACACAGTCATATACACACTCACTCTCGCACACTCTCACAGTCACACACTCACTCACTCTCACACAGTCACGCACTCTCTTACACACAGTCACACACACACACACACACACACCCGTGGGCCCAGGCCGCCGCACCTGTGCTCAGGATCTTGTCGGCCATCTTCTGCAGGAAGGAGGGGATGTGGGGCTGAACCACGGTGTAGCGCTGGTCCCAGTACTTGTCATTGTAATCCTCCTGGATCTTCTCCTTCTGAAGCTCGTGCTCCTCCACCATGAACTCACTGCAGAGAAGGAGCGGCTTGGGGGGGGCAGGGCCTGGGAGGAGTCATGGTCCCCCACAGCCAGGCCCAGATGTGCCCCTCCCGGGGACCCTTCGAGCCCCTGCCTTGGCTCTCCCCGCAGGGGCACCTCCTCAGGACCCGCCTTCCTTCCTGGCACAGTATTCACTGTGTGACCCCTAAGGAGGTGCCGGCTCCCCGCGGGCAGGGGCGGCCTCGTTGTTCTCAGTACCCCCAGCACAGGGGTGGGCAGTGGGGGGTCTGACTGCAGCCACGAATGACCTGGGCCCCTCTGGGCACATCCCTGGCCTTCTCCCTGCCTCAGTCTCCAGGTCTGCAAAATGCGGGTGACAACAGAGCGTCTGGCACAGGGCTGTGGTCAAGTACCCAGCTCTTTGCCAGCCAGTATCACTTCTGAGAAATGCCCAAATTTAGGCCCCAAAGCACGTCCAGAACCGCTCACCACAGCACCCCCTGCTCTTTGGTGGCCTCTTCATGGGCTCAGATGAAGGCCGCAGCCAAGCCAGCCCTTTGGCAGGTGAGGAAACCGCGTGAGTGTCCAGCGGCCTTCCCGGCTGGCACCCCCAGAGCAAAGGTGGCAGTTGCCTAAGAGCTCTCCAGGGACAGTGTGGGGCCTTCATCCACAAGCCAGGCCCCGTGCTCCTGCCCTCAGGGAACTGCAAGTCCACACGACCTGTGCAAAGGAGACTGGCAATCTGGGGTGGGAGGGAAGACTTCTGGGGAAGGCCCCCAGGGAGGTGAGGGCACGCCTGGGCGGGGGGGGGGGGGGGGGGGTTGGAGACTGAGGAAGGAAGAAGGCCACAGGCACAGACCATGCCCAGGACTGACCTGTAGGGGTCGTTGATGATCCCCCGGTAGATCCACTTCTCCAGGATCTCAAAGTAGGGCACACTGGCCGCCTTGGTCAGGTATAGACAGAGTTCTTGGGCCTGACTGTCGCCAGTATAGTTGAAGCTTCTGTCGTGGAGAAGGCTCAGGGTGGCGCCCCCTAAACACTCACCTTTGTCCACAGAGGTGGCTGCAGGAAGGGAAGAAGGCCATGCCCACCTGCCTTTGCCCTCCCCTTTGCCTGTCCTGGCGATGCCCCCCCAGACACAAGGACAGGGCGGCCTGAGCAGCATCACAGAACAGGAGACCAGAATGGGGGATGAGGAGACACCCTCCACCCTCCCTCGAGCCTCTGGCCAGTCCTCACACTGGACGGGACCTAGAATGTCACTGCATCACCAGAGGGTTCCTTCCCATGATGAGATCCCCAGCCCTGAAGGCTCAGGCTCATCACAACTCAGCTTCTGCAGGAGGGCCCTGAAATGTGGAGGGGAGTATGACGGGGCTCTGCAGAGCCACCCTTCCCCAGCCCGGAGAGGGGCAGCAGGTGCCCGCTGTCCCCCACCTCACACCCTGAGCTCTGCTGATTCCCCCCATTCGCCAGGCCCCCTGGGAACAGGTCCCCCAAAGAGGCTCTGAGGGACCGTGGGCGACTCACCAAGGGAAGCCAGGATCTCCATGGTGCGCATGGTGGGCTGGATGTAGAACCAGACTTTCTGCAGGGAGAGGAGGCCTTGCCTCTGCAAGTGCTCCAGCTGAGTGACCAGGATCATATACTCCTTGACTAGTGTTCTCATGGCGGCCGCCAAGGCGTGATTGACTTGGCCGTACTCAAAGGAAGACTTCTCCTCTATAAACCTGCGAGCAGACCAGGAGAGCTGACGGCCCGACCCCGTAGAGGGCTGGGGACTGGGGCCCCTCTCTGACCCTCCTGAGTGACCTGAACTGTGCGTGATCTCTGCTCCATGGGAAAGGGGGAGAATGTGGCTGGGATCTCATCACAGGGTGGGGGGCATGGAGGGCAGAGCTCCCCATGAGTGGAAGGCATCATTATTGCCTACACTTAATTACCAGTGACCGTTGTATAATAACGACGACCCCGGCCGACGAGAACGTTGTAAGTGGCTACGCCCTGCTGGGTCCCCAAGGAGCTCTCGAAGGCTTGTTGGGAGACGAGCAGGGGGCACTAGGGAGCTGAGACGTGTGCCGGGGGCTGGCCTGATGTGGCATCAGGAAGAGGAGGTGCTGGGGGAGGGCAAGGGATGAGAAAGCTCTTCACACGCACGACAGGACATAGACATGCAGGCAGAAATGGCCCAAGGAATGGAGGTCAAGGAAGAGGCCGCTGGCTGGACAGATGGTCCCTGAGGAGAGAGCTCATGAAAAGGAAGGCCAGGAGACAGCCATGGGACAAGGGGGCAAGGTCAGCAGTGACAGTGGCCATGTCACTCAGGGGCTCAGCTGAGAAGCCAGCTGGGGGAGGCCGAAGCTGGGAAAAGGGAAGGAAATGGAGGTAGATTCAGGGCTGGAGGGTCCAGCAGAGCTCTGGGCAGCAGGAGAGGAGTCAGCAGGGAAAGTCAGGGAGCGTCCTGAAGGAGGGCAGAGGAGGCCAGAGTTCTTGGGCCCAAGGGGTGGGACGTGTTTGCAGGGGCCAAAAGGGCTGTGTGTGGGTCCTCCATGTCTGCTTAGTTCTTGGCCCACACCTCAGTGGCTGTGGCTGCATAGGAATGAGGGCCGGACAGGAGGGCACCGTGTCAGCCCTCTATTGAGAGTCACTTGGCTCTACACAGACAGACACACAGACTCAGAGACAGACAGACACAGATACAGATAGATACAGGCAGACAGAAATAAAGACTCAGAGAGACACAGACAGACAAACACTCAGAGACACAGAGACTCAGACACACACACACAGAAACAGAGACTCAGACAGAAAGACACAGAGACAGAAATAAAGACTCAGAGAGACACAGACAGATACAGAGACTCAGAGACAGACACAGACACAGATAGACATAGTCAGAGACAGACCCAGACAGACACAGAGACAGAAATAAAAACTCAAGAGACAGATGGACACAGACAGACATATAGAGACTCAGAGACAGACACAGCCAGACACACGCAGACACAGAGACTTAGAGACAGACACAGAGACAGAAATAAAGACTCAGAGAGACAGGCAGACATACAGAGACTCAGAGACAGAAAAACAGGCAGACACATAGAGACTCAGAGACAGACAGACCCCCACACACAGAGAAACAGACTCAGACAGATACAGAGACTCAGAGACAGACACAGGCACACATACAGAGACTCAGAGTCAGACAGACACAGACACAGATAGACATAGTCAGAGACAGACCCAGACAGACACAGAGACAGAAATAAAAACTCAGAGACAGATGGACACAGACAGACATATAGAGACTCAGAAACAGACACAGAGACAGAAATAAAGACTCAGAGACAGATGGACACAAACAGACATATAGAGATTCAGAGACAGACACAGCCAGACATACACAGACACAGAGACTTAGAGACAGACACAGAGACAGAAATAAAGACTCAGAGAGACATAGACAGACACAGAGACCCAGAGACAGACACAGGCAGACATACAGAGACTCAAGAGACGGACAGACACACACACACACACACACAGAAACAGACTCAGACAGATACAGAGACTCAGAGACAGACACAGGCACACATACAGAGACTCAGAGACAGACAGACACACACACACACAGAAACAGACTCAGACAGATACAGAGACTCAGAGACAGACACAGGCACACATACAGAGACTCAGAGACAGATGGACACAAACAGACATATAGAGATTCAGAGACAGACACAGCCAGACATACACAGACACAGAGACTTAGAGACAGACACAGAGACAGAAATAAAGACTCAGAGAGACATAGACAGACACAGAGACCCAGAGACAGACACAGGCAGACATACAGAGACTCAAGAGACGGACAGACACACACACACACACACACAGAAACAGACTCAGACAGATACAGAGACTCAGAGACAGACACAGGCACACATACAGAGACTCAGAGACAGACAGACACACACACACACAGAAACAGACTCAGACAGATACAGAGACTCAGAGACAGACACAGGCACACATACAGAGACTCAGAGACAGACAGACACACACACACACAGAAACAGACTCAGACAGATACAGAGACTCAGAGACAGACACAGGCACACATACAGAGACTCAGAGACAGACAGACAGACACACACACACAGAAACAGACTCAGACAGATACAGAGACTCAGAGACAGACAGACAGACAGAGACTCAGAGACAGATAGAAGACACACACGCAGACTCAGAGACAGACAGACAGAGGCACACACACAAAGATATACACAGACATGCACACAGACACACACCTGGCATTAGACGTAGAGGGTAAAGAGGTGAAGAAAGGTGAATACTGTGGTGACACCCCCACATTCATCCATGTCCACTGACTCTCAGTGAGGTCCGTGGTGTGGCAGGTGAGAAACCGAGAGTCCAAAGGGGGAAGGGCTCCCAGAGGTCTCCCCAGCAAAGAGCCCACGAGCCACGGATCGGGCCAATGAGAGAACAGAAAACCTCCCCTCCAAGCAAGGCCTCCTTGGAGCCTGAGAAGCCTCCGAGGGCCCTTCTCCCTCTGGGATGGGAGTCTGGGATGGCTTAAAGGCCTCTAAGCCACCTTCTGTGGGTGAAGATGGTCGGGGAATGAGAAGGTGGGAGTGAAGGCTCCCAAGAGACATCCTTATGGGGATGGAGGGAGAAGCGGAGGTGAAGAGGAAGGCTATGTGCTGAGGATGGAGGGGGACCAAGGCCCCAGGAACGGGGCCCTGGATGGCATGACAGCCCCACCCCCCACCCCGCGTAATGATGGAGGGGATAGTGAGGGGCCACTTGTGTCTCAATCCTGCTGGTGTGCATGTGTACACACACAGAGGCACACGCAGGCACATGCATGTGCACACACATGCAGGCACACGTACACACATGCGCACACGCACACGCACACACATACACACATGCACACACACACACACACACACCTGGTCACAGTTGAGTAACTTGCAGCCACTGGCAGAATCCTGTTCACCAGCTCCTTGACAGACATGTCCAGATTGGGGTCCACCAGGAAAGTGCGGCTCTGCCTGGTGACGAGGGCCTGTGCTGTGACATAGCGCCCATCCACTCCGACCAGAACATACAACAGGTCTTCCACAACTGCAGACTCTTGGGAGGCCAAGGGCAAGCTCCCTTCAGAAAAGGCAGAATAAAAGGCCCCCCCCAAAAGGGGCAGAAAGGACTGGTCAGTTCCCAACTCCTGCCAGCCAGTACAACCCCCACCCTAAAATCGGGGATGTCATCTTTGCGTGCTGTCTCCACAGTTTTCTCTAGGCTGGCTGGGCCCAGGAGGGTGACGCTGGGGAGCCCTGAGTGACCAGGTGCTGCCCATGTAGTCCCAGCTCCAAAGGAGCATCGCCCAGTGGCTGTCCTCGGGAGCCCCACCTTACACGAGGTCTGGTCCAGCTGTGGCCTGCACCCAAGAGGGCATTTAGCCTAGAGTGGAGCCAAGAAGCTGCTTCCCCCTTCCTCCAGGGGGAGACTTTCCAAGGGCAGACCCAAACAGCTTCTTCCAGAGACCCTTCTGAAATGCAGGTCACTCTGGGTTGGGTTGGGATGACCCCCCCACCCTGCCCAAAGGAGGAGCATGTGTGCAACATCTCACAGTCAGGGGGCAGCTAGGTGGCGCAGCAGATAGAGCACTGGCCCTGGATTCAGGAGGACTTGAGTTCATATCCGGCCTCAGACACTTGACACTTACTAGCTGTGTGACCCTGGGCAAGTCACTTAACCCCCATTGCCTCGCTAAAAAAACCCCAAAACAACATCACACAGTCAGGATGGCGGTTTCTGCAAAGGGAGACTTCCCACCACCCTGCACGGGAAGGAGGCGGCCTGGTGTCCCAGCTTCAGCGAGTAAAGGACCTGTTCACATCTGCCTGGGGCTAGTTAGGGTCACAGACAGGATCTGGGTTGAGGCCTCCTAATGGCTGGGCAGAGTCTGAGTGAAGCAGAGCTTGCCCAGGGCAGGGGGAGGGGAGAAAACAGGCCCCACAAAATGGCAGAGTCCAGAGTGGAGGTGCCACTGGCAGGGCCAGAATTTCAGGAACACTGCAGATGCCCCAAGGCCCTCCATTCCAAAGAGGATCCCCAGGAGGGCTCAAGAGAGGCAAGAGCAGGCAGGGAGTCACCGAGGACCCATTCCTTGGAGGGGACATTTCTAGGAGTTCTCCCCCATGCCTCAGAGAGAGAAAGTAAATCCCTTCCTTCCCTCTCTTCCATCGTCATCACCATCGTTAACATTTATTTGTACAGAACCTACGAGGTACTGGGCACTCTGCTAAGTGCCATCCCATCGGGGCCCTCAGATCTAAGCCCAATCTTTTTCTGCCTGAAGGAGCAGTGTGGCTTCTCTGGGAGCCCCCTAACTCTCAAAGCCCTTTCTTGAGGACTCCCATCAGCCTTGGGCACTTCCTTCATGACCTTCCCCGCAAATGCCCAGTGAAGCCGGCCAAGGAAGGTGGCTCCTAGAGAGGCAGACCAGTCCTGGCCCCTGGCTGGGGTTCCCCAGCCATCAGTGGGGTGCTGGCTTAGTGTCTCACCAGCCATGGATTGATTCTCCCCACCTCTACCATCTCTGACTCATCAAGAGAACATACCGACAGGCACAGCGGAGTCCGAGCTGAGGCTGGAGCCAACCAAGAAATCCCCAATCAGGGTCGGTCTCTCATATACCCATGCAGGGAACACTGGCAGATGGTGGCCTGAATTTCTCTTGCTCTGTTTGTCCCGAAGCATCTTTCTTGTAAGTTCCTGTGACTGATAGTTTTTTTTAATACTAAAAATTTTTATTTATAGTTTTGAGTTCCAAATTTTCTCTCTCCTTCCCTCCCTTCCCTCCCCCCTCTCTGAGATGGTAAGCAATCAGATATGGGTTATACATGCGAAATTATATAAAACATTACCACAGTCATTTTGTACAAGAAAACTCGAATAAAAGAAAAAAACGTAAAAGTGAGAAATAGCATGCTTCAGTCTGTGTTCAATCTATATCAGTTCTTTCTTTGGAGGTGCATAGTATCCTTCATCATTAGTCCTTTGGGATTATCTTGGATCATTGTATTGCTGAGAACAGTTAAGTCTTTCACAGTTCATCAAACAATACTGCTGTCTCTGTGCACAATGTTCTCTTGGTTCAGCTCACTTCACTATCTATCAGTTCACACAAGTCTTTCCAGGACTTTCTGAAATCGTGCTGCTTGTCATTTCTTATAGCACAATAATGTTCCATTATCATCATATACCACCATATACCACAGCTTGTTTAGCCATTCCCCAATGGATGGGCATCCCTTTGATTTCCAATTCTTAGCCACCACAAAAAGAGCTGCTATACATATTTTGGGGGATGTTTTTGGAATATAAACCTAGCAGTGGTGTTGCTGGATCAAAGGGTACACACAGTTCTATAGCCCTTTAGGCATAGTTCCAAATTGCTCTCCAGAATGGTTGGATCAGTTTACAACTCCACCAATAATGGATTAGGGTCCTAGCTTTCCCACATCCCCTCTAACATCCAACATTTTCCTTTTTTGCTATATTTGCCTCTCTGATGGGCGTGAGGTGATACCTCAGAGTTCCTCTCTTCCTTTAAGAGGCAGCACCCCACAAATGCCAGTGCCCTCCCTGCAGATAAGACTGTGAGCATGTGCGCCAAATCTGACATGGGTGTAGTCTATGTCCTCACAGGAGCCGCTCTCCCATGATGACAGGGCTGGCTTCCTGCTTCAGACCTGCTTCCCCCCACCCCCCACCCCCTACCCCCCTTGGTTTTACAAACAAGACACACAACTAGGGAGTATCTGCGAATCCAGCCACCTGTCCCTGTGCCCTGGAGCCTGCCTGAGCCCTGACTGGGGGCTGGGGGCCCTTGGAGAAAGACAGACAAAGACTGAGACCTGCTGTAAGTTGGGGCCAGTGGCCACACTGCCCAGTTGCTTCCGGAGCTCCTCCAGCTCCTGCATGGAGATCTTAGACGCTGTCGAAGGCATGCTAAAGTTGGCGCTGCTGCTCACAGCCGAACTGGCGGCCAGCTCGGCTCTGTCTTTGGCATTCTGCTGCAGATACTGGAGAGTCTGGAACAAGGGGACGTGACTGCTTCATGAGGCCAAGGACTAAGCAAACTGATTCTGACTGGATGAGGAGCTGGCCAGGAAGGCCAGGGGGCCAAACCAACTTGCCCCTGACTGCCTGGGAAGACAATGCCCTGTGCTGACCTTTCTAAGCATTCCCTCACAGAGCCTCCCCCCTGCCCATTAACATCTAAGGGGTGAAACGGGCCCATAGCCACTGTGAGGAAGCTCCTGCCACATCTGTCCTCAGCAGGCACCCTGGGGCCTTGCCTCGAACAGAGAACAGCACCTAGGAGCGTTGGTTCCACAGTTGAAAAATCCTAGGGCATCCCCTGAGGCACAGGGAGAGGAAGGAACTGGTTCAGATCTCACTGGTGGGATCTGAATCCACGCCTTCTGCCCTCCATCTCACTCTACTTTGCTTACCCAACTGCCTCTAACTCCTTCAGACAGGAAAGGATGGCTCAACTCCACACACCCCCCCCAAAGGCGGTATGCCCCTCCCCCTGTCCCCCTCACCAGCATTTTGGTTTTTTATGAGACCCAAGCACGATACCTCTCTATCTTCTGTGAGCTTTGCCAAGAGGTAGACCAGAGGGTCAAGATTTCGGGCATTCTTTGATTTCAGTTCATCATACTTCTTCAGGAAGTCTTCAGGAGTACGGGAAAATTCTGCTATTTTAACCTAGGGAGCACAACAAACATCAGCAGCCAGATCTGGAGGGCACCCCCTCCCTGGGCCCCCACCCCAAGATGAGGCTAACAGAACCAAGTGCTGAGGTCAACTGCACCAGACCAAAAGTAAAAGGAAGGTCTGCCCCCTCCACTAGTACAGCCTTTCCTCCATCCCCCTCTGGAGGCGCACCCCCACATGGCATCTCCACCACACTGCCGACTAGCCGAGGCAGGCAGCTGCCGAACATTCACAAAAACACAAGCGGAGGAAGCGTGCAGCGGAGGTAAAGTAGCTTCTGAGGTAGCGAATTGTGCAGGCAGCACAAATAAAAACCTGTGCTTTGGGGGTTTAGAAAAACTTGATTTGGGGCTCCTCGAGGTCAGTTCTTGGTGTTTTTCTTGTTGAAGACATCAGGGAATCAGCTGGAGAAGAGCTGATGCTTTGAACATCATCCCACCCTAGGGTGCCAACCTTGGCTTTAAGATCTTAGGGTTAGGGCAGCCCTGGTCATTTCTCTGGTCTTGGGGAATGACAGGGGAGCAAAGTCCCTTCACAGAAGGCTGGCACCTTCTCTGAGGCTTTTTGCCTGGGCCTGAGCCAGGGGCACACACCAGTACATGATCAGAGGAGGACCCTGAAGCCCAGCCCCCTGGCTTGGAGGCCAGCTCCCTATCCATTGCCCCAAACTGCCTTTTTTCAGAAGGCCTGAATGCATTCATTTTTAGTGGTCAGTCTCTAAACATTGGGCCCATTATGTGAGGTGAGGGATGGTCCTTGCTTCAAGAGGTTTGCACTCCAGGGCAAGTGAAGGCAGCTGTTTTTTCCAGACCCCCTCTTCCCACCTCCCCACATGAAAGCCTTCTAGGAGGGGGAAAGGCTCACTTTGGCGCTGTGTGCAGAGACAGTCGTTGTAACATAGGGAGTCCTATTCTTCTGCAGGAGGTCGATGTAGACCTCAGCACCGTCCCCTCCATGCACACGCAGCAAGCTCAGCAGCTCGTTCACATCATGGTGAATCCGGAATTCACTCATGTTGCCAGGACAGGGTCACAAACATCAAATGACGTTCACCTGAGGGCAAAACAAACGAATGGAGGAGCAGCTGAACAGGCCTGGGGGGTAAGGAGGTCATCTAAGCCATCCCCTTGTCTCGGGGGCACAAAACAAGGGTCTCTCAAGGAGAAACCCACTTAACATCCATCACCTGGAAACTCTGAATCAGGAGTAAGTGGGGGAACGGACTGAGAATGGTCCCATTTGGAGCCTGGCTTACTGGAGTACTTTTATGAACAGCAACAGCCAAATCAGGAGGATGGGGACAAACACAAAACGAGCCTTGGAAGAAAGGTGAGGAATAAGCGTTTATTAAATGCCTTCCCTGTGATAAGGGCTTTGCCATTATGTTCTCATCTGGCCTTCAAAACAACCCTTCAGAGGAGGTGCTGTTATTAAACCTGCTTTACAGACAAGGAAACTGAGGCAGGCAGTAGGGAAGTGATTTACCCAGGTGTGAGGTGACAACGAGAAGCTGCATCCAGGGGTCAAACAGGGGCCCTGAAGGTACGGCCACAAGACTTGGCACGTCTTGGTCACGAGGGAGGAGTTGAGGGGGTGCCAAGGTTTGGGGCCTAGGCAGTGGGGAGGGAAGGAGGATGAGGTCAGCACACCAGACCCCCATCAAAGAGCGGTCCGCAGAGGTGCTGAGGTCGGCCACTCCCTAGACAGCCCTGGCCACTCTCCTGGTGGGGAAGGTGAAGACACGACTCAGAACTGGGCACCAAAGGGGGAGAGGAGGAACTGTTAGGGGAGAGACACTGGAAGGGCAGCCAGATCTGGAGGGCTCCCCCTCCTAGGACCCCCCTTCCCCAGGACCCTCCGCCCACCTCAGGGGTCTCCGTGGTGACAAAGGGCTCCTCCTGGGCGTCCCTAGCCCAGCTCCTCCCGCTGCTCCTGCTCCAGGGATTAGGAAGGGGAGGTGAGGAGGAGCTGTCCGGGGTCCTGGGGGGAGGGGGGGAAAGGACGGGAGGAGCTGTCCAGGGTTCTGGACGGCTTTAAGAACAGAGAAGGGGGGGTGTGGGAAGAGGAGGAGGAGGAGCAGGAGCCGCCCCGGGCCTGGGACTGGACGGTCCAGGTCCCGGCCAGCACGTGGGCTCCGGGCTGGGAGGGGAGGGGGAGGAGGGAGAAGGAGGAGGAGGAGGACGGTCCAGTCAGTACTGTCCAGTTCAGTCAGGTCAGGCCAGGAGGGGGTGAGGGGAGGGGGCGTGAGCTCCCCAGGCTGTCCCAGGACGGGCACGAATTCAGGGAGAGGACCGGAAGTTCCCCCCCAGCTCTCCAGCCTGCGGCGAGGGCAGGGGCACCGAGGCACCAATGAGGAGAAGCAGCTCCGACCCTGATCCACCCGCGGGAGGCCCCCTCCTCACTTACCCACCCCAGCCGCCCCGTAGTAGCTCCTTCCTAGACCCTGCCGGCTCCCGCCAGGACTCGGGCACGACCCGGAAGTTGTTCCTGACCCGGAAGTGATATCACAAGCCATTTCCCTCCCACTTCAGGCACTTCTAGCAGATGGGGGGGAGGGGGTGAAGAGGGAAGAGAAAAAGAGCCAGCTTCCAGGCTGCACCAGGGCCTTCATGGAGTTACCCCTGCCCCACCAGGTACACGTGCTTTGTTACCCCAGTGCCAGGGCCACTCTTTTTTGCTTCCCGCCTCCGGACCCCAGAGTCTGCGCCGGGACACCTGCTGTTTGAGGTCACGTGGGCTCAGGGCGGGGTTTGCAGTGAGAGCTAGGCTGAGGGGCGGGATTTGGGGCGGAGCCTAGGGTAAGACAGCGGCAGAGAGGCGGGGTTTGTGGTGAGAGACTGGCGGAGAGGCGGGGTTTGTGGTGAGAGCCAGGCGGAGAGGCGGGGTTTTCGATGAGAGACGGATTGAGAGGCGGGGTTTGCGGTGAGAGCTGGACAGAGGCGGGGTTTGTGGCCAGAGTGAAGTGGAGAGGCGGGGTTTTCGGTGAGAGACAGGCGGAGAGGCGGGGTTTTCGGTGAGAGACAGGCGGAGAGGCGGGGTTTTCGGTGAGAGACAGGCGGAGAGGCGGGGTTTGTGGTGAGAGCCGGGCAGAGGCGGGGTTTGCGGTGAGAGCGAGGCAGAGGCGGGGTTTGCGGTGAGAGACAGGTGGAGAGGCGGGGTTTGTGGCCAGAGCGAGGCGGAGAGGCGGGGTTTGAGGGGGTGGGCAGGGTGTAGGAGGTAAGAAAAAGGTTCGTCGGAGAAAAAGGTTCGTCATCGTCGTGGTGATCGGGGCTCGGTCCATATCGCTGGTCGCGCCCTCTTCGGCCCACTGCTCTCCAGGATGGGGACCTTAAGAGACACCCTCAGCACCCGAAGGTGGTCTCCCCGCCTTCTCTGGGGCTAGGGTGGCCACGGCCGCCGGAGGAGCCCGGCTGGCGGACCGCCGGCTCTGCCGCCTGCTGGTGGCGGGGTCCGCAGAGGGTCCTCTGGGGCGGGTGGGCGCGGATGGGCGGCCGATGAGCCGATGGTCCGAGGGGTGGGCGGGCGGGCGCAGCCCTTGCGGGGAGAGCCCTGGCGGCGGGGACCTAGCGGTGCTTTCGCCCGCAGGGTGCCCGCCTATTGCTGCCACATCGGGGGCTGCGATCGGGTGTTCGACTCCCTGCCGGGCTACGTGCGTCACTACCAGACGCTGCACCAGAATGCCTGCTCCTTCTGCCGCCGCTCGTTCCCCTCGGATCAGCTGCTGGACATCCACCTCCTGGAGCGCCATGGCACCGTGCCGTCTTCGCCCACCCGGGCGGCGGCCGCGCGGGAGCGCCGCCCCATCCCCTTCTACTACCAGTGCCCGGTGTGGGGCTGCACCGACAAGTTCATGAGCCCCGAGGAGCAGACGGACCATCTGATCCGCATCCACCACTACCCGGCTCATCTCTGGTTCGACTCCCCCCCGGACAGCCAGAGGTAGGGGGTGGGCGGAGGCGGGGGAGAAGGGGCACTGGGCAGAAGTGCCGGGAGGGCAGGGGGGTGGGGAGCCAGGGAGGTGGTCGATGCTTATTGCGGATGGATGAGCATAGGGGGGAGAGGAGGGAGGTGGTCCATCGTTATGGGGGATGGATGGAGGTGGAGGGAGAGTGGGGAGAGGAGGGAGGTGGTCGATCATTATGGGAGATGGATGGGGGTGGGGGGAGAGCGGGAAGAGGAAGGGTGGCGGTTGATCATTATTGGGGATGGATGGGGAGAGGAGGGGGAGCTCGATCATTACGGGGATGAATGCGGGCGGGGGGAGCGGGGAGGGGAGGGGAAGGGGGGGAGGCAGGGGAGGGGGCGGGGCCAGGGGAAGCAGAGGGGAGAGGAGGGGGAGATCATTATGGGGGAGGGGCGGCGGTGGGCGGGGGCCGGCGGGGAGAGGCTGAGCCTCGCAGGAGAGCGATGGGGAGGGGGACGGGGAGGAGTGGTGGACATCCGGGCCTAAGCATGACCAGAGGACGCCAGAGGGGCGTCATTGGTGGCGGGGGGGGGGGGGGGGGGGGGGGGGGGGGGGGGCTGCAGGGCTCTCACGCCCCAGTCACTCTCCTCTGCAGTTCCGGCCAGCAGGGCTCCGCATCCTCTGCATCGGCCTCTGCGGGGTCCGCCTCCGAGGCTGCTGCTAAGGAATCTACTTCGGCCTCTGCATCCGGGGCCTCTGCCGCCGGGGCATCGGCTTCTACAGCCTCGGTCTCCCAGGCCTCTGGGGAGGGAGGAGGAGCAATCGGAGGGGAGGGTGCCCAGGAGCAGGAGGAGGCTATGGAGGAGACAGTGGAGGAACCTGAGGAGGAGCCTGTGGAAGAGGCCGACGATGAGCCCGATGAGGAGCCCATGGGGGAGGACATGGGGGAGGACGACGACGACGCTCCCGAGTCAGAGGCTAGTGACCCCGAGCCTCCCGAGGACGAGATCTCCAGCCTCAGGTCAGGAGGCCGGGACTTTGGCCCTTTCTCTGTCCCATCCCTGCACCTCCGTGTGTGTCTCTCACTCACACAGTCTCCCCCAACGAGCACATTCAGCTGGAGCCATGACATGCCAGGCAGTGGACCCAGAGATCCTAGTGACCAGAGCTTCCCTTCCCCTTGGGAGTCAGTGCAGTGTCCACCTAGGGAAACAGGGAGCACTGACTGACAGACTGACTGACCTGACCCAGGCCCAGCCGCTGCTTCTAGATTCCCTGGGTTTGGGACTTGGCAAAAAGCCTTCTTCAACTCTGCCGTTGAACATAAGAAAGCAAATCTCTAAGACACCGTCCTCTAGGAACACACTTAGCACAGAGACCCCCAGGGAGGAATCTGGGCCCTCCAGGAATGAGAAGAGCCGCAGGTGGGTTAGTCTTCAAAGGGATTCATTCTAGAGGATAGAAAACTCCAGAGGAACGGAGGGATCAGAACAAAGTGGCCCCTTGGCCTGGGAGGTGGGCCTCACACAAACCCCCAAAGATGGGGGCTTAAGTCCTGCAGACTTTAGGGGGAATGCTGAATGACAAAAACACTATCAGCCCTTTAAGGTTGGCCAAGCTCCTTCCCTACATTATCTCGTTCGATCCTCACACAACACTCAGAGAGGTGTAGTTGGACAAATTTTACTGGAAATAAAGGCAAACTGAGGCAGACAGAAGTGACTTGCTCGAGGTCACACAGCTAGTAAGTATCTGAGACAGGACCAGAACCTCTCAAGACTTAAACCCATCCAGGGTGCGCCCCAGGGGATGGGCCAGGGTAATACTTGGATTTCAGCAAGGCATTTGCCATTCTTCCCTTGTCAGTACTTGGGGGCAGGGGGGCCTGCCTGAGACCCTTCATGACTCCCCTAGCCCTTGGGTTTCTCTGGTTTCTCCTGCTTGGGGGCACCCAGCTGGGGAAATTCTTGGTGCCTGGCTCATGGACAGCGAGATGAAGAGAGCAATGGGCCTTGGGTCTGGGAGACCCAAGTTTCAATCCCACCTTAGACACTCACTGACCAGTTACTTCACCTGTGGTGGCCTCAGTTTCTTCATCAGTAAATGGGGGGGGGGGTAACTGATCTCTCGGGGTTGGGCCAAGGATGACAGGAGATGATGATTGGAAGCTCCATGGATGGTTATTTTTTGGCAAACTCCTACTCCTGGAGGGAAGTCTTTAGTGGGATGGCCCCACAAAGGTGGAAGGATGACCATGACGCAACACAGGGAGCTCAAGGATTTCCCACTAAGAGCCGTGGAAGAAGCCCCCTACCCTCCCGTCACTGGCAGAAGTTAGGGCAGAATTTGGGGGAGCTGAGGAAAAGAGGGAAGGCTGGAAATGCAGATGGAGGGTAGGGGGCAGGAGACCCCAGAGCATAAAGAGGAGAGCGGGGGGAGGGAAAGAGGGAGAACACTCCCTGAGGTGGGACTCTTAAAAAGGAATGTGGGTGGTGGGATCGCTGGAGGATTCCTGCAAGAGGCTCTCCAAGAACAGAGAGAAGTCTAGGTAGGCCCTTCTGAAGAAGGAAGACAGGGAGGAGGGCACAAGGTCTCAGAAGAAGAGGGTTTGGGGATCCACCAAGGCAGCAGATACATCCCCCAAGAAAGAAGTGAGAAAGCGCTGAGAGCCCTGCCCCCTCCTAGGGTGGCACTGTCTAAGGGGCAGGCGGGCAGACATCAGGGGCTGCTTTCTGGGCATATGTTCCTGGGCATCGGGCCCTCTGCATCCCAGCCCCTGGCCTCCCCACTGTGGAACACATTGTTCTGGACTCTGATGTTTTGGGGTCCTTCTTGGTGGGCTGCCCCCAATAAGAAGGCTGTCACCAAAGGGACAGTGTTGGTGCTCACAATGCATATGCTTTTCATTCCAGTGGCCCTACAATTGGCTTTGGCCCGGGTGCGGCTGGAGGATTTGATAGTGCAGAGGAAAGTAACACTGAGGACCACTGAGCACCTACAGGGCTGGGCTGTTCCCTGGGGCCATGAAGCAGGACCCCTTCCCATCCCCCACCCCTACCACCCAGAAGCATGCTTTCTGGGCTTAGAGCAGCCCCAGAGGTGCCCTGATTGGCCTGGGGGTGCTGCTTCCTTGGTCTGCATTTATCTCGAGCCCCTGACGAAGTTGGGGCCGGCCAAGCACCTCTTGGACCCGGCTGAGTCCAGCCCAGGCCTCTTCCCCTCTTCCCTCCTTGCCCCCTCCTCCCACCAGAGGACCCCTCGTCTGTCTTTGTGTTTGTCTTGTCAGTCTGTGAAGCACAGGCCCCTGGTGTGCCCGCCAGGAATTCCTGGAGGACACTCAAGACTATCTCCTGGTGCAGCTGTGCCTGCTTCAGGCTGTCTTGAGGTACCTTCTAGGGACTTCTCCTCATCCCTGTGAACCTAAATAAAGTCTGTGTAAGCAACCCCACCGTGATTGGACTCCGTTTGTAAATGGGGTGACTCAGAGGGAGGGGGAGGCTCCTTGTCTGCTGTGGACACACATGAGCTGAAAAGCCCATGAATTCAGGCCTTCTCTGGCCCATGCTTAGGCCCAGACCGCTTCCTGAAGCTCTCAGGACCCCATGACACCCTTCCCCAACTGGCCCCAGCCAAACTTCCGAGCCTGTTGCCCTGGGTTTGGTTCCCCCTGACCTAGACGCCATTTTTATTTTACCGCTCTAGACCAAGTCACGTCCACACTTACTGAGACCCTTCCATGAGTCTCCCTAACCCCAAGACAATTTGAGGTAACTAGGAATCTTGAGAGGAAAAGTCAAGGAGCATTTATCAAGCATTTAGCTTGGGTCACTCCCTGGGTTAAGCTGGGATACAAGCAGAGAGAACCCCCTGCCTTCAAGAGACTTTCCTTCTAATGGGAGAGAACACAAAAGACAGCTGAAAGGGGAGGTGCCCAGCACAGGGGCACGGCTGGTTGGGACATACTCCTTAAAAAGAGATCCCCGCTCTGGCCAGGGCCTCCCCGAAAGTCATGCTATGGGGCTAAAGTGCCAGAATCTTGTTCCCCGCCCCCACTCCCCCAGCTGTGGTTCCCGATCCTCATCCCTTGGGGAGCCCTTTCAACTCGCCACAATACCTAAGATCCCTCCTACTACCTGCTGCCTTGTCCTCTATGAGGGGCTGCTGATTCCCCATCCCCAGTCGCTTCCCTTCTGTCCACCTCTCCCCTACCTTGGATGGCTAACCTTGAGAGTTCATCTGTAACGGGGCTTCTCTCCTACCTCCTCATTCCCCCAAACTGCTCTCCAAAGTGACAGAGCTTCTCTGTCCTCATTCTCCTGGGTCTCTCTCCTCCTGAATATGCCCTTCTCTCAGGGATTTGGGAACACCCCCTGCCTCTGTTTCCCTAGGGTTCCCTCCAGGCCCATCTCTCTCCACCTGGTGATCTCATCAGCTCCCAGGGATTGAATTACCATCTCTATGCTGACCATTCTCAGGTCAGAGCCCATAATCTTTTCCATCACAGTCCAACACCATCCCCTCAGGTCTATTTCACCTTTGCCACACCTCTGGTCAATTTCACCTGACCTGCTTCCACCCTGGTGGGATCCTCATACCTGGACTGTGACTCTAGCCTCCATGGGAGTGGGGAGGGGAAACTAGGTTTGGGGGAGGGGGGGGGCTCTGCTTGCCTCAGGTCTCTCCTTGCTCTAGTCCATCCCCCATTCAGCCACTAAAGTGGTCACCCCCTTCCCCCACTCAGTAAACTCCAGTGACTTCAATCACCAGCAGAATCAAATACAGAATCCTAGCCCCTTCCCACCTTTCCAGGTTTCTCACAAGACATTCCATCCTCCTAGTCTCATCTCTACCTTCGGGTGACCAGCTAACCTCCCACCCCCACCCCCTTTAATTTTATTGCTATCTAGTTCATTTTTTTCCTATGTATCCTATCAAAGAAGGCATTGAATGACACAGAATCATGGTAGCTCAAAAGAACCAAGAGATGCACAAATTCAGAGGTGTCTCCACCCCAGTTTCGTGCATACTACTGGCCATATGGAGGCTTGACCCTGACATAGGCATGCCATGTTGGTTCTCTTCCAGCAGGAAGGACAGCCACTAATCTGCTCTTTATCCTAGTAAGCTCTTGAAGGTCAAGGCCTGTCCTTTGGCCCTTTGTAATTCCAGCCAAAGCCAGCGCTGGTTAAGTAGTTATGTAGGCGGACTCGATCTTTCCTAATGCAGAGAAAAGAAAAAGGAAGTATGTGTGTGTGTGGGGGGGGGCAGGGGCATTTCCCTCTGAATGGGAGGAGGATAATGTTTTTAGGTGGATCCCCGGCCTGGGGAGGCCCAGCCCTTCCCCAGGGGAGCAGAGGTGATCCTTGTTCAGTCCCTACCCTTAATCCCTTTGTTTCCTTTTGTTCTTGACCCGCCTTCAGGTCCAGAAAGGGTTTTTAGATGAGAAAAACCATCTTTAGCTCTCAATAATTCTAGTTAAACTAAAAGGGAGGCTTTGAGCATGTGTTGTTGTTTGCTCCTGTCTACTCTTTGTGACCCCATTGGGGGTTTTCTTGGTATAGATCCCCGAGGGCTGCTTTGCTCTTTTCTTCTCCTTTTACAGATGAGGGAACTCAGGCAACCAGGGTAGAGTGACTTGCCCAGGGCCCTGTAGCTAATAAGTGACTGTGGCTGGATTTGAACTCTTCCTGCCTCCAGGCTTGGCCCTGGCCTACCTAGCTGTTGGAGGGGGTTCTTTAGGACTTGCTAACCATTGAGAAATTGAGTTCAGGTAGGCCTTCACTGTCCATAGAAGCTTGATCATCTGTCCAAATGGCTGGAGAAGAAAACCTCCAATATCTTTGCCAAGAAAACCTCCACAGGGTCCCAGAGAATCAGACAGGACACCCTCAACAAGAAGTCCCTTTTCTCCCCATCCTCCAGTGATTCTGCCCCTGCCCATCCTTTGCTAGATCTTGATCTGAGTCATGCCTGATCACTGTAGGGGTGCCACTGGGCCCTGCCCTGGGCCTTCTGGGGGATTGCACAACCCTCTTTGTGCCAAGGATCCTCAGATCTGCTTATTCAGCCCTGACCTCTCTGCTGATCTCAAAATGTTCAGAGCTAAACTCATTCTTCCCCTCACACCTTCCTTGCTATGATGGAAAGCAGCAGTGTCCACCCGGGTCCCCCAGGAATACATCCCCAGTGTCATCCTGATACCCCATGCATCCAGCCTGTGGCCAAGGCCTCTCAGGTTCTACCCTTGCACATATCCAGTCAATAATAATCACAAGCATTTCTATCGCACCCACTGTGCACCAAGCACCTTACAAATAATATTTGCCTGTTGTCTCCCACCTTAGACAGTGTGCTTGACACAGGGCCTGGCCCATAGGCAGTCCTTAGCCTATTGACTGCCTGATGTCACGGCTACCCTGGGAGGTAGCCCTCTTTTACAGTTGAGGAAACTGAGGCAGAGTGACTTACCTACCTCCAGATAGTAAATGGCTGAAGGTCTGTCTGGCCAAGCCCTCTCTCTCTCCGTCATTGAGTCCGTGGGACCCCCACTCACCTTGCACCTGGACTGCTTCAGCAGTTACTGATCAATGCCCCTGACACTAATCTCTCTCCCCTTCAATCCACCCTGCTCAATGGACTTGGGAGACTCCTGGTCCCCTCCCAGACCCCAGCTAACATCTTAACATTCACATGCAAAGGCCTTCATGGCCTGCCTCCCCCAATCTTTCCTGCCTTCCTCTACCTCACTTCATTTCTCATGCCTGGAAAGCACAAGGTCTCCCTTGTGCTCATTATCGTCAGGGTTTCCTGCCCTCAGTTGTTTGCCCTCTGTCCCTCCTCATTCAATAGTCTCAGTGGCTGGGACATCATGGGTGGGTGCTTAATAAATTCAAGTCGCCCCCGCCCCCAGTTCTTTGGGATATCTGCCTGCAAAGTGTCTCCTGCATCTTTTCCTCCTCATCTTTTCCTCTTTCCTACTTCAGTAAACAATTCTGTTCTGTCTGCCGCAAGTCTCTCCCTTCTCCAAGATACTTTCCACATAGCTACACCATTATTTTCCTAAAGTTCATCTCCTGTTTGGACAGGGGACAGAGCCCAGAGCCTGGAGTCTGGAAGCCCTGAGTTCAAATCCAGCCTCATAAACTTACTAGCTCTGGGACCCTGGGCAAATCATTTAACCTCTGTCTGCCTTAGTTTCCTTAACTCTAAAATAAAGATAACAACAACACCTGCCTCTCCAGGTTATTTTGAGATTCAAAGATAATAATATTTTTGAAGTGCTTTGACAAACTTTAAGTCATTATAGGAACATGTGCTATTATTGCTGCCATTGTCTGAAGGTCTTCCCAACCTGACTTCACCATCCTTTCTGAGCTTATTGGAGGTCCCTTTCATCTTCATACTCACATTCTGGCCAAATTGGCTTCCTTGCTATTCTGCCTACCCTACATGCTAATTTCCTACCTTCATGTCTTTGTACAAGGTCTCTCTCATGCCTGGAATGTTCTTCTACTTCTCCTCTTCTCTTAGAAGCCACAGCTTTCTTCAAAGCTCAATGCCACTTCCTACAAACGACAACCCTAATCCCCATGGTGTCTTTCTGACACCCCCTCCCCCAACATATTAATGCCCTCATCACTGCTGTGTCTACATCCTATAGTAACCCAATTGTGAACACATTGTACTTTGTGCCCTTTCCTAATCCCCTTCCTTATAAAATGTAAGCTCTTCGAAGGCTGGACTTATCTCTACCATTTGTCTCTCTATTACCAGTGCCCAGCTCACCATCTTCAGTGGCTTCATATCAATTTGAAGTCATGCTTCTTAAGTTTTTTCATTGAAAAAAAGGGACGTATTAATGTCTCTTATTTCAAATCTTTCAGAGCTATAGAAATGCTAGTTATTGTCATCATAATTGTATTTTGGTATTTGGGGAGCTACACTGCCCCAAACTGAACCTAAAGAAGGGCAATGACAAGGAATGTTTAGATTACCAAAAAATTGCATTCATTTCATATACCAACACAGTTATGCTTAAGATTCTGTAAGCTAAGCTTCAGCAATATGTGAACTGAGAATTATAAGGAGAGCAATTTGGAACTATGCCCAAAGGGCTATGGGACTGTTCATACCCTTTGACCCAGTGGTACCACTGCTAGGTCTGTATCCCAAAGAAACCATTGAAAAGGCAAAAGGACCCACATGTACAAAAATATTTATAGCAGCTCTTTGTGGTAGCAAAGAATTGGAAATCAAGGAAATGCCCGTCAGTAGGGGAATGGCTGAACAAGTTGTGGTATATGAATGTAATGGAATACTATTGTGCTGTAAGAAACAATGAACAGGAGGAGTTCAGAGAAACCTGGAAGGACTTACATGAACTGATGCTGACTGAGAGGAGCAGAACCAGGAGAACATTGTACAGAGTAACAGCAACATTGTGTGATGAACAATGGGGATAGACTTGGCTCTTCTCAGCAGTGCAACGATCCAAAGCAGTTTCAAAAAATTCATGATAGAAAATGTTCTCAACATCCAGAAAAAAAGAACTATGAATTATGAATGCAGATTGAACCATACTGTTTCTACTTTTGGACTTTTTTTTTCCTTCTTTTTTGAGATTTTTCCCTTGTTCTCTGATTCTTCTTTCACAAGATGACTAATGTAGAAATATGTTTAATGTGATTGTACATATACAACCTATATCTGACTGCTTTCCATCTTGGGGAGGAGGGAGGGAAGGGAGGATGGGAGAAAAAAAATTGCAACTAAAAATCCTGTGAAAACAAATGTTGAAAACTATCCTTTTATGTGACCATAGGGGCAGCTAGGTGGCACAGTGGATAGAGTACTGGCTCTGGAGTCGAGGACCTGAATTCAAATCTGGCCTCAGACACTTGACACTTACTAGCTGTGTGACCCTGGACAAGTCACTTAACCCTCATTGCCTCACAAAAAAAAAAAGAAAAGAAAAGAAAACTATCCTTTTATGTAACCAGGAAATAATAAAATACTTTTTTAAACAAGAAAAGAAAAGGGGCAGCTAGGTGGTGCAGTGGATAAAGCATCGACCCTGGATTCAGGAGGACCTGAGTTCAAATCCGGCCTCAGACATTTAACACTTACTAGCTGTGTGACCCTGGGCAAGTCACTTAACCCCAATTGCCTCGCCAAAAAAAAGAAAAGAAAGAGAAATAGAACCAAACATGGAAAGACTTTTTGGTTTAAGGTTAGAAAAGGAGTTAGACAAGCCTGTATGTTATCACCTTGTTTAATAACTTATATGTAGAGTACGTCATATGAAAGGCCAGGTTGAATGACTCAAAGGCTAGAATTAAGATTGCCAGGAGGAATATCAACAATCTCAGATATACAGACAATACCACTCTGATGGCAGAGAGTAAAGAGCAATTAAGAAGCCTCCTGATGAGGGTGAAAGATGAAAGTGTAAAAACTGGCTTGAAGCTTAACATCAAAAAATCCTAAGATCTTGGCAACTGGTCCCATCACTTCCTGGCAAATAGAGGGAGAAGAAATGGAAGCAGTATCAGATTCTTGGGCTTGCAGATCACTGCAGATGATGCAGTTGCTCCTTGGAAGGAAAGCTCTGGCACACCTGGACTGTCTACTGAAAAACAGACATCACCTTGCTGACAAGGGTCCATCGAGTCAAAGCCATGGTTTTTCCAGCTGTGATGTAAGGCTGTGAGAGCTGAGGAAAGCTGAGTGCCACAAAATAGATGCTTTGCAGTTGTGCTGCTGGAGAAGCCTTTTGAGAGCCCTCTGGACAGCAAGGAGGTTAAATCAGTCAGTACTTAAGGAAATTAAGTCAGGCTACTCAGCAGCAGGTCAAAGATGAAGCTAAAGCTTTTGGCCACATGAGAAGAATTGGATTCATTGGAAAAGACCCTGATGTTGGGGAAGATTGAAGGCAAAAGGAGAAGGGGCCAGCAGAAGAGGAGCGGGGTGGAGAGTGTCATGGGAACAGCAAATGAGAACTTAGACAGACTCTTGAGAAATAGTGGGGGCCAGAAGGGCCTGGTGTGCTGCGGTCCCTGGGCTCACGAAGAGTTGAACATGATTAACAACTGAACAACAGCATTTATATAACTCTATGAAAAAGAGAAAAAGCCCTGTTTGTACCAAAAGATGTCTAGCAGCTCTTTCTGTGGTGGCTAAGAATGGGAAATCAAAGGCTTGCCCATCCATTGGGGAATGGCTAGACAAGCTGTGGTATATGATGGGGATGGAATATATTGTGCTATGAGAAGTGACAAGTGGGGTGACTTCAGAAAGGCCTGGAAAGACTTGTATGAACTGATGTTTAGTGAAGTGAGCAGAACCAGGAGAACGTTGTGCACAGAGACAGCAATAGTGTTTGACAAAGAATTGTGAATGATTTAACTACTCTCAGCAATACAATGATCCAAGAGAATCCCAAAGGACTAATGACGAAGGATACTATGCACCTCCAAAGAAAGAACTGATATTGATGGAACACAGACTGAAGCAGGTTATTTTTCCCTTTTTTCCTTTCATTTTTTTCTTTTATTCAAGTCTTCTTGTACAAAATGACTAATATGGTAATGTTTTACATAACTGCATATGTATAACCTATATCTGATTGCTTATCGCCTTAAGGAGGGGGAGGGGAGAATGGGAAGGAGGTATAGAATTTGGGATTTAAAACTTTAAATACAAATGTTTAAAAATTTAAAATATACAACTCTTTGATTTTTTTACATTTATCTCATTTGATCTTCACAAAAATCCTGTGATGAAGATGCTATTAGTGTGCCCATTTTAGAGATGAGGACACTGACACAGATCTAGGTTAAGTGACTTGGCCAGGGTCACACTGCTTGGAAGTGTCTAAGGCAGGAGTTGAAAACCATTGCATACTCTTCTTGGGTGCAACCAGAGGCCAGTTCTGCCTCAGTCTACTTGTTACAAAAATTTGGGGTTTGGGGGTAGGGGGGGAGGAGATTTTTTTTTCCTTTTTCAATGTGGGGGAGTGAGAAGCAGAAATGTATGTTTCTTAATGGAAAAGGAATTTAATGTGGAAATGTTTTGCATGATTGCACATGTATAACTTATATTGAATTGCTTGATTTCTTAGGTAGGGGTGGGGGGGTGGGAAGAAGAAAATTTGGAACACAAAGATTTTTTAAAAATCAATGTGAGGGGCAGCTAGATGGTGCAGTGGTTAAAGCACCGGCCCTGGATTCAGGAGTACCTGAGTTCAAATCCGGCCTCAGACACTTGACACTTACTAGCTGTGTGACCCTGGGCAAGTCACTTAACCCCAATTGCCTCACTTAAAAAAAAAAAATCAATGTGAAAAAAATGTGTTTTTTACATCTAACTTGGGGCAAATTCTAAATAAATAAATCAATCAAAGGAAAAAAGAGAAAGGAATGACATTTTTCCAAAAAAAAAAAAAAGAAGCTGAGTCCCAGATTCCCAGAACCGTGGTCACTGACTGGGGACCTTTCTATGGAATCATTTCCAAGCTCCAGGGCAGTGAGACATTTCAGAGGGAGGGGACAATGACCCTAAGACACAGAGGTGGTCACTGGATTGTCTATGGGGAGGAAGGAGACATGAGTAGGGCTAAGCAAGAGATTGAAGGAACCAGAGGCATTTGTCAGAGAGAACCTGACTGAAGGGGACAGATTGAATAGTGTTTTCTAGCCCTCTGTCTCTGGGGGGAGGAAAAGAAAGAAAACAGAAGCAAGAGAGATTGAGAAGGAGAGGATAAAAAAATGAAATAAACAATGTAAAGAAGGAGAGTATGAGTGAGTAGAAGAGGCAGGAGGAGGAGGATGACAATGAAAGAGAAACAGAGACAGAGAAGAAGGGCTAGTTGGGGGGGGGGCAGGCTCCCTCATATCTGTGAGGGTCACGTCCAAGAGCAGGGCCCCTTTTGGGGCTGGGAGTCAGAGATGCCTAAGGAGGAGGACACTTCTGTAAGCCCAGGTGTCAATCATTTACAGTAATTTACATCTCAGGGTCTAGGAGGAGCCTGGTGGGTAACAGGGGTGGCTGCTGCTGCCTCTACTGTTACCATTTCTGTGCTTTAAGATTTGCAACTCACTCGACAAATGATCTCATCTGAGAAGTGAGCACTCTTATTCTCCCTATTTTAGATTGTCCCTATGTTTACAAATGTGGAAATAGAGGCAGACATTGGTTGAGTGACTTGGCTAGGGTCACACAGCCAGGAAGTGTTTGAAACTGGATTTGAATTTAGGACTTCCTTAATTCTAAATCCAACAATCCACCCACTGTGACATTTGCTGTTTGTGTTTGTCATCATCAATCAGTTAAGGTGTTTCTTAGACTGTCTTGGTATGAATAGTTGGCACCATATGGAACACTCAGTGCCAATGGAAAGAGAGGGCTAAGGATGGGAAGGAAATGGTGGTTAGGCATAGGTGGTTTTTTTGTTTGTATGGTTTTTGTTTTTTATTTTGTTGTTGCTCAGTCTTTCCGGTTGTGTCCAACTCTTCACGACCCCACTTGGGGTTTTCTTGGCAGAGGTACTGGAGTGGTTGGTCATTCCCTTCTCTGGCTCATTTGACAAAAGAGGAAACTGAGGCAAGCAGCGTTAAGTGACTTGACCAGGGTTACACAGATAGTAAATGTCTGAGGCCAGACTTGAACTCAGGTCTTCTTGACTCCAGGCTCTGTACTATATGCACCACCTAGTTGCACTGAGGATGACATGTAGGGAAAAAGTAGAGGAAATTCCCCTTTCCTTCCCTTCTGCCTTCTGCTACAGGCAAAAGGAAGGAAGGGAACAAGCATTTATTAAACACCTGCCATGTGCTTTTTTTTAAAGTAATAAACATTTTTATTTATGCTTGGGGGTTCCAATTTTTATCCTTCCTTCCCTCCCTCCCCTGTCCCCTCCCCCGGGCAGCAAGCAATCAAATATGGGTTATTTATGTGCAGTTAAATAAAATATTACCATATTAGTAATTTTGTACAAGAAAATGTGAATAAAAGAAAAAAAAGAAAGGAAGAAAGTGATAAATAGCATACTTTAGTCTGTGTTCCATCAATATCAGTTCTTTCTTTGGAGGTGGATAGTATGCTTCATCACTAGACTTTGAGATTGTCTTCGGGGCAGCTAGGTGGCACAGTGGATAGAGCACTGGCCCTGGATTCAGGAGTACCTGAGTTCAAATCCAGCATCAGACACTTGACACTTACTAGCTGTGCGACCTTGGGCAAGTCACTTAACCGTCATTGCCCAACCCCCCCCCAAAAAAAAAAGAGATTGTCTTCTATCATTGTATTGCTGAGAATAGTCAAGTCATTCACAGTTCTTCATCAAAGAATATCGCTGTCACTGTGCACAATGTTCTCCTGGTTCTATTCACTTCACTAAACATCAGTTCATACAAGTCTTTCCCGGACTTTCTGAAGTCACCCCACTTGTCATTTCTTATAGCACAATAAGATTTCATCACCATCGCATATCACAGCTTGTTTAGCTATTCCCCAATGGATGGACATTCCTTTGATTTCCAATTCTTAGCCACCACAAAAAGAACTGCCATAAATATTTTTGTACAAATGGGTCTTTTTCTCTTTTTGGGGATATCTTTGGGATATAAACCTAACAGTGGTACTGCTGGAGCAAAAAGTATGCACAGTTCTATAGCCCTTTGGGCATAGTTCTAAATTGTTCTCCAGAATGGTTTTCCCACATCCCCTCCAACATCCAATAGTTTCTGTTTTTGTTATATTTGCCACTCTGATAGGTGTGAGGTGATTCCTCAGAGTTGTTTTAATTTGCATTTCTTTGATCAATAGTGATCTAGAGCATTTTTTCATATCATTATAGATAGCTTTGATATCTTTGTCTGAAAATTGCATGTTCATATCCTTTGACCATTAATCAATTGGGAATGACTTATATTTTTATACATTTGACACAGTTCTCTATATATTTGAGAAATGAGGCCTTTATCAGAGATATTTGTTTCAAAAATTCTTTCCCAGTTTTTTGCTTTCCTTGTAATCTTGGTTACATTGGTTTTGTTTGTCCAAAAAACTTTAATTTTATATAATCAAAATGACCTATTTTACAATTTGTTTTACTCTCTATATCTTCTTTGGTCCTAAATTCTTCCTCTGTCCATAAATCTGACAGATAAATGATTCCATGTTCTCTTAATTTGCTTATGGTGTCATCCTGTATGTGTAAATCATGTACCCATTTTGACCTTATTTTAGAATACAGTGTGAGATGTTGGTCTATATCAAGTTTCTGACATATTGTTTTCCAGTTTTCCCAGCAGTTTTTGTCAAATAATGAGTTTTTGTTCCAAAAGCTTGGATCTTTGGGTTTATTATATCCTATATTACTAAAGTCACTTACTATAGTGTAATTTGTGTTTATTCTATTCCACTGATCCTCTTCTCTATTTCTTAGCCAGTACCAGATTGTTTTGATAATTATAGCTGTATAATACGGTTTGAGATCTGGTACTGCTAGACCACCTACTTTTGTAATTTTTTTTCATTGATTCCCATGATATTCTTGAGCTTTTTTTTCCCAGATGAACTTAGTTATTATTTTTTCTAGATCTATAAAATATTTTTTTGATCATTTGATTGGTATAGTACTAAATAAATTAACTTAGGTAGGATTGCCATTTTATTATATTGGCTCTGCTTACCCATGAACAATTAATATTTTTTCCAATTTTTCAGATTTGTTTTTATTTGTGTGAGTGTTTTGTAGTTTTGGTCATATAGTTCCTGTGTTTGTCTTGGCAAGTAAACTTACAAGTATTTTATATTGGCTACAGTTATTTCAAATGGAATTTCTCTTTCTATCTGTTGTTGCTGGACTTTGTTGGTAACAGAGAAATGCTGATGATTTATGTAGGTTTATTTTGTATTCTGCATCTTTGCTAAAGTTGTTAATAATTTCAGGTAGCTTTTTAGTTGATTCTATAGGATTTTCTAAATATAACATCATATAATTTGCAAAAAGTGATAGTTTTGTTTCCTCATTAGCTATTCTAATCCCTTTAATTTCTTTTTATTCTATTATTGCTATAACTAACATTTATAGTACAATATTAAATAATAGAGGTGATAATGGGCATTCTTGCTTCATCCCTGATTGTATTGGGAAGGCTTCTAGCTTATCCCCATTACAGAAAATGCTTGATGATTGTTTTAGATAAATAGTACTTATCATTTTAAGGTAAGCTCCTTTTATTCCTATGCTCTCTAGTGTTTTTAATAGGAATGGGTGCTGTATTTTGTCAAAGGCCTTTTCTTCGTCTATTGAGATAATCATATGATTTCTGTTGGTTTTGTTATTGATATGGTCAATTATGCTTATAGTTTTCCTAATATTGAACCAGCCCTGAATTCCTGATATAAATCCCACCTGGTCATAGAGTATGATCCTTGTGATGTATTGCTGTAATCTTTTTGCTAATATATTATTTAAAAATTTTTGGATCAATATTCATTAGCAAGATTGGTCTATCATTTTCTTTCTCTGTTTTGACTCTTCCTGGTTTGGTTATCAGAACCATATTTGTCTCATAAAATGAATTTTGTAGAGCTCCTTCACTTATTTTTTCAAATGATTTATATGGTATTGGGATTAATTATTCTTTAAATTATTTGGTAGAATTCACTTGTGAATCCATCTGGTCCTGAGGATTTTTTCTTAGGAAGTTCATTGAGGGCTTGTTCAATTTCTTTCTCTAAAATTCAGTTATTTAAATATTTTATTTCTTCTTCTGCTAATCTGGGTAATTTATATTTTTGTAGATATTCATCCATTTGATTTAGATCGTCAAATTTATTGGCATATAATTGGGCAAAATAGTTTCTAATAATTATCTTAATTTCCTCTTCATTGTAGATGAGTTCATCCCTTTCATTTTTGATGCAAGTAATTTCCTTTTCTTCTTTCCTTTTTTGATCAAATTAACCAATGGTTTATCTATTTTATTGTTTTTTCCCCCTTAAAACCAGCTTCTAGTTTTGTTTATTAATTCCAGGGTTTTTCTTACCTTCAATGTTATTAATCTGTCTGCTATGTGCTTTACAAATATTATCCCATCTGAGCCTCAAAACAACCCTGGGAGATAGATGCTTTTATTATCTGCATTTGAGAGTTGTGGAAACTGAGGCAGATAGAAGTTAAGTGACTAGCCCAGGTTCACATAGCTAGTAAGTGTCTGGAGCAGGATTTTAACTCAGGTCTTCATCCCTTCCCAGGCTGCTCTGTTGGCTCATCTCCATGCAACAGAATTTTAACCTGCCTCTAGACTAGAAGTTATCCCCAATCCCCACAGCCTCACCTTCTGCCTGAACCTCCGACTGAGGCAGGGTACTCCATTCAAGTACACCTCCCTCATCCCCCTAAGATTTTTCCCATCTTTGTGCATCCCCTGCTCCTCTCACTTTTCAGGTCCCTCTCATGTGCTGCTCTCCTGTCAGAAGGGCAGGAATTATTCCTCTCTTTACTTGTATTTCCAGTGCTCTGCTCCATGTCTGGCACTGGTGGACTGTCTGACTCCATGCCCAAGACTCTATACACAATCTGGAGGCTGGCCTCTCCACACATGTCCCTTTCAACCAACCCCAACATTCTCCCTTCCTGGGGACAGTTAGTTGCCTTTGTCCAGTGCCTAAGGGCCTCAAACCTTGCATGTTGACCAAGGACTTTTCCAGCCCATTTGTTGTGAGTTGGTAGGAAAAGGCCTTAAATGCCTCCTTTATTCTTTGTGATTATATTCTGGGCCTGGCATAATTTAATTTCCTGAGGGGGAGAGGTGAATGCTTTATTTAACACAGAGTTATTCATCACTTCTATGATTGAGTCTTTGATTCACTCATCTTGGGGGATTTTGATATCAAATCTTCATTTGGATCTGTCTTTTTCACTTGTTCTCCCTATACTGAATACTATTTAAAAAAATGTTACTGTCTGTAAAGGAAAAGTTTGGCATTTCTACTTTTCTTACATTTATTTATAATTTACCTGTGTCCTAGTGCATGATCCATTTGTGTAAAGGTGTGGGGTTCAAAATCATCTTAGCAAGAAAAACCACTGGGGCTGAGCCCCAAGCACAAAGCACTTTAGTAAAGGGTCCATGGCCTCATCTAATGAAGTAGACCTCAGATCTTCTCAATCTGAGATGTTCCTGGTTCCCAGGGCCCTACTTTTGTAGTGTCTGATACCCAAATATGCAAAAGAGGCATGGCAAAATGCAAAATCTCATTGGTTGGCAGACTTTGCTCTTTAGGGTCAAAAATGTTGTATCAGCAGGGGAGTCATGGGACATCTCTGCCCACTAAGTGGTCATAAGATGGTCACCTGCTCATGCAGGACAAGAGAGGGTGGTCTGGAGGTACAAACATAAGTTGGGGGGGGGGGTTCCAAAGCATCAGTGCAAGTTACCCAGGCTAGGCTTGGACAAGGAATTTGAGCAAAACAGGATGGAGATATCTCTGTCGGTGTTCTCATGGTTGTACAAGTGAGCTTCACAACTGATAAACAAGTAGTGAGCATTCCATTCAAGTTTGAGGCTATCCAATTATCCCTCGATGATTTCTGTAAAATATCAAACTGATTCATACTGATTGGAATGCAGTAGGGGTCCTAATGAATTCTATCTCACAAAGGTGTCACATGGGACTCATAAATATGTATATTCTTTGAAGTGTCATTCAGAAGATACCACAAAATTTAGCTCTAAATTCTCTTACGATTTATTAAGTTCTACATTTTACTTTTTGTTTTATCTTTTGGTTAGATTTGTTTACTTCTGATAGAGGAATGTTTTGATCTTCTATTATTATTGTGTTACTGTGTTTTGCTGAAATTTAGTTAATTGTTTCTTTCTTAATGTAGATGCTATGTCACTTGCTGCATAGATGTAGAAGAATGAAATTGGTCCACTGTTTAGAGATCCTTTATGCATCATCTAATTTCCTTGTTAGATGGAAATGTTAGTGGGGGACTCACTCTGTAGCAGGCCCTGTGCTAGCACTGGAGCACTGGGAATGCCCCCCCGCCCAAAAAAATGTCCTGGAGATTCAAGTTGAGAGAGGCAACATGTTAGCACCTGGATCCATACCAGAGAGAAATAGAAGAGACGGGAGGGACCCTGAGAGTGGAAGACATTACTTAGTTGGAAGCACAAATAGTAGCACCTTCTTTTCTCACCCAGCTCCTCCGCTTGGAGACTTCTCTAAAACACCATAGGGAGTTCATTATTGCAATAATCTCATGGTTTTTTAAAATTATTACTACTACTATACTTTATTAATTAATTGCTATTTATATATTAATGGCCATTACACCATTTTTGGCAGTAAGCATTTATAATTTTTTCCAACTTGATTTTATTTAAAAAATAAAAAAATGCTCCAACTTTCAATTTACAACAGTAAGCATTTATTATTGATTAATATTATATATCAGTAGAATATTGACCACGTCTCCCTAACTTTTCATAGTCTCATGCCTTCAGACCTACAGTGTCCTAAGAGAGAGAGAGGCCAGAGAGAGCAGCAAGAGGGGGCAAAGAGTATACCCGTGGCATAGCCAAGGGTTTTATTATCCTCTTTGGATAGTTAGCTCAAAAACTTATGTCTAATGAAATTTGGAACCTTTTAGAGATTTTACAATTATAGGTTATTCAATTGTTACACATGAAACTCAGATACAAACAAAAAAAATAGAACCCTTTTTTATACTTAGCATTATTTCAATTGCCCATCTGGAGGATGAGATTCCCACTAAGGAATTTCAGACTCTTATTTATAAGATGTACTCCAATACAAAAACAAACTCATAAAAGTTGCCAGATTAACTTCAGTTGTAATAACCTTTAACAAAAGTGGATGTCTCTTTAAGGCATTTGCAAAAGAGTCCACAAGTTATGCTGATATACCCTTGTTCAATACAAGACTGAGACGACTGAGATATTAACTAGGAAAAGGATTCATATCCTGGTTTCATCACCCTTTGCCCAGTTTATCCCCATGCCATTATAAGAAATTAAAGAATCTAACATAGCTGCTAACAGATGTCAAGGCCAAATCTAATATTGTGTTCATCATATGACATCAGAGATGATTATAGGATGTTTCCACAAAAGAATAGGGGAATAAACTATAAAGAAAGGAAGGATAAATTGTTCCCAAACTACATGACAGTTCCAGGCAAAAGTTCTGCAGAAAGCCAGGTGTATTTCATTATTAATAATTTTCTCACACTCATCATCCTGTAAAGATCCATCACCTTGGGATTTCCCTTCATCCATGCCCTCTGCCACCCTGATTGGATGGTGGGGCCATGAACTTTTTTGTTGTTATTGTTCAGTTTTAGTTGTCTGACTCTTCTTAACTTCATTTGGGTTTTCTTGGAAGAGATATCTTAGTGGCTTGTCTTTTCCTTTCTAGCCCATTTTACCGATGAGCAAACAGGGTGAAATGACTTGCCCAGGGTCCAACAGACAGTAAGTATCTGAGGCTGGATCTGAACTCAGGAAGTTGAGTCTTCCTGACTCTACAGCCCAGGCTTTATGTACTGTGGTGCCACCTAAGAGTGTTTATTATCACTTTACTGACTATTGGCTTTTCCTTGGGTTTTTGAGTCTCAAAGCACAGCTAGATAAAGTTTAGCATGACCAAGTGGCTCGCTGAATGCACAACTTTCATCTGCTTGGTGAACATTTTTTTCACTCACAGGTCTAGACAATTAACAAAATGCCTCTTTTGCACCTCCCCCTCATCAAGTCTCTCTAGGGAAGCCTTCTTTTCGTGTTTTGGAGTTAAATCCCACTGAAAGTTCCGGGAATGGATTCCTGGTCTCATAACAAGAGGGTAGGATTTGGGGTCTGGAAGGTGTGGGTGGGCCATGTCAGTTTTCTTATTTGTGAAATGAGGACTCTAAGAGCTCAGTCCGATGTTATCTGACTCAGATCTCATAGTCACTCAACCAATCAATCAACACTCTGAGTGAGAGGCATTGTGCTAATCACAGGAGACATAAAGAAAGGTATGAGATTGTGTCTTTGGGATATATGCCCAGCAGTGGAATGTCTAAGTTAAGGATACATTCAGGATTTATTGGAGATAACAGAGGGAATTCACTAAAATTAAGAGGGCTCAGGAAAGGTTTCAGGAGTAGGTAAGATTTTAGCAGGAAGCCGGAAATCTAAAGAGTGGACACGCAGAGGTAGTACATTCTAGGCATGGGAAAGTCCTGTGCAAGGAACGACAAGAAAGCCAGTGCTGTTGTACCAAGGAAGGAAGGGGCAGATTCTAAAGGGCTTTGAATGCCGAAGGGGGGATTTGAGATTTGATCCAGGAGGAGAAAGGCACCGATTTCCAGAGTGGGGGATGGGGCAGGGAGATCACTTGGACAGCTGAATTGAAGGTGGACTGGAGCTGGGAGAGCCTGGAGGCAGGCAGACCCCTGGAAGCCATTACAATAGTCCAGGCATGAGAGGAACCAGGGTGGGGGCAGGGTCAGAGGAGACAAAGAGAAAGAAGTTTGCAAAGGCGGCCTTGCTGCCATCTTGGATATGGGTGTGGTGAGAGAGGGAGGAGTCCAGGATGATTCCTAGCTTGTGAGCCTGAAGGCCTGGGAGGAAGGTGCTGCCCTCTAAAGTAGCTGGCAAGGTAGGTGGGGTGGAGGGTTTAGGAGAAAAGATAAAGAGCTTGGTTTTGGGCTTATTCTATTGACTGTATGTTTACTGGACATTCAGTTTGAAATATCTGGAAGTCACTTAGAGATGAGACATTGGAGGTCAGCGGAGAGGCTGGGGCAGGGTGGGTGGACTGGAGAATTCGCAGCATAGACATGGTCATTTGCATCCAGGGGAGCTGATGAGATCACCACATGAAGGGGTGTGGAGGGAGGAGAGAGGAGGGTCCAGGATTGACTCCTTTGGGACATCTACAGTTAAAGGAGACTGAGGTCGAGGAGCTCAGTAGTTTGAGGGAGAATTAGCATTAGTTAGCCAGTTGGGGAGGAGTGAACAATTGTGAGGCATGTGCTGAATTCTTCGAGGAAGGAAGGGGAGTGACTTAGAGTGAGGGTGCGGTGTGTAGACCACGGCTACCAGTGGTAGACGTGAGGTTCTGGAGCGATGGAGAAAGAGGGAGAATCATGGTAGCAATGAGGAGCATTTTGTTGTTCAGTCATTTCAGTTGTGTCCAACTCTTTGTGACCCCATTTCTTGGCAAAGACTGCAGTGGCTTGCCATTTCCTTCTCCAGTTCACTTTACAGATGAGGAAACTGAGGCAAACAGGGTGAAATGACTTGCCCAGGGTCACGCAGGCAATAAGTGTCTGAAGTCGGATTTGAACTAGGGTCTTCCTGACCCCTCCCCGCCTCTACCTGTGAACCGAGGAGAAAGAGTAAAGGTGCAGCCAGGACTGGATCTGGTTCGGTGTGCGGGGTGGGCCCAAGTTAGAGCAAGTAGAAAGAAGTGGAGAGGATAAGATTTATGGCGCATAATAAATGTTGATTGACTTTGACTGAAGCCTAATTCATTCGCTAGGATTTAGGGATTCGAAAGCTGCCGCAGGTCTCAGGGGGTCCAAACCACACCCATCCCTCCCTGGGCTCCCACTCATCTTCCTCAAACAAGGTCAGATGGCCTTGGGTGGGGAGGGCTGAGGCCAGATGGATTTGGATTGGCTGGTGGGGGCGGGGATCTGTGGCGTTCTGGCTGCGCCCAAGGCAGAGCCAGCTCTGGAGCTGGGCGTGAGGGGCGCAGCAAGGCGCAAGGCGCTGGGGACTGGAGCCCGGCCATGGAAGGTTTCCACCACTCTGACTCTGCCTGGCCCCAGGGCCCTTCTCCGGCGGATTGTGGGCCCCCAGGAACCGTGGGGGGGACCTTTCCCCACACCTGGGCTGCGCCCCTGCCCGAGGAACCCAACGCCGCCTCTTCTGCTTTCCAAGAAAGCCCAGGTGAGTTGGGGCTGGGCTGGGCTGGGCAGGGCTGCGGCTGCGGCTGGGGCTCGAAGGCTCTGGGATGGGCAGCTGTGGCCTGGAAAGGGATCCCCCATTGCTAGGTGGTGGATGGTGGCAGCTGTCTGGCTGCCGGGAGGCAGGAGGGCGGCGGGTGGAGCCCAATAGCAGAGGCCGCTTTAGAGAGGGCCCTAACTAGAACCTTGAAGGATACTGAAGATGCTGAGTGATAGATAAGGTCACACAGCTAGCAAGGACCTGAGGCAGGATGCTAATTCAGCCCTAATACCCGCTAATTCAGCGGGTATTGTACACCAGCCTGAATAGTCTTCCCGTAGGTGTGTCAGGCTGTCCACCCAAGCTCGGTTTCTAACCCTAATGAACAACAAACATATAGGATGTGCTTGAGATGTCCAACACACTGTCTAAGCTTGGACCAAGAGAAGGGAAAAAATCCCTTGGCCCTTAAAGGGGGCTCACCATACAATCTGGAATCCCAACGTTCCACCTAGACAAGAGTTTTCAGCTGCCCATACCAGCTAAGGATGAGCGATGACGAATGGAAGGAGGAGATGCCAAGGTCTGGCTCACTACAAAGAACCCCAGCTGTGTGGAGTTCAGCCCCTTGGAGCCATTTGCCCAGGAGGGAGAAAGGGTGATTCGCTCTGCTTATTCCATGGTTCTGGGAAGGAGCTACTTGGGGAAACAGGGAAACCGAGGGCCTCATCAAGCTCATTCTAGGCTTTAGAAGGGCCACTTTGCCTTTGTTGGTCACCTGGAGGGTTCAAGGGTGTGAGACCAGGAGGAATGTGCCCATTCCTCCGAGAGGCATCTTGTGGTTAGGCTGGACACTCACTAATGCTGCTTCCCCCAGTTAACTGCTGTGCGCCTTGGGGATGCCTTCACCCTCCTAACTGCTTCTTCCTTCCCTGGCTGGTCCTGTGTTTGGCCAGTCTGTCAGACAGCTGCTCTTTGTGACCCCAGTTGGGGTTTTCTTGGCAGAGAAATCAGGGATTGGCCATTTCCTTCTCCAGCTCATTTTACAGAGTAGGAACTGGAACAAACAGGGTGAAATGACTTGTCCAGGGTCACCCAGCTAGCAAGTGTCTGTGGCCATATGTGAACTCAGAAAGGTGTCTCCTAGTGGTTGTGCTCTGTGCACTTTGTCGCCACCTAGCTGCCATGGGTCTAATTAACAATCAATAACCTCTGCACCTCGACTGAATACGCATTGTCTTGTCCATCCTCCGGTGGACTTTCCCTCTGTTGGTCCTTCTACACTTTCTCCCCCTGCCTCTCTTTTGGGGAGGAGGATAGGAAATTGGGGGAGCCAGTCCCTTCACCCTCCGAAGTCCCAAGAAATGTGTGGCCTGAACCTGTGCTGGCTAATGGGGAGAAGCTGAGGTGGGCAGAAGGGTTGTCCTTTCTTTGCTCTCTGGCCCTCCAGCCTTCCTCCTGCTCCCTCATCTCTGTACCTGCTTATTCCAGATGCTCCGGGCTCCTCAAGCAGCCCTACAGTCCAGGAGAACAAAGTCGACCAGAGCCGGGCCAAGAAGCCCAAGACCAGAACTACCTTCACACAGCATCAGCTGAAGCTTCTGCGGAGCAGCTTTGAAACATGCAGATACATTACCCCAGAAAGTGGCTGCCAGTTGGCCCACACGCTAGGGCTGAGCTACAAACAGGTAGATGGCTATTGGAGGGTCACCGTGTCATCCATGGAAGTGACCTTTCCCCTTCTCCAGTTGAGGGAGGTGGGAGGCCTGGGAAGGCCGGGGGCATGGCCTCCTTGGAGTCTGTCCTAGACATGGGAAAGACTGGGAGCTCGATGTCTTCTCCTCCAGGTCAAGACTTGGTTCCAGAACCAGAGACTGAAGGCAAAGAGATCACAGACAATGCCTTTGTGCACAACACGTGACCATGAGTGGGGGCCGCCACCACAGGTAAAGGTGAGCAGCATCCCTCCCCTTCCCCCCCCCCCCCATCACTAGGGAGCAGGGCTCTTCTGCCATCTGTTTTAGGCAATTTGGGGATTCATTGTCCTTAAGGTAACCCATCTCCCCTTTCTTTCAGGTGGAACCAGCAGTTGGACCACAAGGCCTTGGCCTCCCCTCATCATTTCACATGATCTCAGATGATCACCCTGTGAACAGTCATCCTGAAAACTATTCAGGGTGGAGCAGTCAGGCTTCAGAGGACTGGCTCCAGAATTACAGAGAGGCACCCGATCCTTCCCAGATGGCCCCAGTCCCCTACCCTGACAGCCCCTTGGAGGCTGTTGGAGGGTTCACTGGCTGGAGCTATGCCATGGGATCTCAGACCAGTCAGGGTCACCTGCCACCTCTCCCCAGCAGCGGGCTGGGAAGCTTGGTGCAGGGTTCAGGGGCCAGTGCTGGGTCTGCACCATCCTCAGATATCAGCCATGTCCCCCAGGGTTCGTCCTACCCCCTGATGGGCCCAGGGTTGGCTGCCCCTTGAAATGTCCCCTTCTACCCAGGGGCTTTTCTCCACTGGCTTTCTGCTGCTTCCTGAGGGTGTTTTTTTTTTGGGGGGGGGGCAGCTGCTTTGTGTAGGATGCTTCTGAGGGGGCTTGCACAGCCCTCTAGGTTTGGCCCCAAAAGTCTGTGATTTTCCAAATATAGATAGAAAGGACCAACCTGGCTGGCAGCCAGCAGCCAAGGAAAAAAGGTGGGGAGAGGGAGCACACACGCGGTGGGGCTTTGGCCTTTCTGTCTCAAACTCTTTCTTGTTACTATGGTGATGTGGGGGCGGGGTTGGTCATTCTCACCCAGCAGGATGGATGGGCTCAGACTGCTGTTTTTTACCTTTCTCTAGCATCAAAGGGCTGAGTGTAAAGGAGCCTTTCAATAAAACCCAGATGTGGATTTCATTGAAATCTGTGTCATTTTTGAAAATAAAAAATGTTAATTTGAAGTCTTTGGCTCCCAGATGATCAATGATTTGGAAATCCATCTGTCCTGAGAATAGAGTGGGCCAGCCAGGGAACGTGGAAGCTGAGAGGGGGACCCCCTTTTCTCTCTAGCACATCAAGTGTCTTTGGGGGAGATAGTCCTGAGCCCCTGAGGGGGGTGCTCCTGAAGAATGGTGGAGACAGGCAAGGAATAAAAGGGTTTCTGGATGCTTCCTCCCCAGCAGTCACTTTCACCACAACCCATGGAGTAGCTGCTCTATAGAAGAAAAGAGGTTGGATTGGGAGCAGATGCTAAAGTGGGAAGGCCAGTGAAGGGTGAGCCTGGGGTTGTTAGGAAGAAATTGCAGAGGTTAAAGAAGGGAGAGGAGGGGACCTGGACATCCCAGGGACTGCTTGTTCATGTGTGCGGACTGTCATTCCTTACATCCCTGCCATGGAGGGCCAGGTACCGCACCAGTTCTTGGCAAGGGAAGCAGGCATGCTCCATGGCCACTGATCTAGGGGTCAAGTTCGTCTTCCCTGTGTGGACAAATGTCCTGATATCTTGGAGGGTTCCAGCTCAGATGAACTCCAATGAGTAGAGAACTGACCCACTGGAATCAAGAAAGCTTGAGTTTAAATTTTGCCTGATATTTGCTAGCTTCTATGTCTTCTGTAAAATGAGAGTTGACCCAGTGGCCTCTAAGATCCCTTCTGGTTTGATACATAGGCTCCTAGGAATTCTGCTTCTCAATATTTCAATATTATTATTAAAACCTTTTTTTTTCAATCTGTAAAAACCTGTCTTACCTCCTTCCCACTGGCCCTCATTAAGAAAGAACCAAAATCCTTGTATTGGCCATGTTCCCTGACCCCACCTCACCCCAGCCCAAGGGCTCCTTCGAACCTCTACCTCTATCTGGAGGTAAGAACATGTTTCATCATAAGCCCTCTGGAACTGCACTTGGCCATTACCAGAGTTTGAGTCTTTTAAAGCTGTATTCACAATAATGTCATGATAAAAATTTTTCTGGTTGTGTTCACTTCACTCTATCAGTTCATACAAGTCTTTCTAGATTTCTCCAAAATCATCTTCATTTCTTACAACATGTTTATATTCCATAATTTGTTCAGTCATTCCCCAACTGATAGGCACCTGTTCAGTTTCCAATTTTTGCCATGGCAAAATATAAATGGATAAGCCCTATATACACCCTTAGGTAAAGATTTTATTTAGGAGTGATCCTGTTTTCCTGTTAAATGCATGTGTGCATGTGTGTGCATGCATGCATGCCCATGTATTGGCCAATTCAGATGAAACTGAGGTTGGTTTAGTTGCTCCCCTACCCCTTTCTCATTTGTTTATGAGATAATCTCCCCATACTTTCCTTTCTCTTCCTAAGACTCAGTCCTTTTTTCTAGCTTGAGCTATAATCCTGCACCCCCTTCCCCCCAATGTCCACTGGATAGCTCCCACCAGATGTTCCAGAGGCATATCCCAAATGGGAGCCTGTGATCATTCCTGACCCTAATCTCTTTCCAAACTTCCCTTCCCCTGACACCCACGTTCCACATGGAGGAATTGTTAACCTTCCCTCTTCCTCTTCCTCTGTTTCATCACCTGCTTTTTGCATTCAGCCCTGATTCTTGTCTTTCTATTCCCATGGTCACCCCTTAATTTGTCACCTTTGGCTCAGGTGATTGTAACAGTCTCCTCATTGGGCCATTATTTCAATCCCATCTTCCACTTGACTGGGAGGAGTTTCCTAAGGCACTGGTCCCTCCCTATTCCAAAGGCTTCTGGGGCTCCTTCTGACATGAAGCTGGAGAAGCCCTCCACAGTCTGGCCCCTGCTGGCCTTTCCAGTTATTCTCCATCATGACTGCCCATTCCAGCCCCACTCACTTGAATCTTCTGCCTCCTGTCTAGGCAATGTGGCAGGTGGGGTCAGGGAGCCCTGCTTCCAGTCTCAGCCTCACACAGCATCTCGATGGGCCTCAGGGGGGCAATGGGTTCCACCTGCTACAATTCAACCTGAGGTTTGAGTCAATGTCATCTTTTTTTTTTTCTTTTTTGTGGGGCAATGAGGGTTAAGTGACTTGCCCAGGGTCACAGCTAGTATCAAGTGTCTGAGGCCAGATTTGAATTTAGGTCCTCCTGAATCCAGGGCCGGTGCTCTATCCACTGCACCACCTAGCTGCCCTGGGTCTATGTCATCTTGATGCAGCTCAGCCAGCTTGGCCGAGGAGGGGCACATGGTCTTGAGGACCCAGAGCTTCCCCTCACCATCAGGGCCATTCTAATGGCATCACACACATTGAGTGAAGGGCATCCTTGAAGTCCTGTCAGTCTTTGCAGCAGGTCATTCACTGCTTAGGCAAAGCCTCCTCTCTCTCCAATGTTTTCTCTGAACTACCTCCTTCTCCTGTTCCAGTACAATCATGGCACCTTGCAAGAAGGGTGACAAACTACAGGCATCCTTCTGATCCAGAAGAACCCTGCTTTGGACTCTATCCTCTCTACCTCCATGAGAGGCTGCTTTTGGAAAGTCCAGGTGACCTGATCAGCAGCATAGGGTAGGTCTGACATTCACAGACATTCTGCGGTACAACTGATGTGTGTTCCAAAAGCATCTTTTGGGGAGCTCCCATCTGAGGTGACCCTGTGGCCTGTGAATGTGGCTTTTGTTCTTTGTCTCTGTGGTAGTTCACATTTTAGGGGAAGGAGGTTGAAGGTGACCATGACTTTATAAGAGTCTTGGAGTAGGGGTCCATGCTGGGCTTTTTCAGAAGCCAGTGCCAAGTTGGAGTGAAGGCATGGACTCATTTATCCTTTGGCTGATGCATTTGGAAATGAACTTGGTGGGATGAATGCAATGCAGAAATGGTGCTAGCTCTGAGCCCACTCTCCCCAGGGACCAAAGTAAGTCCCAGGGGAAAGTGTGTCCCTCAGGGGTGGTGATAGCATGCCCATGCTTCTATTCCTGCCATAGCTGTCAAGCAAAACTCCCTTTGAAAGGCTTAATTTATATTAATCAGTTTACTGGAACTGGAGGATTCATTACTGGCCACAGCCTGGGATGGGGTGGGGCATAGCAGAGTGCTTGAGCCAAAAGCAGGAGAGAGACACCTGTAGCTCCTCAGTGGTGTCTGGTTGCGGAGATGAGTAAGCCTGGAATATCTGCCCTTTTTTTTTTTTTTTTTTGGTGGGGCAATGAGGGTTAAGTGACTTGCCCAGGGTCACACAGCTAGTAAGTGTCAAGTGTCTGAGGCTGTATTTGAACTCAGGTCATCCTGAATCCAGGCCCTGTGCTTTATCCACTGCGCCACCTAGCTTCCCCTGGGTATCTGCTTTTGACTGTGGTGGTGTGAAGCCTGTAATGGGCTTGCTATGGAAAAATCCTAGACTTCTGTTGCAGACATTGACCAGCTGGGTGACCCTGGACCAGTCATCTTCCTTCTTTGTGCCTCAGTTTCCTCCTTTGTAAAAGAGTAATAATGATGTGTCTCTCATAGAGTTTTTGTGGGAAAAAAATGAGATTCTCTGTCTGCCTTCCAGATCTCAAAGCATTACTTATAAATGTGAGACTGTCAGCATTTATGTTAATTAACATTGAGTATCTCAAAGCCACAGCATTCAAAAACAGACAAAAGTCCCTCAGTTTCCTTCTAACCATATGAATAGATGGGTCTGATCCCATCCCTTCCCCACTCAAAGCTCAATAGCCTCGCCCAGTCCCACCTTCCTTTCCCAAGCTTCTTGAACACACAAGTGTCTACTTTACTTTTTTCTTTACATACTATTTCATCTCCTAGTTTGTTGACCATTCCTAATGAATGAGATACTCCTTCCTCTCCTTTCCCTCTTTTGTAGCAGAGAAACTCTAAGAAATATCAAAGACCTTTGATATTTTATTATGGACCTTTAGGGTCCATTCCTTATTCTTGGAGTCATCCCTCATGGAAACAGGTCAGGTTGGAGTTGTCATTGTTTCAAGGTTGTCTCATCTTTATTTTTTTCCACCCAGTCAGCAGTTTGTGCACAGACACTAGATTTAGAAAAGACACACTGGATGACAACCCCTCATTTCCTGCTTATCCATCTATCTACAAGCATTTATGAAAGGCCTACTGAGTGCCAGGCACTGGGAGTTAAGAAGATAAAATGAAAAGTTCCTGCCCTCAGGAAGCTTACAACACACTCACGCCTCCACACCCACATATATAAATAATATGTGTGCGTGTGTATATGTGTATACATACACACATGCATACAAATATACATATACATACATATACACACAATAATACATACACAAAGAATTCTAATGGTTAGCAGAGTACCTGGTCACATAGAAGGGCTGAACATTGATTCGCTAATGGTACCTTCAGGAGGGAGGTACTAGGGAGGGCCTCCTGCAGAAGGTGATGTTGGAATGGAAGCATCCCAAGAGGTGGAGGGGAGGAGGGGCAGATGCCAGACATGGGGCACATTCAGCACAAAGGTCTGGAGATGGGAGATGGTATGTTGTATATGAAGAAAAAAGCAAAGCATTTGGTACTGCTGGACCATGGAATGAATAGAGAGAAACTGAGAAAAAAAACCAGGTTAGGAAGAGCTTTAAAAGATAAACAAATGAATTCCTATTTGACCATGGTGGCAATAGGAAGCAGCTGGAGTTTGTTGCCTAGAGAGCTCATGTGGCCAAATAAACACTTTAGCAGCTGCATAGAGGATGTGCTGGACAAAGGACAGCCTGGAAGTTTGGAAACTCAATAGGAGGCTATTGTGACAGTCCAGAAAAGGAGGTGATGAGGGACTGAACTCGGGAATAGATGCTATGTAGGTGAAGAGAAAGGGACAGATATGAGAGGGAGTTTGACAATTTATTAGCTATAGGGTGAAGGGGGTGTTTGGGGAGCTCAGGAGGACTAGCACCTCTCGGGGTGAGGGCTGTTCATCCACCTTTGGTGTCCACCTTCACCCAACTCTCATGTGGGGCTCTAAGAAACTATAGCGTGTGCACTGGCCACACCCCAGAAAACTGTCTCAACAGACAGGCTAACCCAGGCTGAAGCCTCAAACCCATCAGTGAATTGGGGAATGTCTACTCCAAGCACCAGGTGGATGCTTGGGCAGGTGAGAACTATTTAGAGCTTGGTCAGACATCAAAGATGCTGAAGTCACCCATTACATCCCAAGCTATTGCCAGTCATCCTGAATGTTGTCCTGCTCCTGGACTTTGATGACTCTGGAAGAGAAAATGAGGCTGATGAGTTTGCAGCTCTGCCTTACTTCAGTCCAATTCACTCTGCGATATCATTGGTCCTCTTTGAAAATGAAGGACAAAAGAACATCAGAGTGAAGGAGAATGAGCAGTTGAGGGAAACACCGAGATTGCTAACTTGGGAGCCTGGGAGCATGGTAGTATTCTCTTAATTTTTCTTTTTGGTGAGGTGATTGAAGTTAAGCGACTTTCCGAGGGCCACACAGCTAGTAAATGTTAAATGTCTGAGGCTGGATTTGAACTCAGGTCCTCCTAAGTCCAGTGCTGGTGCTCTAGCCACTGCGCCACCTAGCTGCCCTGGTATTCTCAACAAAAACAGAAATACAGAAGAAGGAATGTTTGGAGGGGGAGGAAAAAATGGGTTCTCTTTTGAGGTTGAGATGCTGATAGGACAGCCAGCTTGAAATGTCAACTGGACTGGTGATAAAGCAAGTTTGATGACGACAATGATGGTAGCTCGCATTTATACAGAAATGAGCATCGGGACAAGCACTTTGCAAAGATCTGATTTGATCTTCAAAAGGTCCTTTTTTTTTTTTAATTTTTTTAGTGAGGCAATAGGGGTTAAGTGACTTGCCCAGGGTCACACAGCTAGTAAGTGTTAAGTGTCTGAGGTTGAATTTGAACTCGGGTCCTCCTGACTCCAGGGCCGGTGCTCTATCCACTGCGCCACCTAGCTGCCCCCACAAGGTGCTTTTTTTGCAGCTGAGGAAACTGAAGTAAATTAAGGCTGGATTTGAACTCAGGTCCTCCTGGTCCCAAGTCCATCCCTCTGTACACTTCACCACTTGGCTATTTCAGGACTAGAGCTCAGGAGAGAGACTAGGCTTGGATGTATAGTTGGGTGGGATGGGGATCATTTGCATGAAGGTGATAATTGAAACTATGGAAGCTGAGGAATTTTATCAAGTGAGAGTGTAGATAATCAAGAGAAATGGGCCCAGGATGGAGGCTTGGAGCTATTTCCCCAATTACTATATTATGGTGATGATTCAGTAAAGGAGAAGCAGGAGCAGAACAAGGAGAAAGCCCAAGGATACAGGTAGAGAGGGTGATTAGTAGCATCACCTGATCCTGAAGGAGAAGGACCGAGAAGAGGCCACTCCTTTTGGTCCATTTCCTTTCTGCGATGGTGCTCCATGAGCAAGAAAATGTTGACTGCCTCCTTAAGAAAGTTCCTGACCTATAGGCCTGAGGTTCCTGGATAGTCAACAAACTTTGGATGTCTTTTGTCTCTTGATCTTAAACTTTTCATGCTCTGTGGCAGCTGTTGTCACTTGAGCTGTCATATCTTTGTGGAAGGTTTGTTGCTCAGATTTGTCATGACCACAGCAAGGCAGGATGACCAGGGCTCAGTGAAATGATATACCATTTCATGTTGCCTTTGGGCCCCTCCCCTCACCCATGAAAGTAAGTTCCTTGAAGGCTGGGGCAGTTAAATTTGTCTCGATGTGTGTTGTGAGATGGGAATTTGGCCCTCTGTCTAGGGGTGGAGCTGAATTCACATTTGGCCTTAGGCACTTATTCACCTGGGCATATCACTTCACCTCCTTCTGCTTTAGTTTCCCCATCTGTGAAATAGGGGTGATGGCAAGAGGCCCACCTCCCAGGGCTGTTGTGGGGATGAAATGAAATATTTACAAAGTGCTTTGCAAACTTTCAATAAAATGCTATGTAAGTGCTAGACATTATCCAATCACTGAGCCCCAGGACTGGTACACAGTAGGCACTTAATAAATGCTTGCTGAATTGACTTCCTTTAATCCCTCTGGTCAAGCACCTGTGAGCTGTCCATTTCTTTGGCTGAAAGGGCAGAACCCAGACTGGCTAGGTTTGCAGACCTTGGACAGGAACCTACTAATAGTGAGGTCAGTGTATGACAGTTACTGGGTCGTCTATTCCTTTTTCCATTATCACAAACTTTGTAATCTGTCACTTTGGTTTCCTGGGCATGTTTCATGATTTCCTACCCAAAAAGGGGACTGATCTGTTGGTGCCTCAAACTCCAGCACTGAGATATGGGTCTGGGGGCAGGAAACCTACATGTGGATTCTGACTCTGCTCTTTGCTGCATGTCAGCTTGAGCAAATCAACCAAACTCCCTCATCCAGGCCTCATTTTTCTCTTTGTAAAGGGGGAATGCATGGCTGAGATCAAGTGGAAGGTGCCTTCAATCCAATAAGCCTTCTAGTAGCAGCGGTGGCAGTGGCAGTGGCAGCAGCGGCCGGTGGTGGTGGTGGTGGTGGTGGTGGGTGGCAGCAGCAGCAGCATTGTGCCTGAAGAGACAGTGGCTCCACTGCTATCCACTAAGGCTCAGAATGCTCATCCTTTCCTCACTATACCACAGCTTGCTCACAGACACTGTTGTTTGTATCCAAAGAATTCAAAGACCATTTGAACAAACTGTGGGGATGACATCCTGGCTGAAGTCTGTGAAAAAAAAATGTTTTGGAGTAAGTTTTTTTGGGGTGTGTGTGTGTGGGTGGGGGTAGCAATGAAAGTATCCTTGAGTAACCCAAAGAATTTGGTCAACCAGGGCCTGGACATGCCCCAGGTGGCTGCCCTGACCATTAAACTCTACTCCTTTGCAGGGTCAGTGATGAGAGTTCTCATCTTTCCTTTGTCAAAGATTTTTTTATTAAGTATTTTCCAATTATATATAAAAATCTTTTTTTAAAAATTGAGTTCCAAATTGTCTTGCTTCCTCCTGCTCTTCTCTCTCCTTTTTGTACCAAATTTGTTTTATTCTTTACACTACCTCATTCATCTTTTTTTTTTTGGGGGGGGGTGAGGCAATTGGGGTTAAGTGACTTGCCCAGGGTCACACAGCTGGTAAGTGTCAAGTGTCTGAGGCCAGATTTGAACTCAGGTCCTCCTGACTCCAAGGCCAGTGCTCTATCCACTGCACCACCTAGCTGTCCCTTCTCTCTCCTTTTGAAGGCAAGCAATTTGATTTCAATTATATATTGTACAAAAAATTAATTATTCATAACCATAACTAACCTTGAAAAATTATAACTGGACTTATGAAAAATTATGATTATATGAAAAATGATAAATTTAGAAAAATTATAATTGGGCCGTAAGTCCTGCCGTGGTCGCCATTCAAATGTGAAATATTTTTGATGACTAGCCTAATTTTGGGGGCTGAAGCTGACTGGAGGACTAATCTGGGGACTGTTGACTATTTGGCTATCTGACTACGTTAATTTAATGTTGGGCCGTTTGTAAAGTTCCACCACACTGCTCCCAAACTGATAGACTAAAGATTAAGAAGGCTCTTAACTAAATAATCAAAGCAGAGTTTATTTATGAGATACTATTTCAAATTAGGAATACAGGGAAATAAAGTGTACAACCTGACTGCTTTCCTATGGTCTCTTTCCCACCTGCTGCGCTTTGAACTTCTTGAATACAATAAGGGCTTTAGCCGCCTCCGGCCTCAGGGCAAGTTACACTTTCCCTGGTTTGTATTAAGGCCTGTAACCTTGTCAGCTGGGTCTCTCCTTTTCTGAACCGAACTCTCCTCTGTCCTTGTCCGGGCTTCCCTTCAGTCAGCCTCTCTCCTAGTCCGTCCTCGAGTCTCCTCTAGTCTGTCCTCTTCTAGTCAGCCCCCCTTCTTTCTCTTCCGTCCTTGCTCCTTTTCTTTCTTTCTAGTCCGTCCAATCCGTCCTTCAAGTCTCCTCCCTTGCTCTAGTCAGCCGTTCTCTCCTTAATCTTGTCTCTCTATCTAGTCCGTCCTCGCTCCTTCTTTTTCTAGTCCGTCTCCCTCTAGTCTCCTTCCTCCTCTTTCTATCTAACTCCCAGGTCTAGATATACCTTTTCTTCTCTCCACTCAAATCTCCTTCTCCCCCACAGACCAAGCTAATCCGCCAGCCAGAGCTTCAGCTGGTGGCGGGGATGGGGGGGGTGGGGGGGTGGGGGTGCTCTTGAGCCTTATGCCTCAGCACAGGCCATCCGGGATCCTTCAGATAGCTCCCCTCAGGTCCGAGCCGGGGGCTTCCCCCCAGCTGTCTGACCTGGCGTCTTGTATAGCCCACGGGGCTTTTTCACTCAGCTGAAGCTGAGGAGGAGGGGGAGAGACCCTGAGGGCCTAAGGCTTTCCAATCTCAGCCTAAAGGTAGGGTCCCCAAATCAAAATAAATTTCCACAATATATAAGGTCACATCAAACATATTTCCATATTGTCAAAGAAAGCACAAACAAGATAAAACAATCAAAATAAAGGAAGTTTTAAAAATATGCCTCCATCTTCACTCAGAGTTCCTCAGCTCCCTCTCTGGAGGGAGAAGGCAGTTTTCATCCTGGGTCCCTTGGAATTGTCTTGGGTCACTGTCTTGGTCAGAGTCTCATGTCTTTCAAAAGCATTTTTCTCTATAAATTGTTCTCCCTTCGCTCTGCATCCACTCATAGAGACCATTCCTGTTTCCTTTAAAATGTCCATCCCACCATTTCTTGTTGCCCAGGAGAGTTCCACTACATTCATATGCCACAATTTATTTATACATTCTTTACCTAATGGGCACACCCTTTGGTTTCCAGTTCTTTGCCAGAACAAAACAAGTGGTTATAAATACATTTGTACGGATGGGCCCATTTCCTCTTTCTTTGATTGCTTTGGGGCATGAGCCTGGAGTAGGTTTGGTTCAGTAACTATGGGGAAATTGCTCAGTCAGTCAGTCAATAACTATTTATTAAGTACTCTGCTCAGTGAGAGTTTCAAATAGATTTTCAGAACGGCTGGACAAATTGACAGAAGGACCGTAGACTCTAATTGGCAGCTAGGGGTGCCATAGTGGATAGAGTGCCATGTCTGGATTTAGAAAGACTCATTTTCTTGAGTTTAAGTCTGGCCTCAGACACCTGGGCAAGTCACTTCCCTAGAGAATGGCTGAAGGTGCTAGGTTGGAAGCAGGACTGGTGTTCTGGAGGGAGAGTGCTGTCACTTGGGCTTGCCTGCCAGCCAGTGACAGTTGGTCAATAGCAGTTGGTGGTGAAGAAAGTTGGTCCCTTTTCCACAGTAATTGTTTCCTTCATTGATGGTTGTGGGGCTAGGCTAGAAGCAGAACTGGCGCTCTGGGGTTCAGTAGCCTGAGCTATATGTATTGGAGCCTGGGGGAGAGGCACTTTCCTGGCCCATACGTGACACTTGGTGGGGATGGTTGGCTCCTGATGACTTTGGGAACTGAGCTGGAAGCAGGAATGTTGGTGTTGGTGGTAGCAGGGAGATGGGTCTATTGTTCACAGGGATTGCTGCTCCCTTTGCTGATATCTGTGGACCCTTCTTGGCCCAGGAGCATGAAATGAGGAGAGAAGGATTTTTCTTAGTAATCGGGAAGATGGATAGAAAAGGGGAATGGAATGAGGGAGTTTATGTGTGTGTGAGATGTAAAATTAGCTGATCCTTGAGACATGAAAGACAGAGGAAAAGGAGGGGAGCATGGTATGGAAAGGACCCCTTTTGTAGGGAAGCAAAGAAATGGTGGGGAGCTAGGTGGCGCCAGAGTGCACAGAGCGCCAGGCCTAGATTGAGGACTCATCTTCCTGAGTTCAAAGCTGGCCTCAGATACTTATTAGCTGTGTGACCTTGGGCAAGTCACTTCACCCTGTTTGCCTGGCTTTCCTCATCTGCAAAACGGGATGGAGAAGGAAATGGTCAACCAGTCCAAGATCTTCGCCAAGAAAACCCCAAATGGGGTCATGAAGAGTCAGACACAACTGAGACAAAAGAAAAGGTGAATGATCCGGGTCAGACAACTCCCACACCAGCCACCAGATGGCGCCTTCTGACCAAGGTGAAGAACGATTGAGAAGGGACTGGGGGGCAGGAGGGAGCGGGAGAGGTTAGCGCTAAGGTGGGCTTGTAGTCTATGATGTTGGTGAGATGAGCGCCAGGCATGGCAGGTCCTGTCCATGGGTCTCGACTCTCCCGGCCCGCCGGAGAGCCCCCGACAAGGAACTTTAACTGGGATGATCTCACTGGCCTCTGAGGCCTCATCCAGGTAGTCAGGTCACCCCGGCCTTCGGAGGTTCTCGCGGCGTGGCCTCCCTCCCTCAATAGAAAGATTTCAGTCCAGCCCCGGGGCCAACAGGCCGCGGGTTTATCCCAGGGCTAGCCTCGCCACCCCGAGAGCTCATGCCCAGGCTGGCCGTGGAGGGGCTTCTGCCAGCTCTCCCCAGGAAGCCGGGCAGGGGAGTGCTCCCCCAGCCCCCCACCACACCTGTTTCTCATTTTGTCCCCAGATATTCTTCAGCTTCCGCCCCAGCCCTTCGAGCTTCATGTGGATCCTCCTTGACCGTTCTAGAGAGTGATGTCACAGAAACCGAGAGGGAATTGATCTCGTCCGCCTCTCTGGGCTCTGGCCAGGCCTGAAGCGATTAGGCGGAGGCAGGCGGGACGAGGAGCAGTTAGTCCGCTCGGCTTTTAGAGAGCTCTCTTCATCAGCGCTCTCATTGGTGCCTCTCAAGAACTTTGTGAGGAAAGACAGTCGGGTCCCCGCTTTATAAAGGAGGATAGTGGGTCTCAGGGAGGTGGAGTGACTCGCCTACAGTTAGGCAGCTAGTGAGGGGCCTCAAGGGAGGAGCTGGTGAGCTCTTTGGGTATTAGTCCTCTCCTCATCCAGTCGTCCCTCTCTTAGCTGTAGGCATCGGTGGGTGCAAACACAACCCCCTTAGGAGCCGAATCTGCTTTCTTAGGCACCAGTCCCTCAGAGCAGTCTTCCTCAAATCACCCTGTCAGTCCATCAGTCAGTCGGCAAGCATTTACTAAGCACCTACTATACGCTGGGGATTGTCCTAACACTACAGATACAAAAAGAGGCAAAAGCCAGTCCTTGCTTGTGAACAGCTCATGGTCTAGTGGGGGACACAAGGAAATAACTATGTACAAACAAGGTCTATACAGAATAAATAGGAAATAATTAGCAGAAAGAAGGCACTGGAGATAAGAGAGGGTGAAAAAGGCTTCTGTAGAAGGTGGGATTTTAGTGGGGATTTGAAGGAAAGCAGGGAGGTCAGTAGTGGGAGCAGGGGGGCAAAGTGTTCCAGGCTTGGGGGATGGCCAGAGAAAAAGTCCAGAGCTGAGAGGTGGAGGGTCTGGTTTCTGGAACAGCCAGGAGGCAGGCTTCCCTGGATAGAAACATCCAGGAGGGCTGGGGGCTGGGGGAATGTAAGGTGGAAGAAAACTAGAAAGGGTAAGTTATGGAGGGCTTTGAATGCCAAATGGAGCATTCTGTATTTGATCCTGTAGGGATTAGGGAGTGACAGGAGCCGCTGGGGTTTATTGCATGGGGGGGTGGCAGGGGCAGTGTGATACAGCTGGACCAGAGCTTTAGGAAAATCCCTTTTGTGGCCGAATGGAAGATAGACAGGGAGAGACTTGATGCAGGCAGACACACCAGCAGCTACTGTAATAAACCAGGTGTGAGATGATGAGGGTATACACCCGGGTGGGGGCAGTGTCGGAGGAGAGATTCTTCAGAGGTGAAATCAGCAAGTCTTGGTAACAGTCTGAATATGGGGGGATCTTTACAATTCAAAGCGTTTAAAGACACAGGTTCTATCACCACTGAGGAAGCTTTGGTAGACCCCATGAAGCTGAACAGGAGTTGAGTCCTGTGTCCATGACAGATGCTGTGTCTATTTTCCAATGACCAACCCAGTGAGAAATGTGGCCTACATGACAATCAGTCCCTTAACCTCTGGAGTCATGACTCTCTCTATTGAGGCCCCAATGGGCTGGTTTTGCAGTGGTGGCACTTCTGGAGAGAATGCCCACAGTGATGAGATCTCTGAACTTTTGAAGTACTGAGGTGAGATGTAATAATACTTTTTCCAAAGGGTATATGCATATACCCTCAACCAAAGGGTGCTTTAGGGAATTTAAAGCCCTATGACAGAATTGGAATTTATTTGGCTCTTGACCACCAGGTGAGGAAAGTGAGGTGTGTATCATTGTCCCCATTGTTTTAGATAAAAACACCAAGCCTCACTCAGGCTCAGCCAGCGAGCCAGGGATACTTTGGGGACTAGGGTGGTATCACAGTTCTTGTTTCTAGACTTGGGCTTATTTCCTCTCATGTGTGGATCAGAGGCGCATGTGGTCTAGCTAGTTCCAGGCCGGGTGGTGAGATGCAGACCTGTCCACATCATCTTGGCTTTCCGCCCAAGTTTTGCAGAAAGCTGGAGTGAGAAGCTTTTGCTTCCAAACATTTGGAGTTTGTGTTCCTGTTTTTTGCAAACAACTGCTGACAAAAAGAGGAAGCAAACTCTGCTGCCCACGCAAGCCATGCAGCTTTCAAAGCTGGACTTCTAGGAAGGCTCATGCCACCTAAGGCATTTTGACACTATCCTCCCCCCTCCTTTGAGAGGGAAACTTAATGGAGGGAGGGAGGAGCTCAGATCTTTCCCGGATTCATGGTCCTTACTTCCTCATCCATATTTCCCGGTGAGGGGAAGGAACACACAGGAAGAAAAACTTCATGGAAAGCCCAAGTCCTCATGCAGAGAGCCCCAAAGGTTCTTTTCATAGGCTTCCTGGCATCCGTATGTGGGGAAAATGAAGTAGAAGGCAAGTAATGTTAGGCAGAGCCACGTTGTTGCTAAGATCAGTCCCAACGTTTCATGCCAGGAGAAGGAAGGAGAGGGTCCAGTTCTCAGGTCTGAGTTGGTAGCATTTTGCAGCCCAGTGTGTCCCTGTGAGGACACTCCTGAGGGTAGGGCCATATGACAGTCTTAGCTCAGGAGTGTAGATTTCTGACGGTGGGGTTTAGTATATTGAACTGTCTTCACATTAAATTGTAGGAATCTATAGGCTCCCAACTCATTCTCCCAACCACATTCAGCACTGGCTGGCTGGGGGGGTGGTGTGTGTGTCTACCTCTCCTCAGTTTCCTAGAGGGGTCCTCGGGGGTTGGAATGGTGTGGTCCCCCAATATCAATCAACCAATTAATATGTCCTCAATATAACCTAACCACTGATTAGCAACACCGCCCCCCCCCCCGCCCCCATATCAATGCTTGTATTGAATAATCCTCTTGCTAATGGATATTTCCAAAGAAAGTAGAACCAAGACAGAGGTAAAAACCCCTCCCTCCAACCTGGGGCACACTCTTCCCTTTACATACCCACCCTAGGGAGAACAAATTCAAACTTACAATGATGACTTACCAGACATTACCTCCCAGCAAGTCCACTTCTCGGAACCAGCACAGCTGATAAGTGATATACTCTGTTGCTTCCAAGACATGGTGCCAGATTATTTTGTCTCTCCATGGGGTCAAGTGAATGACTACTGGGCTGGCAAACCTGACTCCAGATCTGGACCTCTGGGAATTCTCTTGAACTTTGGGGCTCACAAGGCCATGAGCTGGTTCATTTTTTCCCCTGATATCTATTTACCTAAGACAAGGAAAGAGGGGTTGGGAGAGGGAGGGGTGTCACCACCTCTCTCCTGGCCTGGAAACAAACAATAGTCCTTCCCCACCCAAAAGCCACTAGGAAAGAAAAGAGAATGTTTGTTTAGGTGTACTCTTCCTTCATATACACACTCAGATCTCTGCCATCACATAGGCTGACAGATGATATTTGTCAAAGGACATTACTTGTTTCCAATGGGGGCAGACCTCTCATCACACAGGTCTACAGGTAAGCTCTCCAACCTCCATATGGGCATGTAGCCATAGAGAACACTGGGCATGCTCCAAAGATTGGGCTTCCTCCCCATTACATATCTTTATTTATTTATTTATTTATCTACTTATCTATTTATTTATTTATTTTTTAGTAAGGCAATTAGGGTTAAGTGACTTGCCCAGGGTCACACAGCTAGTAAGTGTTAAGTGTCTGAGGCTGGATTTGAACTCAGGTACTCCTGACTCCAGGGCTGGTGCTCTATCCACTTCGCCACCTAGCTGCCCCAACATAGCCTTATAATGATAACCTTTAACCTTATAAGACACTGAGGCAGCACAGTGGATAGAGTGCTAGGCCTGGAGTCAAGTAGATCAGAGTTCAAATCCTACCTTAGACACTAACTAGCAATTCGAGAAAGTCACTTAACCTTGGTTTGAGTGGAGGTTAGGGAACACAAACCATCAAGTCACCACTTTCACTATTCTGGAACAAATCTGGGTAGGAGCAAAGTGTCCCGGAGCTATTTGCTGATACTGTGACTTTGTGAAATGCAGTTTCAGTGGGAAATGGCTTTACAGAAAACTGGTCATGAAACCCAGGAAAGGCGCATATTATACCAAGAGTGCTCATAAATGAGACTCGATATAGAAAACAAAGAGAAAAGCCACAGATTTCTCAGCCACCACCATCTCCCTCTTGAGTCCACCCTCCCCACAGCTCATAAAGAAACTGGTATTTCTAGAGCAGGGCAGTGTTGTGGCTCCTGTGCCTTCTGCTTCCCTTCAAGATACTTTGCAAAGTCCTCTGTGGAGGCTTAAAGAACGTTTCTCTCCTCCAAGCAGCCTGGCTCCAGTCAGACTGGTCATTCTCTCTAGAGGGTGTTCTGGCCTCCTTTCCATGCCTTTGCAGGGCTGTCTTGCCTACCTAGGATTCGAGCCTTCTTTACTTCTTCTCCTTTAAGGCTCTATGCCAATGCCATCTCCTCCAGCCAGGCCCATTCCTACCTTCATCCCCTCAGGGAGATTATGCTCCTAACGAAAAGCAAGGTCCTTAGGAACAGGAAGGCACGGCTCCCTTTGTCTACTATTCCCCAGAGCCTGGCACCTACTCTGGTAGGTGCTCCCTGATCATGTTCATCATCAGTCATAGAGAAGAAAGTATGTGTATGCTCACGTGCTTGTCTTGGATAAGAAAATGAAACCGAGAAGAGCAGTTAGGCCAAACGAACTACAATACTCACCCAGAGATTCCTCCCGGCTAGCTGCGTGCTCAGAGGGATGTCTGTCCCTGCTCCCAGGTTCCTAAGGGTAACTCTGTCTGTGGCTATCCTCCTAAATGTTGGCTCACTAGCCCCCACCAGCGCACTTCCCTTTTAACAATCAGCCAGTAGACACAGTTAATTCTTTTTTTTTTTTTTTCAGGGCAATGAGGGTTAAGTGACTTGCCTAGGATCACACAGCTAGCAGTAGTTAATTCTTCAGTGAAGAAACTGGCTTAAATGACACCATCACCATCACACTATCATCACCATCACACCATCATCATCATCATCATTGATAACATTTATATAGCATTTTCCATGTACCAGACATTGTGCTAAGCACTTCACAAGTGTATTATTTCATTTGATTCTCACAAAATCCCTAGGAGGTAAGTGCTTTTGTCATCACCATTTTGCAGATGAGAAAGCAGATAGTGATTAAGTGACTTAGCTAGGGTCACCCAACTAGTAAGTGTCTGGGGCTGGATTTGGACTAAGATCTTCCTGACTTGCCAGCACTCTATCCATTGCACCACCTGGCTGCTCCCAGTTATTATAAAGCCTCGCCCCCAGCCAGGAGTGTGCTGTCCTGGAAATATGCCTGGAGTCCAACTGCCAAACTGGAGATCCCGATTACCTTCTCTCTCCAAGGGGTCCTCACAAAGTTCCCTAGGATCCCTTCTGCTATTTAGCTAGGCTGACTTCAGTCTCTGCTGGACCATGGTCTTGTCAGGGTTTGTTCTTTCTAGGGTTGTGCAATTATTTTGCATTCACATCTGACTCTCCATGACCCTGTTTGGGTTTTTCTTTTTTAAAAATAAAAGTATTTGATTATTTTCCCGTTACATGGAGAGATAGTTTTCAACATTTGTTTCTATTTTTTTTATTTTTATTTATTTTTTGTGGGGCAATGGGGGTTAAGTGACTTGCCCAGGGTCACACAGCTAGTAAGTGCCAAGTGTCTGAAACTGGATTTGAACTCAGGTACTCCTGAATCCAGGGCTGGTGCTTTATCCACTGCGCCACCTAGCCGCCCCCTAACATTTGTTTTTATAAGATTTCCAATTTCAAATTTTTCTCCCTCTCTCCCCTCCTTCCTCCCCCTCCCCAGACAGCAGGTAATCTGATATAGGTTTTATATACATACATACATACATATATATATATATATATATATAAAACATTAAACATATTTCTGCATTAGTCATGTTATAAGAGAAGAATCAGGGCAAAAAGGAAAAACCTCAAAAAAGAAAAACAACAGCACCAAAAACAAAAGAAATAGTATGGTACACTCAACATCCTGTGGAAATTTATTTTGATTTGGGGCCCCTACCTTTAGGCTGAGATTAGAAAGCCTTAGGCCCTCAGGGTCTCTCCCCCGGAAAAAAAGCCCCGTGGGCTATACAAGACGCCAGGTCAGACAGCTGGGGGGGAAAAAAAGCCCCCAGCTCCCTCCTACCTGAGTGGAGCTATCTAAAGGATAGCCTGTGCTGAGGCATGAGACTCGAGAGCACCACCCCCCCCACCAGCTGCAGCTCTGGCAGGCAGATTAGCTTGGTCTGTGGGGGCGAAGGAAGCCCCAAGATTTGAGTGGAGAGAAGAAAAGGTATATATAGACCAGGAGCCGGACTGGAGGACGGGCTGAGGATGGACTAGGCGGACTAGAGAAGGATGGACTAGGAGAGAGGCTGACTAGAGGGGAGCGCGGACAAGGACAGAGGAGAGTTCGGTTTGGAAAAGGAGAGACCCAGCTGACAAGGTTACAGGCCTTAATACAAACCAGGGAAAGTGTAACGTGCTCTGAGGCCGGAGGCGGCTAAGGCCCTTATTGTATTTGAGAAGTTCAAGGTGCTGCAGGTGGGAAAGAGACCGCAGGAAAGCAGTCAGGTTGTACACTTTATTTCCCTGTATTCCTAATTTGAAATAGTATCTCATAAATAAACTCTGCTTTGATTATTTAGTTAAGAGCCTTCTTAATCTTTAGTATCAGTTTGGGAGTAGTGTGGTGGAACTTTATAAACGGCCCATATTAAATTAAACACAGTCAGCCAAATAGTCAAAAGTCCCCAGATTAGTCCTCTAATCAGATTAGCTGCCCAAATTAGCCCTAGTCATCAAAAATATTTCTACATTTGAATGGCAACCAGGAAGGGACTTACGGCCCAATTATAATTTTTCTAAGTTTATCATTTTTCATATAATCATAATTTTTCATAAATCCAATTATATATAATTTCCCAGGTTAGTTATAGTTATTAATAATTAATTTTTGTACAATCCATATTCCACAGTTCCTTTTTTTTTTTTTTTTACATTTTTGGATTTGGAGAGCCTTTTCCATCTTGAGTCTTTTGGAACTTTCTTGTACCGCTGGATTGGTGAGAAGAATCTAGTCTATCACAGATGATCAACACATAATGTTGATGATACTGTTCATAATATTCTTCTGGTTCTGCTCATCTCACTCATCAGTTCATGCAAGTCCTTCCAGGTTTCTCTGAAGTCCTCGTGCTCATCGTTTCTTACAGCACGATAGAATTCCATTACATTCATATCCATAGCTTGTTCAGCCATTCCCCAATTGATGGGCATCCCCTCAGTTTCCAATTCCTTGGCACCACAAAAAGATCAGCTATAAATATTTTTGTACATGTGGGTCCCTTTCCCTTTTTTATGATCTCTTTGGGGGAAAGACCCAAAAGTAGTATTGCTGGGTCAAAGGGTATGTACAGCTTTATAGCCCTTTGGGCATAATTCCAAATTGTTCTCCAGAATGGTTGGATCAGTTCACAGATCCACCAACAATGCATTAGTGTTCCAATTTTTCCACAGCTTCTCCAACATTTATTATTTTCCTTTTTTGTCACATTAGCCAATCTGATAGGTGTCAAGTGGTACCTCAGAGTTGTTTTAATTTGCATCTCTCTAATCAATGGTGATTTAGAGCATTTTTTCATATGGCAATAGATAGCTTTGATTTCTTCATCAGAAAACTGTTCATTATTTGGGCTTTTCTTGGTAAAGATCCTGGAGTGATTTCCTTCTCTCATTTTACAGATGAGGAAACTGAGGCAAACGGGGTGAAATCACTTGCCCAGGGTCACACAGCTAGTAAGTGTCTGAGGCCAGATTTGAACTCATGAAGAAGAGTCTTCCTGACTTGAGGTCTGGTGCTCTGTCCACTGTGCTGCCCACAATCTAATGGGGTAAGATAATACATAAACGGAAACTGGAAAGTAGGGACAGGGGGTTAGGGGGAGGTTTGGAGAACCTCCAAGGGGCATGGTGAAGAAATGCCAAGGTAGTTTAGTGAAGTACGAAATGAGATGCTCTGACCTGGGCTCCCTCCAGTTCATGGCTCCCCACTCCAATCAGAGGCAGAAGTTAATGGTGAGGTGGAGTCCTGAGGCTGATGAGATCTTACAGGATGATAAGGTTATTTCAATAATAAGCTTCCTGGGACATGGGGGAGAAGTCAGGCAGAGAAGTGTGTAGAGAAATGTGTGAGAAATGTCTCCCTGTTGGGACCATATGCTGTTGAGGGGGGTTTCCTGGTCCACTCCACAGCCTTGCTGGCTTCTCCCCAGGCTCCATTATTGCTGTATTGGGTGGGTGTCTGCCAGATGGCTTGGCCCAGGTCAATAACCCTGGACAGCTCCACAGCTCCTTAGACGGGGGCCAGGGAGATAGCATGAGCTCAGGGCTCTTCTCAGGGTCTGGGCTCTCTGCTGCTGCTTGGATCTCCTGCGCTTGCTTTTTTTTTTTTTTTTTTTTTTGTGGGGCAATGGGGGTTAAGTGACTTGCCCAGGGTCACACAGCTAGTAAGTGTTAAGTGTCTGAGGCCGGATTTGAACTCAGGTACTCCTGAATCCAGGTCCAGTGCTTTATCTGCTGTGCCACCTAGCTGCCCCTACTGTTGCTTTTTGATGGTCAGATACCGACTCTACCTTCAGGTACTACCTGTGCTAAGTGGTACTGCACTCTTGGCAGGCAGAGTGGTACAAGATTCTCTCACGTCCAGCAATAAAGAAGTATCTTCCCTTTTATCACCTCAAGGCAATAGATGACAGAGGGCTCACCTGTGCTTCTCAATTCTTCCCAATTCAAAGGCCCTTCCCTCTAGATTGCCTTGGGGTAATTAGTTTCAGGGAAGTCATTTTTACCTTCCACCTCACCTCAGACTATAGTCTACTCTAGAGCGAGTTCACTGGCTTCCTCCTAGGTACCCTCACTTCTTTGTGTCTGTGTCAATGTCATGGTGTACTGGTAGCTTTGTACCTCTGAGATAGAATCCAAGGAGAGTTCTGCTCCTTGAATCTGTTTCTGGCCTTGATTGACGGATGCCTGCTATGCACCTATGTCTGCCAGAGAGTGTGGGTCTGCTCCTTCGGTTATGCCTTAAACTCTTTGCTGATGCTAGATGGACTGTTGTCTTCTGGGTTCAATAGCTCTGCTGCAAGACATCATTATCAATGAAGGTGGGGCCGGGAGAGAAGATCCTCTTCCAGCCTTGCTGCCCTCTGGTATAGAGACCACATGGACTGCCTTGAGCTCTTCAACTGGTTCATTGTCCTTCTAGGGCCACTCGTGTGTGTGGACAATAATTGAACTGCTTTCTTCCAATTCAGCCTGAGAGAAGTGTTCATACTTGGGGAGAAAAGGGCATTAACACCTAATCAGCCATCATCATTTGCTATTATATCATTACATGGATTACATGGACTGAGCTGGGGGTATGGGTGGTGGGTATGAGCCAAATCCCCTCTGCTTTACACTTGGCTGATGTGTTGAGTAGGTAGCACCCCCTCTGGTTTTATTCCCCCAACTGTCCCCTTTCAGAGGCAGGCTGGTCTCCAGAGAATGGCTACCACCTTCTCCCATCAGCACTTTGTGGGTAAAGCTGAGAAATGGGATTTTCTAATACTGTAGTTCCCAAATCCCTATTCTTGTGTTCCATATTATCACTCAGAATCAATGGAGCTTCATTAGTTTTCAGAAAAAGGATTTACTGAGAAAATGTACCAAAGGAGACTGAGAAGTAATATTCAGATCCGTAGGAAAGCCAGGATAATGGCACAAAAATCTGCAGAGAAGAGAGTATAAAAGAAGAGAAGGTGATCAACAGCATCAAAGACTTCAGGGGAGTCAAGTAGGATAAGTGTGTGGAGAAAAGACCATTGGAATGGGCAAGTAAGAGTTCACTGGCAGGGGCAGCTAGGTAGTGCAGTGGATAGAGCACTGTTCAGGAGGACCTGAGTTCAAATCCATCCCAGATACTTAATACTTACTAGCTGTGTGACCCTGGGTAAGTCACTTAACCCCAATTGCCTCACCAAACAAAGAAACAAAAAAAAAGAAATCCCTTGATGGCAGGGACTGTCTGGTTTGCTTGTCTTTTCTCCCCAGCACTTAGATGAATTCCTGCCTCACAATTAACACTCAATAAATGTTTTCTCTATCCATCTTAAACTTATGGGCTAACTTCCAATATTGTTCTCCAGTATGAGGCTGAATCCAAGAGCTGCTTTATGACCTGTGCATGAGGACCCATTGAGAGCCCATTGGATTTTATGATGATGGTCCTTGGCTATGAAGCAAAGCAACAAAAACCATATGACTCTATCATTAGAAACAGAAAGGGGATTTGATAAAACATGGCATTGTTTTATGGTAAGAAAATATTTAATCCCCCTTTTTAGAGTGTCCACTATTGGGGTAAAAATGTACAGTTTTTGTTTTTAACCATGAATTCCAACTGTATCCTTTCACCTCCCTCCTTCCCTCCCTTTCTTTTTTCCTTCCTTCCTCCCTTTCTTTTTTCCTTCCTTCCTTCCTTCCTTCCTTCCTTCCTTCCTTCCTTCCTTCCTTCCTTCCTTCCTTCCTTCCTTCCTTCCTTCCTTCCTTCCTTCCTTCCTTCCTTCCTTCCTTCCTTCCTTCCTTCCTTCCTTCCTTCCTTCCTTCCTTCCTTCCTTCCTTCCTTCCTTCCTTCCCATTGTCTTGCTTAGGCTAGAAATGCTGTAGTCACAAATAATCCTACTACTGAGATTAGTATGGGGGCTTTAACCTGCTTGGTTTTTCTGACCTGGGCCAGTTCACCTCCTCCTTAGGCAGCCTGGGTGGGGGTCCCCTGATCTTGAAGGTTCCCTATATTCTAGGTTAGGACACCTGATCAGCATCAGCTCTGCTGTAGCTCTGACCTCCTGAGCTCAACCTTGTCTGCACCTGACTCTTCCACTTTTCTCCCTTTTGGGCTTCTTTCAGTTCCCTAACTGTAACCTTGGGGTTCTTGGGGCTGCTCTAATCTCATGGGAAGGGGCGGGGTTAGTTATAGTTGTCTCATGCCACAGCAGCTGGGTTTTTTTCCTTTTTCTTTTCCCTTTTGTCTTCTGTATTTCTTTCCCCCCACTAGGGTTTTCCTTGTGATGACTTCTGTCATCCTCCCCTTTTATCTTCTTTGACTTTATTTAACATATTTTTAATTGTTGGAATTAGCTCAGAAAGGACTCTTCACTTGGCCATCTTGCCAGAAGCCGCCAGTTTCTTACCCAAGCACCTGATTTGACCTTATTCTTTGGGTAGCATCATTTGTCCTCTAGTAAGTTTCCTTAAGTAGGTATCTTTGATTAACATCCTTCATAACTGGTCTTTCTCAGAAATCTGAAGTACACCATTAAACATGCCAATCCAAGTGGTAAATTGCTTTTGATTTTATCACCAAACTTTGTTTAGGGATGCTTAGATGTTTTTTTTTTGTTGTTGTTTTGTGGGGCAATGAGGGTGAAGTGACTTGCCCAGGGTCACACAGCTAGTAAGTATCAAGTGTCTGAGGCTGGATTTGAACTCAGTTCCTCCTGAATCCAGGGCCGGTGCTTTTACTACTGTGCCACCTAGCTGCCCCCCAAGGAGATGCTTAGTTTTTAGTGGGTAGTCCATTTTATCATGGACATGCTAACCCTAAAACACCTTGTAAATAGATTGGAGGAAATATTGACCCTTAGCCCCTCACTCTATATATGACTATTAGTTTCTGCTGACTCTAGCACCAGTAAAGGGGTAGAATAAAGTCCTGTGGGCTACAGCTTCCTGCCTGGAGGAGAACTTAGTAATAAGAAATCCTGCAGCTTGCAAGCTGAGAAGAATGTTGACAACATCTAGAGGAGGAGGAAGGAAATGAGGTTAGCAGCTCTTGTTGAGAGCAGCCAGAATGTGTGCTTGACAAGAGAGGAAAGAGAATGAACTGAGTCAAGCCCACAATTCCTCTGTAGATACATCTTGGCGTGGCTTTCGTTCTGAGGGTGAGAAGCACAGAAGTGAGGAGAGGTTCCTGCACGTGGAGGATGCTCTGATAAGATGAACAAGTGCTAGGTCTGGTCATGACTGTCTTCTCGACGCCCCTGAAGAGACCCAGACACTCAGTCTCAGAACTCTAGCGAGACTTAGTGAACTATCCCACAATTCACGGAATTCCTGGAATTGAAGGAATCTGTAGTTTAAGGCTGGGGCTCCAGGGAACAGCTTACACCCCTTCAAGAGGGATGCCAATGGGAACAATACCAGTGACTCAACACCAATTGGCTAAGTGCCTACCATGAAAACAACACATCTCTGCCTGCCCTTGAGGAGATTACATTCTATCCAAGGCAATGACACACACACACACACACACACACACACATCTATGTATATGTATACAAAGCAAAAGCAAGATTCTTCTAGGACTGGGGGTGGGGATGGGGCCAGCAGCTGGAGAGGTTAGGAAACAGATTATGTAGAAGGTGATACCAGAGAGGAGTTCTGAAAGAAACTAGGGAATCCCATTGATGGAGAACAGTAGATTGAACATTGCAGGTACGACTTTGGAGTTGGGGACTGGGGTTCAAATCCCACCTTATCCACTTACAATATATGGACCTGTAGACAAGTTACAACATCCCTGAACTCAGAGCAGGCCTTCTACTCAATGGATTGAGGTGAATAGATTCTTCTCCAATAATAATAGCTTGCATTTTATATAGTGCTTTAAGGTTTACTTTGTACATGTTATTTCATTTGATCCTTATGAAAACTCTGGGAAGGAGGTGCTATTATTATATTTGATCTGGGAGGCAACAGGGAGCAACTGGAATTTATTAAATAGGAATGACATGGTCAGAAAAATCACTCTGGTGGCTGAGTAGAGGAGAGATTGGAGTGGGGAGAGACTTGAGGCAGGCAGACCCTCCCAGCAGATATTACAATAATCCAGATATGAGGTGATGAGGGCCTGCACCAGGGTGGGGGCAGTGTCCAATGAGAGAAGTGGGGAGATATTGAAGAAATGAACTCAACAGGCCTTGGGGACAGCTTGCATCTGGGAGGGCGGTGTCAGAGACAGTAAGGGACTAAGGATGATTCCTCAGCTGTGAGCCTGAGGGACTGGAGTGGGGTGGCAGTGCCCTATCTAGAGACAGGGAAGCTAGGAGACAATAAGACATATTGAATTTAAGATGTCTACTGGCCATCCATGTCAAGGTGTCTGAAAGGCAGTTGGATGTGTGAGACTGGAGGACAGTCCGGAAGTTTGGGCAGTAGGTGTAGATTTGAGAATCATCAGAGATGTTAATTAAATCCATGGGAGCTGATGAGATCACCAAGTGAAGTAGTATGGAGGGAGAAGAGAAAAGGGCCCAGGACAGAACCCTAAGGAGCACCCACAGTTAGAGGGGGTGACCTGGAGGAGGATCCTTGAAAAGAGGCAGAGAAACAGTGCTCAGAGAAGGTGGAGGAGAACCAAGTGTGGGGGGGGGCAGGGGGAAGTGTCTCCCAACAACCTAGAGAGAAAAGAGCATCCAGGAGGAGAGAGTGACTCAGTGTCCAAGGCTGCAGAGAGAGGTTGAGAACGAGGACTGAGAAGAACCCATTGGGTTTGGTCACTAAGAGATCACTGGTCACTTTGGAAAGGGCAGCTTGGGTGGAATGGTGGGGTTGGAGCTGCATTGTAAAGAGGTGAGAAGAAGAAGGAGGAGGAGGAGAGGAAGTGAAGCCACCCTCTCAAGTGGTTTCTCCCTGAAGGGCAGAAGAGATACTTTGAAGTTCCTTGAGCTCTCTTATCTTTCCAGTCCCCTTACCCCTTCCTCTTCCATACAGTGACACTGCCTCCTCACTGTCCCACAACTGTGACATCCCAAGTAGATGGAGCAGTGGAGAAAGTGCTCAGCCTAGTAAGGAAGACCTGAGTTCAAATCTGCCCTCAGACACATAGTAGTTGGGTGACCTTGGATAAGTTACTTAACTTGTGACTGTATCAATTTCTTCAGTTGTAAAATGGGCTAATAATAGCATCTACCTTTATAGAGGTAATATTTGCAAAGCTGTTTTTTTTTTTTTTGCTGGGCAATGGGGGTTAAGTGACTTGCCCAAGGTCACACAGCTAGTAAGTGTCAAGTGTCTGAGGCCGGATTTGAACTCAGGAACTCCTGAATTCAGGGCCGGTACTTTATCCATTGCGCCACCTAGCTGCCCCAAAGCTGGTTTTTGAAAGCACTGCGCCCAGCATGCAGCTGGCGCCCAATCCAGATTCCTTCTGTCCCTTCCAGCTTTTCTTTTCTTTTCTTTTCTTTTCTTTTCTTTTTTTTTTTTACAATCGGGGTTTCTTCCATGAGTGCGTGTCTGGCTTAGGTCTATGGCCAGGGCAGGGTTTCTTTGCTCTTTGGGGCCTTGCTCTTTGGCAGGCAGGACTCCAGCTCTTTGCTGTCGAGCACGCAGCCGTGTGTCGGGCTGCACTGGCCCTGCTTCCACCACCAGGGGCAGGGCATAGTGGGGCTCAGACCCCCGGCCGCATGGGTGCTACCCACCAGTACCACGTGATTCTTCGCCAGTGGCTTGGGCCGGCCGGGCTCGTCGTTGGATACCTTGTAGAGCGCCTCAGTCCTGCTTGTTTTGCGGGGGCAGCGCTCAGGGCCCCAGGAGAAGCTGCCCACGTCCAGCCTCAGTGCCCGGTACTTTTTGGTGTGGGTGCGGCAGGCCGCCTTTCTCGTGGTAGGCCTTGCGCTCGCCCCCGGTCCTGAGCGCTTGTGCCAGTTGTCCCGGGAGATTCTGCCAAGAGCTGCCTTCCATCTTTTAGCTCAGAGCACTTGCTCTAGCTACCCACCCTGCCTGGAATGCTCATACTTACCTCTGCCTCCTGATTTCCCTGGCTTTCTTCAAGTCCCAACTAAAATCTCATCCTGTACTGGAACCCTCTCCCAATCTCCCCTTAATTCTTGAATTATCTCCAATACTTTAATTTTAATCTCTTGGATTTAGATAAATTCCATTCAGTATAGGAAGGGAAGGTTCATTTAGTTTTAGGATTTCTAGAGTTTTTTTAAAAAGTAGAAATGAGTGTTAATTTTTGTTCAAAGTCCTTTATGCATCTATCAATAAATATAATAGTAGGGTTTAAATTATTTATATTTATTAATATCTTAATTAATATATTAGAGTCTTCCTCATATTGGCCATATTAGAAACCTATCTTTTTTTTTTTTTTTTTTTGGCGGGGCAATGAGGTTCCTGGATCTGTGTCAGAGCTCCCAGGTCTGGGTGGCCAGCCTGGGGGGATCTGCGTGGTGTGGCCTGAGTCTGGATCTGTGTCAGCATGACTGCGGGGTTGAACTCCACTCCTGCCCCAGCACAGCAATCCCCTCCTGCTGACCTTCGAAGATGTCTGGTTGGAAAATAATCTCACCCCATCCTTTTGTGGGTTCGGCTGCTCCAGAAATTGTCCTATGGCATAATTTGGATGTTTTGGGCTTGATCATATTGGGAGATCCAAGAAGTTACTGCCTTTCCTCCACCATCTTGGCTCCACCCCCTAAAAGGACCTATTTATACAAAAATATTTGTACAAATTTGTAGCAGCTCTTTTTGTGCTGGCTAAGAATTGGAAATCAATGGGTTACCCATCAATTGGAAAATGGCTAAACAAGCTGTGATATATGATTGTAATGGAATTTCACTGTGCTTTAAGAAATGACAAGCCAGATGATTTTTTTTTTTTTAAATGGAGACTTACATGAACTGATGCATAGTGCCTCCTGGAACTGAGCTCACGGTCTGGTGAGAGGGCTGAGCAGCTGGTCAGGAAGAGATTGCAGGGGTCTCTGCTGGCTCTGACCCATGCAGGGAAACAGGAAGAAGTCTTGAGTGGTGGTGGCCCTGGTGGCAAAGAGGTGAAGGCTTCTCAGAGCTCTCTCAACCTTAGTGAAACAAAAGTAGGCCTGGGGTTATTAACAGACCAGAGAATAGGCCAGGAGAGTGAAGAGCCTGCCTCACCTTAAATCTTACCACCTGGGACCTCCTGAAGCTTGGGACGTTGCTTCCTAGAAGCATTGCCCCACTTTAAGGAGGAGTTAAAAGTCAAGAAATAGGCTGGTGGCAAGATGAGCAGGCAGAAAAAGATCCAGACCACAAAAAAGTTTCTTTGCTGACAAGGAAGATCAAGGTACACCCTCAGAAGAGGATAGCAACATTAGAACTTCTATCTCCAAAGATTCCAGGAAAAATATGAATTGATCTCAGGCCATAAAAGTGCTCAAAAAGAACTTTGAAGATAAGATAAGAGAGGTGGAGAAAAAAATGGAAAGAGAAATGAGAGCTATGCAAGAAAGTCAACAGCTTGAAAAGCCAAATGGAAAAGAAGATACAAAAGCTCTCTAAAGAAAATAATCGTTTAAGAATTAGGATTGAGGGTAGCTAGGTGGTGCAGTGGATAAAGCACCAGCCCTGGATTCAGGAGGAACTGAGTTCAAATCCAGCCACAGACACTTGACACTTACTAGCTATGTGGCCCTGGGCAAGTCACTTAACCCTCATTGCCCCACAAAACCCTCCAAAAAACAAAACCAAAAACAAGAATTAGGATTGAGCAAATGGAAGCTAATGACTTTATGAGAAATCAAGACACAATAAAGTAAATCCAAATGAATAAAAAAATAGAGGGCAATGTGAAAAAAATCTCATTGGAAAGACAGCTGACCTGGAAAATAAATCCAGGAGAGATAATCTGAAAATTATTGGACTACCTGAAAATCATGATCAGAAAAAGAGCCTAGACATCATCTTCCAAGAGATTGCCAGGGAAAATTGCCCTGATATTCTAGAAGCAGAAGGTAAAATAGAAATTGAAAGAATCCACTGATCACCTCCTGAAAGAGAACCCAAAATGAAAAGTTCCAGGAATATTATAAACAAATTCCAGAGCTCCCAGGTCAAGGAGAAAATATTTCAAACAGCCAGAAACAAATAGGTCCTTTCAATTCATCATGGAAAATGCTCTTCACATCCAGAAAAAAGAATTGTGGAATCTGAATGTAGATTGAACCATACTATGTCTCCTTTTTTTTTTTTTTGAGGTTTTCCCCTTTTGTTCTTATTCTTCTTTTACAACATGACTAATGCAGAAATATATTTAATGTCATTGTATATATTTATAACCTATATCAGATTGTTTTTTGTCTTGGGGAGGGGGGAGGGAAGGGAGGGAGAAAAATTTGAAACTCAGAATCTTATAAAAACAAATGTTGAAAACTATCTTTATGTGTAACTGGAAAATAATAAAATACTTTAAAGATAAAACCATCACCACCAACAACAAAAAAACCCCAAATAGGTCCTTTCCCCTATCCCACCCCTTTTTTGTGTCTGAGATATAGACCTAGCAGTGGTATTGCTGAATCAAAGTATATACAGTTTTATAGCCCAAACTGGTCTCCAGAATGGTTGGATCAGTTCACAACTCCACCTTATATTATTATTTTTTTAAAAAAGCTCCTTGTTTTACTAACAAATTTAATGGGGTTTTTTGCATGAAATTTTATTAATCTCTTTTTTAATTTCTGGAATTTGTACTTTTTTGCTTAGTTAGGGATTTTGATTTTCTGTTGCTTGACTTTTTTTAGTTGCATGTATGACTCATTGATTTGTTCTTTTGTTGATGAAAGCATTTATTATTCCCTTAAGAATTGCTTTAACTGCATCCCATGTTTTGATATATTGTCTCATTATTGTTATTTTTAAATGAAAATTTACATTATTTCTACAACTTGTTTTTTTAAAGGATTTTGGAAATTGTTTTATTTTATTTTTTTAATAATAAACATTTTTATTTATAGTTTTGGGTTCCAATTTTTATCCCTCTTTTTCTCCTTCCCCTCCCCCCTCCCTGAGGAAGCAAACAATCATATATGGGTTATACATTTATGATTATGTAAAACATTACACAACTTGTTTTTTGACTCATCAGTTCTTGAGAATTATGCTATTCAGTCTCCAATTACTTTCTAATCCTTTATAAAACCTTTTACTGAATGTAATTTTTATTACATTGTGATCAGTAAATTATATGCATAGTATTTCTTCCCTTCCACATTTTTGTAAAGGTCTTTATTCCCCAAATCAAAGTTAGTTCTTGTAAAGGTGCTAACAACTGAAAAATATGTGAAACCATTTCTAGTACTATTCAGTAATTGTCAGAGATCTATCTTTTCTAACTTTTCAGAAGTCATATTCATGTTCTTAATTTCTGAAAGCAGTAATTGAGTTCCCCTGCTATTATAGTTTTACTCATTATTTGTCCTTGCACCTCAATGAACTTTTCCTTTAGTTATTTAGATGCTATTTTATTTGGTGTACATACACACACACACACACACACACACACACACACACATATATGTACACCAAATATATATATATGATATACCAAAGTCTTAGTTCATTGTTAATGCTCCACTAAAGCTTTTGGAATACCCTACATATATATTAAGTATTGATATTGACTCTTTTTGTTTGTTTTGTTTTGTTTTATTTTGTTCTTTAGACTTATTTTTCAAATTACATGTAAAAGCAAATTTTGACATCAATTTTTTTTAAAACTTTGTGTTCCAATGTCTCTTCCTCCGTCCCCTCCCACCCCTATCCCAAGAACTCAAACAATTCAACATAAATTATACATGTTGACTCTTTACCTTTGGTGCCGTTAAGTATAATGTAATTTCTCTGTTTATCTCTTTTTATCATGACTATATTCACTGTAGACCTATCTGAAATCATGATTATTACACTTACTTTTAAAATTCAGCTGAAATAAAATGGATTTTGTTCCATCTTGACTTTATGTGAATTATTTTGTTTTGAGTGTTTCTTGTAAACAATATTATTTGATTCTGTTTTCTAATCCATTCTGCTATGGTCTTCTGCTTTATGGATGAGTTGCTTAACACTTGTTATCTATAAGTGAAGAGACCCATTTCCTGTCTCTTGAAGCTCTTTTCTTCCCTTTCCCCCTCCCCCCATCACAGGTTTTTCCTCTTTAAATATTTGAGTTTGTTTTTCTTATGGCTTCTAATTCCTACCTATCCTGCCCTCACTCTTACACCCCTCTCTTCACCCTCCCCCCCTCTCGTTGTCTTTAATCTTCATTTTGTTCAGGTGAAAGTGAGATTCATAGGATGCCCATTTCCTTTTTCATCCCTTCTACCATGATTTTATAATATTTATATGATGCACCTATATTATGTGATCATGATTTCACTCTACTTTCTCCTTTCTTCCCCAATATATTCTCCTTCTTTTTCCCATTTTTTTTCTTTTCTGAGACCATCAAAACAGTACCAAACCACCTACAGGCCCATTCTCTAAATCTCTGACCCCATTGGTATTCTGAGAAGACCTTTGTTTCTTGTTTCCCATTAGCATAAACCCTCCATTCCCACATATTTATTTCCAATCATGCAAACATGTATCTTTCTATATTTTTCTTGTTACTTGTATATCTTTGTCTTCTCAGTTCTGACCTTTCCATCAGGAAAACTTGGGAATGCTCTATGCCCTTAAAGAGTGATGTTCTTCCCCACAGGATTGTATTTAGTTTTGACAGGCAGGTTATCCTTTGTTAAAGCCTTTATTTTTTGGTTGGGGGACATTATATTGCAAGCACTCATGTCTTTTATTGTGATCATTGCCAAGTTTTCTGTGATTCTTGCTGTGGTTCCTTGGCACTTGAACTCTTTCCTTTTGGTTTTTCATTTGTTTTCAGTTGTGTCCAACTCTTTGTGATCCAATTTGGGGTTTTCTTGGCACAGGTACTGGAGTGGTTTGTAATTTCTTTCCCCAGCTTATTTTATGGATGAGGAAACTGAGGCAAATAGAGTTAAGTGACTTACCCAGGGTCACACAACTACTAAGTGTCTGAGGCCAGATTGAACTAAGAAAAATGAGTCTTGGGGGTAGAGCCAAGATGGCAGAGGAAGGGTAGTAAACACTCAGACTTCCTGACACAATTACTCTAAAAAACCCTCCAAACACAGCCAGAAAACAACTCCTGGATCAGCAGAATCCACAAAAAGATGGCTGAGATTATTTTCCAGCCAAAGACACCTTGGAAGTTCAGCAGAAGGGGGAGCTGGGCTGGGAATGGAGTCCAGCCCCGAGATCACATTGACACAGATCCAGCCCCAGGAAGACTGCACCAGAGAAACTTACCACTGAGCCTCCAAATGAGCTGCAGTGCCAGTGCCTTCTGGAACTAAACTCATAGTCTGGTGAGAGGGATGAATGGCTGGCCAGGGTAGAGTCTATGGGGGTGTATGTGGAAGCTAAGGGGGGATTTGGATGTCCTACCCAGTGGAGAACCAGGAAGAAACCTTGAGTGGTGTGTACAAAAATTAATTATTCATAACTATAACTAACCTGGAAAAATTATATATAATTGGATTTATGAAAAATTATGATTATATGAAAAAATGATAAATTTAGAAAAATTATAATTGGGCCATAAGTCCCATCTGGGTCACCATTAAATATGTGGAAATATTTTATTAACTAGGGCTAATTTTGGGGGGATAAACTATGGATGACTAAACTGGGGACTTTTGACTATTTGGCTATCTGACTGCGTTTAATTTAATATGGGCTGTTTATAAAGTTCCACCACACTGCTCCCAAACTGATAGACTAAAGATTAAGAAGCCTCTTAACCAAATAATCAAAGCAGAGTTTATTTATGAGATACTATTTCAAATTAGGAATACAGGGAAATAAAGTACAACCTGACCGCTTTCCTGCGGTCTCTTTCCCACTTGCTGTGCTTTGAACTTCTTGAATACAATAAGGGCCTTAGCCACTTCCGGCCTCAGGGCACGTTACACTTTCCCTGGTTTGTATCAAGGCCTGTAACCTTGTCAGCCCCACCTCTCCTTTTCCAAACCAAACTCTCCTCTGTCCTTGTCCCCGCTCCCCTCTAGTCAAGTCTATCTAGTCCCTCCTCCTAGTCAGCCCCTCCTCTCCAATCTTGTCTCTCTATCTAGTCCGGCCTCCTCTAGTCAGCCTCTCTCTAGTCTGCCCCCCTCCTCTAACTCCCAGGTCTATATATACCTTTTCTTCTCTCCACTCAAATCTTGGGGCTTCCTTCGCCCCCACAGACCAAGCTAATCCGCCAGCCAGAGCTGCAGCTGGTGGGGGGGGGTGGTGTGCTCTCGAGCCTCGTGCCTCAGCACAGGCCATCCGGGATCCTTCAGATAGCTCCGCTCAGGTCGGAGGGAGCTGGGGGCTTTTTTCCCCCCCAGCTGTCTGACCTGGTGTCTTGTATAGCCCACGGGGCTTTTTCGCTCAGCTGAAGCTGAGGAGGAGGGGGAGAGGCCCTGAGGGCCTAAGGCTTTCTAATCTCAGTCTAAAGGTAGGGTCCCCAAATCAAAATAAATTTCCACAGGTGGCAGGCCAGGTTGGGTAGGGGTGTAGGCTCATCAGAGCTAGCAACCAGGGCACATAAAGTTTTGCTGGCTGGTTGATTGGCAAGTTGGCCTGGGGTTATCTACAGATCAGAGAAAGGGCCAGGTGAGTGAAGAAACTGCCTTTCATTAAATTATAACACCTGAGACCTCCTGAAGCTTGGGACAGTATATCCTGGAAGCAGGACTCCATACTAAGGAGTTAAAAGTCAAGTGAAAGATGGGCAGAATGAGTAGGCAGAGAAAGTTGCAAACCATAGAAAGGTTCTTTAGTTACAAGGAAGATCAAAGTTCACCCTCAGAAGAGTATAGCAATGCCAAGGTCCCTATATCTAAGGCTTCCAAGAGAAATATGAATTGGTCTCAGGCTATAGAGGCACTCAAAAAGAACTTTGAAGATAAAATTAGAGAGGCAGAGGAAAAAATTGAAAGAGAAATGAGGGTGATGCAGGAAAGACTTGAGAAAAAAGTCAACAGCTTGAAAAGCTAAATGGAAAAGGAGATACAAAAGCTCTCTAAAGAAAATAATTGCCTAAGAATTAGGATTGAACAAATGGAAGCTTTATGAGAAACCAAGACACAATAAAGCAAATCCAAATGAATAAAAAACATAGAGAACAATGTGAAATATCTTCTAGGAAAACTGCTAACCTAGAAAATAGATGCAGGAAAGATAATTAAAATTATTGGATTACCTGAAGTCCATGATCAAGGAAAGAGCTTAGACATCATCTTCTAAGAAATTGTCAGGGAAAATTGCCCTGGTATTCTAGAAGCAGAAGGTAAAATAGAAATTGAAAGAATCCACTGATCACCTCCTGAAAGAGATGCCAAAAGGAAAACTTACAGGAATATTATAACCAAATTCCAGAGCTCCCAGGTCAAGGAGAAAATATTGCAAGCAGCCAGAAAGAAGGAATTCAAATACTGTGGAGCCATGGTAAGGATAGTACAGGATACAGCAGCTTCTACATTAAAGGATCAGGGGGCATGGAATATGAGATTCTGGAGGGCAAAGGAATTGGGTTTACAATGAAAATTCACCTATCCAGAAAAACTGAGTATAATCTTTCAGGAGAAAAAATGGGACTTCAATGAAAAAAGAGGATTTTCAGGTATTTGTGATGAAAAGAACTGAACTGAATACAAAATTTGACTTTCAAATGCAAGACCCTAGAGAAGCATAAAAAGATAAACAGGAAAAAGAAATCATGAGAAATGTTAAAAGGTTAAACTGTTTACATTTCTACAAGGGAAGATCATATGTCTAAATCATAAGAGCCCTCTGAGTATTAGGGCAGATAATAGGAATAAATTTAGACAGAGGGCACAGATGGGAAATGATTAAGAAGGGATGATACCTGTAAAGGGTTTATTTTTTTGTTTTTCTTTTGTTTTTTTTTTTTTGGGGGGGGAGTCAGGGTTAATTAGTGTCTTGCATCTGAGACTGAATTTGGGCTTGGGTCCTCCTGGGTCCAGGGTGGATGCTTTGTTCACTGTGTCACCTAGCTTCCCCATGATGACATCTTTGAGGTAAAATTTAGTGGGGAAAGGAATACACTGGGGAAGGAGATAGAGGAGTGGCAGAATGGGGTGAAATCTCACATGAAAAGGGGCAGCTAGGTGGCACAGTGGATGAAGCACTAGCCCTGGATTCAGGAGGATCTGAGTTCAAATCCGATCTCAGACACTTGATACTTACTAGTTGGTTGACTGTGGGAAAGTCACTTAACCCCAATTGCTTCACCAAAAAAAGAAAGGAAGAAAGAAAGAAAGAAAGAAAGAAAGAAAGAAAGAAAGAAAGAAAGAAATTTCATATGAAAGAAAGAGGAAAGGGCATATGGAATGGAGGGAGAGATGGTGGAGGTGTGGGGAAGTGAAGGAGCCTTATACACTTCAGAATTAGCTCAAAGATCTTAATCTCAGCAGAGTTGGCTCAAGGAGGGAATAACATACACACCCAATTGGGTGGAGTAATCTATCTAACCCTGCAGGAAAGTAAGAGGGGAAAGGGATAAGGAGGGAAGGGTGAAAAAAGGGAAGGCAGAGTGGGGGAGGGGGCAGTCAGAAGCAAAACACTTTTGAGGAGGTATAGGGTAAAAGAATATAGAAAATAGAGTTAATATCATGGGAAGGGAATAGGATGGAGGGAAACAGTTATGATGATTGATTATAATGGCAAAACATATGGTACTTACTTTGCTGGGCTATTGTGAAGAAAATTCTTTGTCAAGTTTAAGGTACTATATAAAAGTTATGATGAACAAGATGCTATCAGAAAAACCTGGAAAGACCTACATGAACTGAAGCAGAGTGAAATGTACTTTATACAAAATAACAGCAATAGTGTAAGATGGTCTACTGTGAAGGACATGACTATTTTCATCAATGCAATGAACCAATATAACTCTAAAGGACTTATGAAAATTACCATCCATCTACAGAGAAATAACTGATGGTATCTGAAAACAGATTGAAGCATAATTTTTTTGGTAGTTCCTTAATCTGAAGTTTTTATTTTGTCTGTTTTCTTTCACAACCTGGCTAATGTGGAGATGTTTTGCATGACTACTCATGTATAATTTATATCGAATTACTTGAGTTCTTGGGAGTGGGGGATAGGGAGGGAAGGAGGAAGAGAAGTTGGAACACAAAGTTTTAAAAAATTGATGTCAGGGGCAGCCAGGTGGTGCAGTGGCCTTGGATTCAGGAGGACCTGAGTTCAAATCCAGCCTCAGACACTTGACACTTAACTAGCTGTGTGACCCTGGGCAAGTCACTTAACCCTCATTGCCCTGCAAAAAACAAAACAAAACAAAACAAAATTGATGTCAAAATTTGTTTTTACATGTAATTTGGAAAATAAAATTCTAAACAAAAGAAAGAAAGAAAGAAGAGTCTTTCTCACTCCAGGTACAGCCCTCTGTATTCACTTTACTACCTAGCAGTCCCTTGATATATTATCTAGACCCCTTTTTTTTTATTGCAATTTTCAGGTTGCCCAACAATTCTTAATTTTCTTTGCTTGATCTGTTTTCTGTGTTGTTTTTTTTTGATACAATATTTCTTTGGTTTTCTTCCTCTTTTTTCCAACATTTTGACTTAAAATATTTATTTTCTTATTGAGTTTTTGATTTCCATTTGGTCTATTATAATTTTCAGGACATTCAGTTTTTTGGTGAAGTTTTCCAGTTTGTTGTGAGGTACCAGTTATCCTGATCATTATGTTTGTAGACCTTGTGAACAGTACCTTTTTTTGGTCTGAGGCTTTAATTGGATTTGTTGTGGGGTCACTATCCTCCTCAGGGTTCCCCCTGGGCATCCCTCACAGTATTTGAAGGTTTTCTTGGTTGTTTATTTCATCTACATCACTTTCTAGGTTAGGGTAGTGGGCTGCTTTTGTGTGAAGCTCCTCAACTGAATGATGTGGACAGGGCCTGCCTTGGTCCTGAGTATAATAACCAAGCCCAGGTCTTTCTTACTAGGTGTTCCAAGGCTGCTCTGGTCCTGGGCTCTGCTGGGAGGCATCCCCTCAGGCTTGCTACAGATTGCATCTGACCTTTGCAGATGTAAAGTTGCTATCTGTAAGGGGATAAAATTCTAGCTAGACTGTCTAAAAATCTAATGAGTGGTCATCATAAATTATAAGATTTAGCAAGAGTTTAGACTTTTAAGTATTTTTTTTTAATTAAAATTTTTTTTTTGTGGGGCAATGGGGTTTAAGTGACTTGCCCAGGGTCACACAGCTAGTAAGTGTCAAGTATCTGAGGCTGGATTTGAACTCAGGTACTCCTGAATCCAGGGCTGGTGCTTTATCCACTGTACCACCTAGGTGCCCCCCTTAAGTATTTATTAAGGAGCATAAGAATTTGGTGAGGAGAGAGAAAGAGGTCAAGATTCCTTCATCTATCTCTCTGTGGGGGCCAGCATCTCAGCTCCACTCAAACCAAGGTCCCAGGCAAAAGAGAAGAACACTAGCTCCTTCCTCCTTCCAGAAGCCCCCTCTCCAAAAGGAAACAGGGGCATACATACACACACACACACACACACACACACACACACACACACACACACACACACACACGGGCGCGCACGCGCACACATACAGCTCCAAGCTAATTGGCTGGTAGCTTTGATCGACAGTACCCATGAGCAAACATCACTTCCTGATAACAAAGTCACATGGCGATGTCCTCAGGCCAGAGCTCACAAAATGTTCCTCCCAGCAGGGGGCATTATCCAACTCTCACACAGAGGGCTCAGCACTGGACCATGGATGCTAAGGGGCTTCTGTCCTGAGTATTCAGGGACACATTGTACTCCCTTCTGTCCCAGTCTGGCTTGTGAATCTCAGGGTCTACACAGGATTCTGGAAGTCCTTCTCTGTGGCCCTGGGCAGAGTAGAAGAACTTGCTGGTGATGCTTCTTTCTTTGTAGACTGGCACATTACTAAGCCCTGCTGGGGTTTCTGCAAGGGATGAAGCATGCCACTGTCCTCCCACACCCTCTTTTATTATTCCTTTTCAACCCCCTCCACTCTCCCTCTCTTCTCAGATGAAATCACGACAGCTTTCTATGTGTTTTGTATTTGCCTGTCCATGTCACTTTCCCCATTAGACTCCTTGATGGCAGGTGAAATTTTGCTCATCTTCACATGTAGCTCCACAATCCTGAACAGTGCCTGAAATCTATATTAGGTACTTAATAAATGCTTATTGATTGACTGTTGATGCTTCTCCTGTTCTGTAAGTGCGAACATCTCCCCAGGCTTGATCTTGGGGCCTCTTCTCTGTCTACAGTCTCTAGGTGATTTGATTAGTTCCCAGGAATGTAATGACCTTCATTTCTATACAGATGACAGACACCCAAAGCTATACATCTAGCCTTCCTCTTTCTTCCAAGCTCTCTCAAGTCCAATATTGACGGCCATTTTTTGATCATTCCAAACTACATTTCCCATAGACAACTCAAAATCAGCATGTGCAAAATGGAACCTATTATCATTCCTTCTAAAGCTAACTCCGTCTACACTTCCCCATTTCTGTTGAGTGTACCATTGTCCTTCCACCCTCTTCCCCCCCTCTCCATCAGTTTCCAGGTCTTGGTGATTTCAATTCCATCACATCTAGAAATCAAAGTCTTCTCCATCCCGACAGCTTCTGCTCCAGGTCTCACCCTCACCTCGGGGACAATTACAGTGGTCTCCTCATTGGGTCGTTTTCAATGTTTTTCATCAGCAGATTTATGAAAACCCATTCTGTTCCAAGCTATCCACTCTTCTTTTGTCTTCCAAATTAGATGCCTGAGAACCTTTTCATGGGAACATTTCCGAATTTGCAGTTAACTCTGATCAGTCACTAAACATTTACTAAGCTACCTCTGTGTGCTAGGTACTGTGCTAAGCACTGGGGCTACAAAAAGGTCAAGAAGATATTCGCTGCCTTTGAGGATATGACATCTAATGGGGGAGCAACATAGAAGCTATATGCAGGACAAAGAGGAGATCATGCACTAGAGTTAAGAGGATTAGGAAAGACTTCCCAAAGAAGAAGGGATTTTGGGGGGACTTAAGGAAGCCAGGGAGGCTTGGAGTTGGGGAGGAGGGGGGAGAACATTCCAAGCATGGAAGACAGTCAGAAAAAATTGCCCAAGATGAAAGATGAAGAGTCTTGTCTTGTTTGTGGAGCAGCTGGGGGTGGGGTGTGGGGGTGTGGGGGTGTGGGGGTGTCTGATGTCACTGGACTGAAGAGCCTGGGGGATAAAAAATCTGGAAAGGTAAAAGGGGCCTGGGTAACAAAGGGCTTTTGTACCTGATGTGGAAATTTATTTTGATTTGGGGACCCTACCTTTGGGCTGAGATTAGAAAGCCTTGGGCCCTCAGGGTTTTTTCTGTGTGAGGGGCTGGTGCCCCTCCCCCTCAGCTTCAGCTGAGCCAAAAAGCCCCGTGGGCTGAGACACTAGGTCAGACAGCTGGGGGAAAAAGCCCCAGCTCCCTCTGCCCTGAGAGGATCTATCCCAGAGATCCCAGGCTTGTTCAGGCTGGCCTCTGTCGTAGCCCACACAGAGGTCCCTGGGGGCACAGCAGGGGGCACAGGCCCCTGGAGCCCTGGGTGTGGTACAGAGCATCCCCTCCAGCTGCAGCCCTAGTTTGGCTGGCGGATTAGCTTGGTGTGTGTGGGGGCGCAGGGAGCCTGAGATTTGAGGGGTGAGAAGGAACATATATAAAGGGAGAACGCCAGAGGACTAGGAGGAAGGGAGAGGCCGGAAGGTTAAGAGGTTGGAGAGGTATGGACAGAAAGGGGCTACAAGGATGCTAAGGAGACTGAGACTATGTAAAGAGAGGAGGAGATGGTACAGGAGGTTAGAGAAACCGAAGGACAGCAGAGAGCACAGAAGCGGTCAGCGCAGGGTACAGGTTGGAGAAAGCGAAGTTGGAGAAAGCAAGGAGGCCAGGGGGATGCTGGAGCACTAGGAGAACTCTAAAAGAAGGTCTGTTGGTACACAGGAGGAGGCTAAAAAAGTTCCAGGTACAGCAGGTGGAAAGAGACGTGCCAGAACACAATCAGGTTGTACATTTTATTTCCCTGTATTCTTTTTTATTTTTTAGTTTTTTTTTTTTTGGCGGGGCAATGGGGGTTAAGTGACTTGCCCAGGGTCACACAGCTAGTAAGTGTCAAATGTCTGAGGCTGGATTTGAACTCAGGTACTCCTGAATCCAGGGCCGGTGCTTTATCCACTGCACCATCTATCTGCCCTATCGCCATCTACCTGCCCTGTATTCTTAATTTTAAATTGTACCTCATAAATAAACTCTCTGCTGTTAAAATGGAAGAGGCTTCTTAAACTTTTGCTTACAATTTGGGAGAGGTGTGGAGAAATTTTTAAATGGCCTGTACTAAGTTAATAGCAATCAGATAGCCAGTGAGTCAAAAGGCCACAGATTAGTCCTCCAGTCAGATTAGGCCCCCCAAATTAGGCCCAGCTAGTCAGCAAAATATTTCTACACTGAGGAGCAACTGGTGTTTATTGACTAGGAGACTGATGCAATCAGAGCAGAGCTCTAGAAAAGTCACTCTAGTGACTGAATGGAGGATGGGTTGGAGTGGGGAGAGACTGGGGACAGGCAGCACCCTCCCCTCCCCCCCCCAGCAGCTAATGCAGTGGTCCAGGTATGAGGTGACCAGGGTGGGGACCAGGGTGGGGACAGAAAGAAGTGGATTCAGGAAATGTTTCAGAGGTGAAATTGGCATGAGGTGTGTGAGAGAGAGTGACAGGTCCAAGATGTCATCTAGTTTGTGAGTCTGAGGGTGTGGGAAGATGATGTTCTCAACTGTAATAAGGAAGGTGGGTGGGGAGGGTTTGGGGGAAAGATAATAAGTTTAGTTTTGGACATGTCTAGTTTAAAACGTCTACTGGACATCCATTTCAAGATGTCTAAAAGGCAATAAAAAATGAGAGATGAGGTGAGTAGAGAGGTTAGGACAGGAAAGGTAGATTTGAGAATTGTCAGCACAGAGGTGGTCATTAAATGCATGGGAACTGATGAGATCATCGAGTCAGGTAGTATAGAGGGAGAAGAGGGCCCAGGACAGGCTCTGTCAGAGGGTATGAGCTGGGTGAGGATCCAGCAAAGGAGACAGAGCAGGGGTGGTCAGAGAGGGAGGAGGAGAACCAAGAGACAGAGGGGGATGCCATGAAAATCTCAAGAAGAGACTATCAAGGAGGAGAGAGTGACCAACAGTGTCAAAGGCTACAGAGAAGTCAAGGAGAATGAGGATTGAGAAAAGGCCCTGGGCTTTGGCAGCCAAGAGATCATTGGTTACTGTGGAGAGGGCAGTTTGGGTAGGATGATGAGGTCAGAAGTCAGACTGTAAGGGGTTAAGAAAAGAGTGAGAGGGGGCATCTAGGTGGCGCAGTGGATAGAACACCGGACCTGGATTCAGGAGTACCTGAGTTCAAATCCAGCCTCAGACACTTAACACTTACTAGCTGTGTGACCCTGGGCAAGTCATTTAACCCTCATTGCCTCATTAAAATAAATAAACAAACAAACAAACAAATAAATAAATAACATTCAAAAAAAAAAAGAGTGAGAGAAGAGTTCAGGAAGAGAAGGGTTTTATAAGGGAAGGCAGAGGGAGAGGTTAAAAGCCATGTTATCTTTGGATGACATGAACTCAACCTAGAGAATACATCCTGGGTGAATTTGCCTGGCTAACCCCTTGCAAGCGCAGAATCACAGAATTCAAATATTTGAGATTATGGGGGGACTTCATTGACCATGAAGCACAGCCCATCCCTCAAAAGGTACCCTTCCTATCACATATACCTGTGGCTATTCAGCTTCTGCCTAGCGACTCATCCCATGCCAAGGCTACCTGATTTAATTTGGGAGAACACTAATTGTTCAGAGATTTTTCTTGATGTCAAGCCAAAATGTCCTTTTTGCAGCTTCTGCCCAACACTTCTGGTTTTGCTTTCTAGAACAAGTCCCAGGAGGGTTGCACAGGACAGTCCTTATGCCCCAACTCCAATTCTACCATTAACCAATTCTCAGAAGATGTGTCCTCGAGACCCTTCACCAGCCTGGTGACTTTCCTCAGGACACTCTCTCCTGACTGCTCTCCTCAGAATCTCATACAGTATTCTGTCTGACCAGGTCAGAGTCTTGGGTGGGGGACAACATTGACTCCAGGGTGGCTGAAGCTGGCTCTTGGATTTCAGTGCCCAACTAACTTGGCAGATGCCAAGTTAGAACTTGATTCATTGCTTTGATTGACTTAGAAATATAGACTTAGAAAGTGATGTCAATAATACACATTAAAAAAACCCAATAAACAAAAAATAAATGTTTTATAGATACCATCCCTTCATGTTCAATTCACACCTGTGCCTGCTATCTAAGTATATTACATTCAGCTGCACTAATACTGAGAAAGCTCTTATGATTTAGAAGTATTTTCTTCCCATGTAGGAATGTAAACGGTTTAACCTTTTAACATCTCTCATGATTTCTTTTTCCTGTTTACCTTTTTATGCTTCTCTAGGGTCTTACATTTGAAAGTCAAATTTTGTATTCAGTTCAGATGTTTTCATCACAAATACCTGAAAATCCTCTTTTTCATTGAAGTCCCATTTTCCCCTGAAAGATTATAATCAGTTTTGCTTGGGTAGGTGATTTTTGGTTGTAATCCCAGTTCCTTTGCCCTCTGGAATATCATATTCCATGCCCACCAGTCCTTTAATGCAGGAGCTGCTAGATCTTGTGTTATCCTGACCATGGCTCCACAGTACTTGAATTATTTCTTCCTGGCTGCTTGCAATATTTTCTCCTTGACCTGGGAGCTCTGGATTTTTGTTATAATGTTCTTGGAAGTTTTTCCTTTTGGGATCTCTTTCAGGAGGTGATCAGAGGATTCTTTCAATTTCTATTTTACCTTCTCCTTCTAGAATATCAGGGCAATTTTCCCTGACAATTTCTTGGAAGATGATGTCTAAGCTCTTTTTTTGATCATGGTTTTCAGGTAGTCCAACAATTTTCAGATTATTTCTCCTGGATTTATTTTCCAGCTCAGCTGTCTTTCCAAGGAGCTATTTCACATTGCCCTCTATTTTTTAATTCATTTGGATTTGCTTTATCATGTCTTGATTTCTCCTAAAGTTATTAGCTTCCATTTACTCAATCCTAATTATTTTTTTAAAATTAATTAATTTATTTTTGGTGAGGCAATTGGGGTTAGGTGACTTTCCCAGGGTCACATAGCTAGTATGTGTCAAGTGTCTGAGGCCGGATTTGAACTCAGGTCCTCCTGAATCCAGAGCTGGTGCTCTATCTACTGTGCCACCTGGCTGCCACTCAATCCTAATTCTTAAGCAATTATTTTCTTCAGAGAGCTTTTGTATTTCCTTTTCCACTTGGCCTTTCAAGATGTTGACTTTTTTTCATGCCTTTCCTGCATCAATCTCATTTCTCTTTCCATTTTTTATTCTACCTCTCTTACTTTTTCTTCAAAATCCTTTTTGAACACTTCTATGGCCTGAGACCAATTCATATTTTTCTTGGAAGTTTTGTATGTAAGAGCTTTGACTTTGTTATCTTCTTCTGAAGATGTATTCTGATCTTCCTTGTCACCAAAGAAACTTTCTATGGTTTGCATTGTTTTCCTGTCTGTTAATTTTCCTAGCCTATTTCTTTCTTTTTTTTTTTTTAGTGAGGCAATTGGGGTTAAGTGACTTGCCCAGGGTCACACAGCTAGTAAGTGTTAAGTGTCCAAGGCCGGATTTGAACTCAGGTACTCCTGACTCCAGGGCCGGTGCTCTATCCACTGCGCCACCTAGCTGCCCCAAAAACATGATTAGATGCTACAGAGTAGGTGGCAATGCCTTAACCGTATATGTGTTGTAAAGGCCACTAGGACCTCTTCCATCCTTATCAAGGGGAATGCTAACCTTCTCTCCTTTCGTACAACATCCTAGCCTATTTCTTGACTTTTAAGTACTTCTTAAAGTGGGGCACTGCTTCCAGGATGCACTGTCCCAAGCTTCAGCAGGTCCAAGGTGGTACAATTTGAGGAGAGGCACATTCTGCACTCACCTGGCCTATGTTCTGGTCTGTAAGTCACCTCAGGCCTGCTTGCTCTTTAACCCAGGAACAGAAATCTGGTTCACCATGGTTGTAAGCTTGGGTCTGCCTTCACCCCTCCCCCATCTGGACCGCTGCCACTCAAGACTGCTTCCTGGTTCCAAGCATGGGAAACACAACAGAGTTACACCTCAGTGCCAGCAGAGACCCCTGATATCTCCCCCTGACCAACTGCTCAAACTCCTCACTGGTCTGTGAGCTGAGTTCTAGAAGTAGCCATTGCTTCCTCTAGAACAGCCTGCCTGGAGCTGGATCTGTACAGTGCAGCCACAAGGCTGGGATCCACTCTCATCCTGTACAACAGACCTTTCCTGCTTACCTTCTAATCCATCTTTGGCTGGAAAATGATCTCAGGCCATCCTTTTGTGGGTTCACTGTCTATGGCATTATTTGGAGGCATTTGAAGACATCCTGTCCAGTAATGCACATTTAACTCAAAGCTGTCTACTACATTTTGTTAAATATTGACCAGCAATACGCCCAGTCTCCCTCTCTGTTCCTAGAAGCTGGTAAGGCTGACACCACACATTGCTCATTTATCGTGGTCATTGTAATTCATGGCTAATTCCTTGTAGTTCCTGTACCCACACACTCGTCCAGTTACTTCGCATTTATTTCTATTGCATGTCATATCTCCAGCCTCTCAGAATCTTTTTGGATCCCATCCCTATCACCCAGTGTATGTATGCTCTTCAACACAGCTCTGTGCCACCAAGACTGTCATTGGAGTCCTTGACCAAAAGGCCCAATTGCTTGAGACTCTTCTCCACTGAAGACATTGACTTATTAAGGACTTCTCTGTACCTCTGACCACTCAGCCAGCCTGGGGTCCATCTGGAGCATCCATCTTGTGGTGTGGTCAACTCCACAAGAAGAGCATGACATTTTCAAAAACTTATGAACTAAACCATGGTACAATGGCTAGAGCACTGGACCTGGAGTCAGGAGGGCCTGAGTTCAAATCTGACCTTAGACACTTACTAGCCATGTGATTCTGGATAAGTCACTTGCCTCAGTTTTCTCTACTATAAAATGGGGGTAAATATAGCAGCTACCCTGAATGGTCATTTTGAGGATTGAATGAGAGAATCTTTGTAAAGCACTGTGCAAACCTACATGTGCTCATTCTTGATGAGTCTCCACTGGTTCTTCATAATAACACACTCACTTTTCTTGGAACATCAGCCATTTGAAAAATAAATATTTTTATTTAAAGTTTTGAGTTCCAGATTCTAACCCTCTCTTCTTTTTTCCCCTCCCCACTCCCTGAGGCAGTGAGCAACCAGATAGAGATGATACGTGTATAATCATGTAAAACACGACCAGCCATCATTTTGTACAAGAAGACTCAAATAAAAGGGAAAAAATGAAAGACAGGAAGTGAGAAACATCCTGCTTCAGTCTGTTCCGTCAACATCAGTTCTTCCTTTGGAGGTGGAGAGTATGTTTCATTGATAGTTCTTTGGGATTGTCTTGGATCATTGTATTGCTGAGAATGGTTCACAGTTCTTCATCAAACAATATGGCTGTCTCTATGCACAATGTTCTCTTGGTTCTGCTCACTTCACTATACATCAGTTCATACAAGTCTTTCCAGGCCTTTCTGAAGTCATCCTGCTTGTCATTTCTTATAACATGGTTATATTTTATCACCATCATATACCACAGATTGTTTAGCCATTCCACAGTGGATGGGCATCCCTTTGATTTCCAATTCTTAGCCACTACAAAAAGAGCTGCTAAAAATATTTTTGTACAAATAGGTCTTTTTCTCTTTTTCATGGATGTCTTTCGTATATCTTTTTTATTTATTTATTCATTCATTTATTCATTTATTCATTTATTCATTTATTCATTTATTTATTTATTTATTTATTTATTTATTTATTTATTTATTTATTTATTTATTTATTTATTTATTTATTTTTTAGTTTTTTAGTGAGGCAATTGGGGTTAAGTGACTTGCCCAGGGTCACACAGCTGGTAAGTGTTAAGTGTCTGAGGCCAAATTTGAACTCAGATCCTCCTGACTCCAGGGTCTGTGCTCTATCCATTGAGCCACCAAGCTGCCCCCCCCCCCCCCCCCCCCCCCGGTCTTTCGTATATCAACCTATCAGTGGTGTTGTTGGATCAGAAGGTATGCCTGATTTTATAGCCCTTTGGGCATAGTTCTGAATTGCTTACTGGAATGGTTAGATCTTTTCACAACTTCACCAACAGTGGATTAGCATCCTGGTTTTCCTACATCCCCTCCAACATCCAACATTTTCCTTTTTTGTTATTTAGTCACTCTGATAGGTATGAGGTGGTACCTCATAGTTAATGTAATTTGCATTTCTCTTATCAATAGTGATTTGGAGCTAACAACTACAACACACAAAGCTGGTTGATTGGCAAATTGGTCTGGGGTCATCTAGGACCAGGAAACAGGTCGGGCGAGGGAAGAACCTGATTCTCCTTAAATCAAAGCACCTGGAACTTCTTAAGCTTGAGATACTGCAGCCTGGAAACAGTGCCCCACTTTAATGAGCTAAAAGTCTAGTAAAAGAAAGGCAAGATGAGCTGACAGAGAAAGGTGAGGAACATAGAAAGTTTCTTCAGTAACAAGGAAGACCAAGGGGCACACTCAGAGGAAGATGTCAACATCAGGGCCCCTATATCTAAAGCTTCCAAGAAAAATACGAATTGGTCTCAGGCCACAGAGGTGCTCAAAAAGGACTTTGAAGATAAAATTAGAGAGGTAGAGGGAAAAAAAATAGTGATTTGGTGCATTTTTCATGATTATAGATAGTTTTGTTTTCTTTGAAAACTGCCTGTTCATATCCTTTGACCACTTATGAATTGGAGAATGACTTGTATTTTTATAAATTTGACTCAGTTCTCTATATTATTTGAGAAATGAGGCTTTATTAGAGATACTTGTTGAAAAAAATCTTTCGCTATTTTCTGCTTTCCTTATAACTTTGGTTGCGTTGGTTTTGTTTGTGCAAAAGTTTTTAAATTTTATATAATCAAAATGATCTATTTTACATTTGTAATTCTCTCTATATCTTCTTTGGTCCTAAATTCTTCTCCTATCCATAGATCCATCAACCATCTTTTCAATGAGTACTCTAGAGTTCTCCCTGGAATTCCAGACCATTCGTCAATAATTTATTAGCTCCACTGTCCCCACTCTCCCATTTCTAGAAATAGGCACATTTGCCTTTCCCCATTCCTAATGTGTCTCTTCTGGCTTCTGTGACCATTCCTATGTCCCTGAATGATCCAGCAGCCACACCTGCCAGCTCTTCCAGGAGCCTGGAATGTGTTCTGGATGATAGCTCCCTGAAAACAGTTTCTGTTGTCCTTGTCCTCATCTTGCCAGACAAGGAGAATGAGGCTTCCAGGGGTGAGCTGAATCAGGAGTGCCTTCCCCTAGAAGCATCCCTAATTATCAGTTGAAAGGAGAGGGATTATTTATTCGGTCAAGATCGAACATGGTTTCCTTTAGGTCCCCTCTACCCCTTTTTGGGAAGAACTATTATAGATCCCTCCTCTTAGGCATGGCTGTGTTGACAATAAAGTAAAATGAAGAAATAAAAATATGAAAATTCATCAGAATTCAGTATGTTAGTTTAAAATGTCCTATTTCTTAAAAAAAAAAATCTTGTGGGTCAAATTTCTCAATTTCCTCTTGTTGTTCCTTGTTCCACGATCAGGAGAAGGCAAGGATAAAAAGGAACATCAGCTCTCAGAGTAACTTCTCCTTTTGAGGCAACACTGTCAGAGCAGAGCTGAGCCCCTTCACTGGGAGGCTGTGCACATCCCAAGGCAGAGAGATGGGCAGAGCCACAGCATGGCTCCCTGAGCATTATTGGCATGCAGGTAAAGCGTTCCTTTTTTCTCTCTATTGATGAGAGTTCTTTTGGACCAGGGAACATGGATGTGAGGGTTAAGAAGAGGCTCTGAAACATGGAAGGCATGTGGAAAATGTGAGTGAGCTCTGAACAGGGCTGGAGGCACAAGGCTAAGATCAGGAGTAAAGCTGACCTTAAGGAGTAAAGTCGGGGCTGCTAGTCAATGTTTAGCAACTGGCTTTCCAAAATCACAAGAAACCTATTAAAGTTAATCTGAGGGGTTTTTTTTTTTGGTGGTGGTGGTTGTTTTTTTGTTTGTTTGTTTTGTTTTGTTTGAGGCAGTTGGGGTTAAGTGACTTGCCCAGGGTCACACAGCTGGTAAGTGTTAAGTGTCTGAGGCCGGATTTGAACTCAGGTACTACTGACTCCAGGGCCGGTGCTCTATCCACTGCGCCACCTAGCTGCCCCACACCATCACTTTCTTAAGTCTAGGCGATCAACAAAACAAGAAATTAAGCTTGAGGAATATTCTCGCTGAAAAGTTCACAGTCTGGTCCAGAAGGGGTGGCAAGACAAGAGGGAGCAAGAATAGGCAAGAAAGAGGGAGGAAAGGACTAGAGGAAGGAGAGAAGAAGAAATCAGGAAGAAGTGTTTCTGTTTCCTCACCAGCAGCAGATAAAGGCCCTCTTTACTAGGCACCCACTTCATGCAACAGACAAGGGCAAAGTCATCTATCTGGTCCAAGGGTGGCGGGGGTCAATGAGTGGGAGAGTGTTAGGCTCTGACTATCACACTCATCTTAGAGTGGCTGCAAGTACATGTGTGGGATGCTGGGGACTTCTGTGAACCTTGGCAATGATATTTTCCATGAATGAATGCTGAAAGAGAACAAATGGACTGAGGGAGGGAAGCGATGGTCTGGTGGACCTGGCACTGATGGAGTATGTAGTTCCATGGTGTTTAGGGAGGAGATGGAGGGAAGGGAAAGAGAAGCCATGTGGGGAGGAATTGGAGGAAGAGTTGGACTGAGGCTATGGGTAAGAGGGAGAAAAGGAATGGTGAATCAAACGGGGGGCAGCACCGTCAAACACCCAAAGTTGGCCAGCTATCGTTCTGGGGCTAGTAGAAACAGTCCATGTTTTAGAGCTGGATGACTGTTTCATTCCTAAAAGCCCTTCCCTTCCTCCTTCCTCCTTCCTCCTTCCTCCTCTAGAACTTGTCCAGGGGCCTGGAATCATCACAGTGCTCTCTAGGAGCTCCCCTGAGCTTAGCTCTGAACTTTCCGCAGTCTAGGTCTGTGTCTCTGTTACTTTCCTTTTTAATGAAGGAGGAAGGTCTCCGTAGAGCCCACTCCCTTGCGATGCCAAGGTCCTGAGGTCACTCAAATTGTACTTGGTGTTCTTTCATCCCTACAGAACTGGGAAGATGCTGGCACCAACTGCCCTTCTGGGCTTGTGGACTTTCCCTCCTGTTGGTCAGTACCTGTTTCCTCAGCAGCTGTGTTGGTAAGTTCTGGGTCCCTCTGATCCCCGTTTTCCTAGCCTGGAGATATGAAGAAGCCACAGGGAGCCTATAGCACAGCCCGGCACAGAACAGTGGGACTGGCCCTGTTCTAGCACTGGGCAGCTTCTGGGGCACTTTGCCCCCCTGCCTTGTGAGGTAGACTGTGCATAAACCAACTGCTCCAATTTACATAGTGCCTTTCCCACAGGGCATCACAGGGCAGCTTGTTGGTGGAGCTAGCAAGCTGGATCTTGGGTCTTCTTGGCTCTTCTGTCCAAGAGCCCTCCCCAGAAGCCAGCTCACAAGAACTGAAAAGACCAGATGCTTGCCCCAGTCCTACAAATATATGGTAGAGAGGGATTGAGACAACTCCCCAAATTCCAGAAGAGTTCTCTGGAAAGGAATAGGAGAAAAGGGTGCAGGGGGAGGAAGCACATAAAATGGCCAAGGACAGTGGCCACCTAAGAGACCCACTGGGCAAAGGGTTGTAAAGGCTGCCCTTGCAATGGGGTGAGGCCTGGAAGGATTCTGAGCATCTGGGAGCAGACACTATACTAGGTGATGCTGGCATGAGGAAGTGCCATTCAGCAAAGACCCTCTTTTAAGGAAGCTTATGAAGGAGGCAGGTTGTGCAATGTGTCTGTGGGCTATCCTGGGGAAGGGAGTGTATCAGTGGCTTCTAAACTCTACCACCAGGCATTGCTCTGTGCCTCAGTTTCTTCCTCTGTAAAATGAATGGGCTCAACTTGATGACCTTTGGGGTTCTTTCCAGTTCTAAATGTTTGACCCCAGGACCCCTGGTTTAAAGAGTAAAAGGTTACAAATGTGGGGAGACAGTTGAGGGAGAAAAATGGGGGCCAGAGAACCAGATCTCAGCCAGGGCATCATTTGGGGGTTCCACCCAGTTTCTGTCCTGGCCTGGAGCTGGAGGCTGAGATGGCTGGTAGAATTTGGACAAGTATTTCTGAATGAGCAAAGGGAATAAATGGAGCAAGTGCCAAGGACCCTAGGTAATCTCCGTGTGACACGGCTTGATTCTGGTCCCATTCCCTCAGGGTCAGGTCCGCTACATTTGACCCCCACAGAGTTCTCTCAAACTTTCCCTGGAGGGTCTCGAGGGTCTTTCTTCTCTGCCCTAGCTCAGGCCCACACCAGTTGGGCCCCCCATATTTTGGGGGCCATAGTAACCAGCATTCCCATTCCATTGAGCCCCTCAGCATTAGATTAGCTCTCCTGAGGGATATTTGCTTCACACCCACGCGACAGACCAGGCCAGAATGGCCGCACATTTCTCAGCAGGTCCCCTAGCATCTTTTGCATGGCTGATGCCATTTTAGGTCGTCTAGGCATACGCTAAGCCCTTCCACAGTAGAATTCAGACCCTGTGTCCTTTGGACTCTCATCCAACTCAAGTCTGTGTCTCTCCTTCAGGGACTTTGGAGCCAGAGCTGAGGCTGGCCAATGGCAGTGGCCCCTGTGAAGGGTTAGTGCAGCTGAAGTCTCAGGGCCAGTGGGGGACGCTGTGCAGCAAGAGCTGGAGCAGAAATGAGGCCTCTGTGGTGTGCAGGCAGCTGGGCTGTCCCTCTGCTGTCAGCAGCTCAGGCTGGGCCAACACTATTTATGGATCTGGACTCTCATGGTCGAGCAATGTTTCCTGCCATGGGAACGAGTCAGCTCTCGGGGACTGCAGGCAGAGTCAATGGGGACGGGAGCCCTGTACCCCCAGGCAGGAGGTCCGAGTGAACTGCTCAGGTAAGACTCACTGGCCTCTTCCCACACCCCAGAGAGAGAAGGAAGAGCCACTTCCTGGGAGGCCCGGAAGAAGTGGGGGCACCAAGATGTAGCTCACATCAGACCGTGTTAGAGACCCCCTGCCCACTCTGTGGGCAGAGCTGGGCTGCCCAGGATTTCCCTGGACGGCTGCCAACCTTCCCATCTTCTCTCTCGTTTGACTTTCATGAGTCTCAATCAGAGTGGAGGGAAGAGCATCCCCTGTGGGAAGGGTCAATCCCGAGAGCCAAGCCCCAGTTCTCCTTCTCTCAGCGTCCCACATCTCTAAACACCCAGGTTGGCTCGCTAATCTTGGTGGGCAGACTTAGATAGAGCTGCCTCCACAGCTTTCATCAGTTCAGCCAAAGCCAAGCTAGGTATCCTCAAAGGAGCTTTATCAGGGGACCAGGAAAGGCATTGAGGTGGGCCAGCAGCAATGTCAATAGGTCTTCTGATCTCAAATACTCCTCCAGACACTGGCTTGTGGCCTGGGTAGCTCACTAAGCTTAAGAGGCACCACAGCCTCCAATCCTCAGCCAGACAGAACCAGGGTTTATGGCCTAATGCTGCGATGAGAGATCGACAAAGACTTGTGTGTCAAAAGAGCTGGGATCTCCCTGATGGGGTCATTCCCTTCCCTGCAGCAGGTCCCACCTCATCCCCTCCTTCTTTTCTGGTGAGGGTCATGAGCATGGGCTTTGGCAGATGGTCTGCCCAGCTCCCTCAAGGCCTTCTTCTACCTTCTGATTCTTGGGTTGTGTGTGTGTGGGGGGTTGTCTCCCAGCATGATCGCCCACATCCCTTTCCAGACATCTGAGCTTCTTTCTCACCCATCATCCACCACTATGGTGCTGCAGGATGCTCTCTCATTGTCCTTGGGGTCACTAGGTGCTGCTTCTGAGACTGAAGAGCCGGGGGGCTTTTCATCTCCTGGAGAAGCTGGGTTTCATTGATATGGTGCAGCCTGACCTCTACCTGGTCAGTCCTAGGCCCAGCTCACAATCTGCTAAGCTCTAGCTCCATAGGAGTTGGAGGAGAGGGCTGTCTGGAGCATGAAGGGAGAGCTAAAGAGGAAGGTCTGAGGTGTGACTGATTGTCCTGATGCATGAGTGAGGCGGATGAGAGAGAGAAGTCCTGGGAATTGGAGAAGGGTCTAGGCTACGCCAGGGGGAGGACCTGAGGGAGGAGAGCTAGGTGATGAGCGAGTGTGGCAGAGCGACATCTGAATGTGGCTTGGGGGGTACAGCCACTTCCTCCCCTGAAGCTGGGGATCCAAGATGGCGCAGCCATTTTGGCAAGGGGCCAGGAGGGGTATCTGGAGGGGCTGGGGAGGAAGAGACGGGCTCTGAAGTAGAACTGGCCAGTCGAGGCAGCTTCAAAATGGCCCAGGGGACAGGGGAGGTGGGACAGACCAGGGGCGGGGGTGAGAAGGGGCAGGAGACCTCACTGGGCTTAGTTCTGAGGGAGCAGAGATTCATTAGCCACAGCACAGGCCAAGAGAAACTGCACTGGCTCCCAGCTCTCCTTTTTCTTTTCTTTTTTAGAATTTTATTTTCCAAATTACATGTAAGAGCAAATTTTGACATCAATTTTTTAAAAAACTATGTGTTCCAACTTCTCTTCCTCCCTCCCCTCCCACCCCCACCCCAAGAACTCAAACAATTCAATATAAATTATACACGAGCAGTCATGGAAAACAGCTCTACATTAGCTAGGTTGTGAGAGAAAACATAAAAACAAAACTTCAGACTAAGGAATTGTCAAAAGAAATGTGTTTCAGCCTGTTTTCAGATACCATCAGTTCTTTCTCTGTAGATGGACTGCAATTTTTCCAAGTTCTTCAGAGTTATATTGGGTCATTGCCTTGCTGAAGATACCCACGAGTTTCCCAGTAGATCATCTTACACTAATGCTGTTATTTTGTATGTGGTACATTTCTCTCTGCCTCAGTTCATGTGGGTCTTTCCAGGTTTTTCTGATAGCATCCTGTTCATCATAACTTTTATATAGTACCTCGAACTTGACAAAGAATTTTCTTCACAGTAGCCCAGCAGAGTAGGTACCGTTTGACATTATAGTCAATTATCATAACTATTTTCCTCCATCCCGTTCCCTTCCAATGATATTTACTCTGTTGTCTATCTTATTTTGCCCTAATCCTCCTCAAAAGTGTTTTGCTACTGACTGCCCCCTCCCCCGCTCTACCCTCCCTTCATTCACCCTTCCCTCCTTATCCTCTTCTCCTCCTACTTTCCTGTAGGGTTAAATAGATGACTCCTCCCAATTGGGTGTGTGTGTTATTCCCTCCTTGAGCCTTTGAGGTTAAGGCCTTTGAGCTAATTCTGTTTTCTAAATTTTTCTTCCTCCCTCCCTCCTTAACTCTCCCTATGAAATCAAGCAATTCAATATATGTCATACATGTGCTGTTATGCAGAACATCTTCACCTTTCTCAAAAGTGTTTTGTTTTTTGCAGCTCCCTCCCCCAAACTTCCCTTTCCTCCTTCCCCTCCCACTTTTCCTCAAAGCAAGAATATATTACTATACCCTTGAGTATGCATATTATTTCCTCTTTGAGCCAATTCTGATGATAGTGAGGTTCATTCACTCCCCCACTCCTTCCTCTTCTTCCCCTCCACTCCATAAGCTTTTTTCTTGTTTCCTTCTTGTGAGCTACCTCTCCCCAGTCCACCTCTCCCCTTCCCCCTTCCCCAGTCTCTTCCTCCTACCCCTCAACCCTATTTTAAAGATGTCATCCTGGGTTAGCTAGGTTTCACAGTGGACAAAGCACCATCCCTGGGCCCAGGAGGCCCAGGAGGCCCAGAGCCCAAATCTGGCCCCAGACACAAGACAACCTACCCTGTTTGCTCCACAAAGAACAAGGATAGGCAAAAAATAAATACTTTACAAATACCATTCAGTTCAAACCTGTGTCCTCTGTGTATTCCTTACTGAAAAAGTTCTTATGAGTTGGAAGTATTATTTTCTCATGTATGACCGTAAATAGTTTAACCTTTTAATGCCCCTCATGATTTCTTTTCCCTGTTTACCTTTTTATGATTCTCCAGGGTCTTGTATTTGAAAGTCAAATTTTCTATTCAGTTCAGGTCTTTTCATCACAAATGCAGCGCCATCCATTTTTAGGGCTAGTTGATCTGGCAGGTGAGTTGTTACCCACTTCCATGGCCCCTGTCCTGGCTCCCAGCTTTCCTGTGTCCAGGACCAGCCCCTCCATCCTGGGACAGCCAATCTACTGTCTCCTCTTGGAGCCTGATCCCTCCCTGGTGTGTGTGGCCATTGTAGGGCAGGGGTGCATTCAGGTTCTGAGTGCAGCATGCACACCCAAGGGTGTGTCTCTGGGATCAAAGAAGAGGGTACTTGTAAAAAGCACTTATCTCAGTGCCTGACACACACCAGATGCTACATGAGTGCATACCCACTTCCCCTTCCCCTTCTCTGGGCATGCTGGCAGAGCAAGGTTGTGCCCAAGAGCTTGGGTTAGAGATGCCCGAGGTCCATGCACATGTGCAGGGGTTCGAGAGGGAGCTCAGGTGTCTCTGATGGTATCTCTGAAGTCAAAGGTGTAAAGACCCAATGAGTGTAGAGGCTCCTGGAAGGATCCAGTTTGAAACAGGAGGTTCTAGAGAGTGTCAATAGGATTAGAAAATGGAATTAAGGCAGGATCCCCAGGAAGGGCAGGGCCAAAAGCTCAAGGTCTCAGAAGGAAGGGAAGTGAGACTATCCAGAGAGGGGAAAGAAAAGAGAAAGGGACATATTTGCTGGGTACCCCAGTCCCTAACTTCCATATCAAGCTCTCTGCTTGTTTACTTCTTGTGGAAAACTACCAGAGAATTTAGGACTCTGGCCACCTGGCAGTCTAGGTTCTTGGTGTGTTTGCGTGAGTGTATATATGTGTGAGTAAATGTGTATGTGGGTGCATATGTGTGACTGTGTAAATGTGTGTCTAAGTGTATATGCACAAGAGTATGAATGTGTACAAATCTGTGAGTGTGCATATGTGTATGTATATTGCAAGTGTGTATTGTGTGAATGTATGTATGAGTGTGTAAATGCATGGGAGTGTTTATATATGCAAGTGTCTGTGCACATGTGTATACAAATGTATGACTATATACATGTGCATGCGAGTGTGTAGGAGTGCATGAATGTGTAAATGTGTGAGTGTATACATGTGTGCATATGAGTGTGCATGTGTGCATGAGCATGCAAATGCGTGAGAGCATCTTTGAATATATGTTCAAGTGTGTATGTATGTGAATGCGTGCATGAGTGGGTAAATGTGTGTGCGTGTATATGTGACTCTGTGTGTATATGTGTGTATCTCTGCCTGACACATTCTCTCTGGTGACAGAAGCTTTGTCCCCATCACAGAAGGAGCAGACCTGGAAGTGAGGCTGGTTGGTGGCCCAAACCAATGCATCGGACGTTTGGAGGTGAAGTTCCAGGGTCAGTGGGGGACCGTGTGTGACGACCTCTGGGGCAAGGAAGATTCGGAGGTCGTGTGCCGGCAGCTGGGCTGTGGCACAGCGTACCACATCCAGAAGTCACTGGTTCCTGGCACTGGGACTGGCACCATTTGGATGGATGATGTGGGCTGCCATGGCAATGAATCTTCTCTCTGGGACTGCAGCCACCGAGGATGGGGGCAGCACAATTGTAACCACCATGAGGATGTGGGGCTGGTCTGCTCAGGTGAGACCTGTGGGGAGGCCCTCCCTGAAGCAGGCCCTGGACTCAGGACAAGGCCCTAAGCAGGGGGGCTGCTCCATGTCCTTGCCTGACCCAAGCCTAGTTGCTTGTCTGAGTGTACGCCATCTGGGCAGGAATCTCTTGCTCCCCTGCCCTACAGACCACCTTGCTGGGTTAACTACCCGGCAGGGCGAGGCTCTGGCTTCCAGAGGCAGCCCGTGGTTTGGTCTCTTAGGAGCTTCCCAGTACTGTCTGAGTGCTTGGCCAGGCCGTGGTGGCTCAGGCCCTCCATCCAAGCCCCAGCCCAAGCCCAGGGGTGGGGGGGGCAGGGTTTGGGGGTGGCCCACCCCTTTTTATTCACTAATTCTTGTTCTTCCCAAGAATTCTCTGGAGGAGCAGGAGATGGGGGTGACTCTAAAAGAAAGAGAAGGAGAAAGCAAGCTCTGCCTTAGCATCTCCAGTGCTCTTCCCCACATCCTCCCAGGCACGTCTCAATGATAGCACCTGCTGGGCCTATCAAGCGTGGCCCTGGGCTTCCACCTCTCAGTCCTGAGGACCGGCCCAGATGTGATCAAGTCCCTCCTTCCACAGGAAAGCCCTGTGTGTGAGGGAGGGCTTCTCTCTGCCCTCCTCCCCAACCTTTGCCATGATATGTTTTGTACGTAGTTAAATGCTTCCCCCTCATCTCCCATAATCAGGGGCTCCCAGAGGGCGGCAACTGTCATCTGCATCTCTAGGTGGCTGGCACGCAGTAGATGCCTAAAAGGGTTTGTTGGTTGACAGGCCCCAAACTAGATTCTGGGTCGGTGATGATAGTAATGGGCAACAATCCAGGGGATGTTTTCTAGGGATCCCCAAATGTCCCTTACAGGATTCAGACATGCCCGTGCCCTTCAGGGTCCACGGCTCACTGAGAACGTGCGTGGGGCCACACCTGAGAACACTGGTGTTCCACACCGGGAGAACCATACTTTGTGGCCCTGAGATTCCATCCGTGCTCTTGTGAGGCAAATGTGCTGCAGGTCCCCTGGCTTTGTGCCAGGGTCCTCCCTCTGCAGCGCTCCACCAGCAGCCCTCTATGGCATGGCAGGAATGACTGTTAAGTTCCCTCCCCATTACTGATGTTTCTCTCCCCACCTCTTGCAGACGGAGCAGATCTGAAGCTAAGGCTGGTGGGTGGAACCAAAAATTGTTCCGGGTTGGTGGAGGTGAGAGTTCACGGACAGTGGGGTAGAATCTGTGACAACAGCTGGAACACCCAAGCGACCGGGGTGGTGTGTAGGCAGCTCGGATGCCCCGCCCCCCAGAATGCTGTGAGCTGGTTTAATGGCTCGGAGGAGGTGGAGCAGATTTGGTTCGGGAGCGTTCGCTGTCATGGGAATGAGTCAAGCCTCTGGAACTGTGACTACAATGGATGGTCTGGCTGTTCGTTCCAGCACCATGCGAAAGTGATCTGTTCTGGTAAGACACCTGGACCCTGGAGAGGGGAGGAGGAATGAGGGTCACGTTCAAGAACGTTCTTTGTCCTTACTTCTACCCAGAGGCAGCTAGCCGAAAGATGAGTTCAAATCCAGCCTCAGAAGCTTACTAGACATGGTCTGGCCTTAGGGAAATTATTTTGGCAGCCATGGTGAGGGGTAGGGTTAGGAAAAAAAGATTCTTCTACCTGAAAAGTGGTCAGGACTTGACCTAAGCTCCTGAATGTGTGGTTGGAGAGAAGGCAAAAGTAATGAGGTTGAGCTAGTGATTGATGGGGTGAAGGAGGGAAAGTAAAACAGCATCTGTCTTATGGATGAACTTGGGTGCCCTTGATGGAAATAGAGAAACTAGTGGAGGGATGAGCATGGAGGAGAGTAATAATTCTCATGTTGAGCTTGGCACACTGAGGGACGTCCAGGTGCTATTTGAGGGGGCTTGACCAGAGCTCAGATGAGAGATTAGATTCTGGAGTCACCAGTGAAGACAGGGATGATTGGATCTGTGGGAGAAGACAAGGTCACCCAGGGAGAGAGTGTTTGCAGCAAGCAAAAAGAAAAGGGTCAAGGCCAGAGCAATTGGCATCAGCACACTGTATGCCCCTTTCTAGGAAATGCAGCTTGATGGGCGGTGCATGGGTGGTCTCCTTCCCCTCCCCTTTGTGATGAGAGTACCTTTTGCTTAGATCTTAGATGACTCCAGGAGACCCCTTCTTACCCACCCTTTCTCTGCTTGTCCTGCCCATGTGTTCAGAGGTGGTTCATGTGACCAAGCCCATTTCCCAGACCCAGTCTCTTGGCCAGCTGGTGACCCCCCAGATGCAGCATTCTTTTCACAGCCTGGACCCCAGCGACCTCGGGGTGTTTGTCCAAGACGTCACAATCTGTGACAATACCTTTGAGGTCTCTCTGGTGCTAAGCGTGATTCGCATCCACATCAATCACCAGAAGGGGGGCTTGGATACAGCCTCAGCCCTATGTCCTAACAAACAGGCCAACAAGCCCCAGTCCTGGAGCCGCTGCTCCTGTGATGGCCCCGGCTTGGTCTGTCCCCTGGCATCTTCTGCCTAGAGGGAAGGCAGCCGCTGCTCCCTCTCTGAACACTCACTTTTCCCCTTGAAGAACCTCCGTTTCCCTTGCTCACCTCCTGTGTGTGGCTGTTCCTTTTCCTTCCTCTCCTCCTCCTTGAGACCCCAATGTAACTCCAACTTCCTGAGCAGAGGCGAGTTTTCCTCTCACCCTTGATGATTTGCATTTCCCTTTTTTAATATCTCCCTTTCCTTCCTAATGAGGGTCGGAGAGAGATGTCCCTCCAGGTCCTTCAACATCCCTTCCAGGAGGGACGCTTGTCAGCCAGTCAGCAGGCATTTATGAAGTTCTCACTCTGTGACAGGCCCTGGGCTACCAGTGGAGGCAAGAACAAAGACAGCTTCTGCCCTCCAAGGGCTTCGTGGAGGAAGACCATGCAGAAAGAGCTCGGTCTCTGGGCTGTGGCAGAAGCTCCCTCCCCTCTTTCCCATGCCCCACAGTTCTAGAGCAAGCAGAGGAAGTGTCGCCCTATCCAATCCCACCGATATTTCCTAAACTCGCTTTCACAGAGGAGCCTAGCCAAAGCCCTGTGGGCACAGGCAAAGGTTCTGAGGTTTGCTGGTTGCTTCTGTCATGGGTTCTGCTCATTCCATGTCCTGATTCTCTGTCCTTACACTGAGGAGGAAGCATCCATCAAGAGGGAGAAGAGAAGAGCAGCTAGGACTGGAGTCAGGAAGACCTGAGTTCAAATCCAGCCTTGGACACTTAGTATCTGTGTGACCTTGGGCAAGTCACTTAACCCTAATCACCTCAAAGAGAGAGAGAGAGAGAGAGAAAGAGAGAGAGAGAGAGAGAAGAAGAAGAAGAAGAAGAAGAAGAAGAAGAAGAAGAAGAAGAAGAAGAAGAAGACGAAGAAGAAGGAGGAGGAGGAGGAGGAGGAGGAGGAGGAGGAGGAGGAGGAGGAGGAGGAGGAGGAGGAGGAAGAGGAGGAGGAGGAGGAGGAGGAGGAGGAGGAGGAGGAGGGGGAGGAGGAGGAGGGAGAGGAGGGGTAGGAGGGGTAGGAGGAGCAGAGAAGAACATCTACTCCACATCTGGTCACTGATCTACAGGCCAGGTCAGACACAATCAGGAAACCTGCCTGAGCTGTGTTTGGGCTGGGGCTGGGGGGTGGGGATTCTCAGAATCCCTGCTGGGCTCAGAAGCTCACAGGGAGTGGATAAGGGAGGGAGCAAGGCCCTTTTTTTCTTTTTTCTTTCTTCCTTCCTTCCTTTCTTTCTTTTTTTTAAGTGGGGCAATGAGGGTTAAGTGACTTGCCCAGGGTCACACAGCTAGTAAGTGTCAAGTGTCTGAGGTCAGATTTGAACTCAGGTCCTCCTGAATCCAGGGCTGGTGCTTTATCCACTGTGCTACCTAGCTGCCCCCAAGGCCCTTTTTCTTATTGGGAAAGGTCTGACTCTTGGAGATCTTTCCTGTGACTTAAATCTCTCTCACTTACAGAAGAGAACGATTTGGAGCTGAGGCTCGTTGGGGGTGGCAGTCGGTGTGCTGGGACGGTGGAGCTGGAGATGCAGGGACTGCTGGGCACGGTGTGCCAGTCGGCGATGAACATGGAGACAGCATCAGTGATTTGTAGGCAGCTGGGATGTGGGTCTGTGGTCAGCATCTCTCACATGGACGACTTTGGAGAAGTGACGATGCACAGAGGTCTCACTGGCATCTCCTGTGATGGGAATGAGGCATCTTTTTGGGACTGCAAACATTGGCGTTGGGGAACAACGTCCTGTAGCGACAGATCGAGGGTGATCTGTTCAGGTAAGTCTTGGTGCTAGACACAGACCCTAATGGGCTCTGGTCTCATCCAAGGTGATGGCCAATCCCCAAACCACTCATGCTTCTTCTGAGTCCATGGTCACCCTTGGTGGGATAACACCAGAGACAACCCAGCCCCAAGCATGCTACCTCAAACCCTGATAGGCCTGAGAATTTGTTGGGACGGTCCCTGAGGAAGCTAGGGAGGTTAAGACTTTTAATGATGTCTTTGCCCAACTAGACTCCAGGGTGGAGCAAACCCTGATGATTCTTGGGGTGCCAGAGACCCTCTGCTAGGGGCAGAAATCTCCCGACCCTTCCTGAGAAATTCCTGCACACGTGTGGCAACCTGAACAGCAGACTAGCTCCACTTCCAAAGGTGGCATGACCCCTAGAGCAAAGCTTCTTAAATTGTGGGTCTCAACCCCATATGGGGCTGCAAAACTGAATGGGGGGGTCATGAAACATTTGGCAACAGCAAAAGATTATGTATATATATTTTATATGCCTATCTACCCCGGGGTCCTATAAAAATGTCTCAGGCAAAAAGGGGTCATGAGTGGAGAAAATTTAACAAGCCCTGGCCCAGAGGAGTCTCTCCTTGGCAGTCCCAGAATAGATCCACCTAAGGACAGGGAGCTGGTGCTGCTGCCTCACTTGCCTCAGCTGCTGGCAAACTATGGCATGGACCCTTTGAAGGTCTCCTAAACTACTCTCCCCCTCCACCCCACCCCCCACAGCCACTACATTTTTCTTTTCATTTAACGAAAATTTATTTCCTCTCTCCCACATTCATTCTGCTATTGCACACACACACACACACACACACACACACACACACACACACACACACACACACACACACCCCACCACCACCACCACCACCACCACCACCAATGACAACAACAATGTAATAAGAACTCAGAGTCAAACAAAATAAATCTGTACATGGGCCTTATCCAAAAAAATATCAGCCACCCCATAGCCTGGTTCTATCCCCTCTCTGTCAGGAGGTGGGTATCATGTTTCATGACTGGTCCTCTGGAATCATAGTTGGTCATTGTATTGATGAGAGTTCTTAAGTGTCTTGACAATATTGTGGTTAGTGTACAAAGTTTTGGGGGCTCTACTCTACTCTGCATCAGTTCATGCAAGTCTTCCCAGGTTTCTCTGAAACTATCCTCTTCATCATTTCTCAGACCATCTTCTTATTCTAGGGAAATCATGTAACATAATTTATTTAGCCATTCCCCAATTGATGGGCAGACTCTCTTCTTCCTGCTCTTTGCCAGCACAAAAAGAGCTGCGATAAATACTTTTGTACATATTTTTTCTCTCTTTCTTGAGTTTCTTTGGGGTATAGGCCTAGAGGTAATATTGCTGTATCAAATGTGTGCATAATTTACAGACACAATCACAGTTTTTGATGGTGTCTTCTCCAATCCGATGGCTATGAAGTGGAGCCTCAGGGTTGTTTTCATTTGCATTTGCATTTGCATTTGTCTGATTATTAGTGATTTGGAGCATTTTACAATATGGTTATTCACAGCTTGGGGCTCTTCATTTGAAAAATGACTTTTTATATTTGTCATGGGGTGTAGACTACCCCAACCCATACCCCATTTTCCCCCCTTTACATATTCTTTGATCATTTATTAATCATACAGTCGTTCTTGCTATCATCAATTTCAGTTCTCTCTCTCCATAGCCATATGTGTACACATATACAAATAGACATATGATCTATATGAGTGGGTGTATATTTATCTACTATATATGTGTGTGTATCTATCTAATTATGTCTATATATGTGAAAAATACTTCTTGTAGTTTCATGAAGTTATTCACTTCTGTTTAGTCTATTCTACATTTCAGTGAGCCTGTTGCTTGAGTAAAGTTTTATACCTCTTGTGCTAATGTATTAATTATCTTTCCACATCTGTCCTCCATAGCTCTCACATCTTTTTAATTCTTTCCTCTACCACTCTCTTTTAAGGCATAAAATAATTTTAAACTCTTCAACAAAACCTCTTCATTTCTTCTGGGAATTCTAGTTGAACTTGTGTCTAAGCTATTTTTTTTTGAGGCTTTGCTTGTAGATATTTTGGGGTCATTCTCTTTTTCTGGCTTATCCCTGTCATCATCATAGTGCTTTGTGGTGAGGTTCTTTTGGGTTTATTGATTCTTCCAACTTCTGGAATTAGTACTTTGTGGTAGGGCCAAGTTTGGAAGATTTCTAGAGGGAATGTCTGGGTCTTGTATAGATTTGTCCTGTATACTCATGGGTCCTGTTGCTGCTTTCTCAGGGTATTGAGTTCTGTGTTCTTCAAGAATCTCAGGGAAGACTCAGTCTGGGGACTGGCAGGCCTTTAGTGTGTCCAGTGCTGTATGATACATTGAAAAGTTGGATCACTGCTCTACTGATCTGAGTTTTGCAAGCTCCTGACTAAGGTTTGGGTTTGGGCAATATAACCATCTGCTTGGTCCTGGTTGGAGCTCCAACAGACTGCAGCTGGCCTGGCCACTATTAGCTATCTATAAATTGGGGTGGATTCAGAGGCAGAACTGAAGGCTACCCTTTTCATCTGAGCTTTCTGTCCTGGTTATTCAATTGTAGGTCTCGGATCAGGCTTGGGGCTGGATCCAAAATTGTACCCAGGTTGCACGGGGTCCTTCTGGCTAAATCTTGCCTCCAGTGTCTGGAAAAATGACTCATTGTGCCTTTTCCTTCCTGGTCTGGAGTTTGTCTAAGCCTTTGTTGGAGGAGTTGTGGGGGTGGTGATCAGTGAGCTGGATGGCAGTGCTTTCTCCTACTTGGCTGTGTTGGTTAGCTTCTTCTCTCCTGATCTTTAGAAGCCTGTAAAGTCACAGCCTATTCTGTTCTGACTCTACTACTCCAAAGACCAAACAAATGCAAATAGACAAGGAAGAGAGGTGCCCGCTTCATGGCCTTTGTTCCTGGCTGTATCTCTCTCCACACCCAGGAGCTTGTGTTGCCTCACATACCCCCATGAAGAGAAGGCTCATCCCTTTGTGCTCACTTGTGTCTCAGCAACCTACCAAATAGACTTCCTCTTCACTGTGTGCTGAAGGGGAGGAAATGGTCTCAGAATCCCTGCTGGGCTCAGAAGCTCACAGGGAGATTTCCTCAGGCTGAGCACACTCTGATGGCCACGAGGGCTGGGCTCTTGTTGGCTTGTCCACCGTCACACATGGGATGGTCACTTTGTAGGAACAGTGATTTATGCATTCCCCCCAAGATCTGGCACACAACAGGTGTTCAATAAATGCTTGTTGAGCAAATGGCATAAAATAAAGGAAACCCACAAGTCATTATTTTCGAAATGGGCAGCTTTCATGGTCTGGCAAGGAATAGGGGCAATGAGTCTTGGCCAGCGTGAGCAATGGGGGGATGATAGGAATGACTTACATTTCTAGCTATTGTTAATATTGTGACCCTGAGTGCTTAGTCAAAGAAGTGTCATTATGCCCATTTACAGACAATGGAATGGAGACATTAGGTGACAAAATGGCTGACGAAGACAAGTTTCCCATGATTCCGCATGTTTACCCTATATCAGATTGTTTGCCATCTCAGGGAGGGAGGGATAGAAGTTGGAACTCTAAACAACAATGAAATGGAAAATTTGTTTTTACACGGAATCGGGGAAAAACAACATATTAAAAAAAGATATTGGGGATTTGCCCATGGTCATACAGTGTCTTCAGCAGAATTGCTTTGCCTGGCATTCTTTGCCCCGGAGCGGCAGGGACCGGCTCTGAAGTCTTTTTGTTCCCCAGAGCACATGAAGGCGCAGCTGGCTGGAGGGGACTTTCCCTGCTCAGGAAGAGTCATGGTGAAGCATAAAGACACTTGGGGCTCCGTCTGTGCACACGACTTCCCTCTGTCCACAGCCAAAGTGCTGTGCAAGGAGCTTCAGTGTGGTTCTCTTGTCTCTGTGGTGGAGGCGACTCACTTTGGAGAAAGAAACATACCGATCCTGGATGAAGAGTTGAGGTGTAAAGGCAACGAGTCCCATCTGTCCCTGTGCCCCAGGGTGCTCCTCCCAGAGGGCAGCTGTACTGATGGCAGGGACATCGGCGTCATCTGCTCACGTGAGAATCAGAGAACGCATCGCCTCTATCCTTCCCCTCTCCTTTCCCCATCACCTGTACTCATCAGTTCTTGGAGGAGGTGTCCAGAGCCATGGCACTGGCTGTTGACATCCGGGAGAGCTGTGCACTTCCTTCCCATATCTGTTCTGCCTTGTCTTGTGATTCTCTGTCAGCTTGCCTTGGGTCATTGTCCCCAGTGTTCTCTCCCTGGGATGTCCCCTTCTCTACTCTCTAGGGGACCCAAAGCCACCGTGCCTATGCTTAGACCTCCCCCTGTTCTGCTGCACCTGATTTGACTCTGGGCTCTACTCCAAGGCATTGTCTCCTCTGCAGGGTACATCGACTCCCGGCTGGTTGATGGAGGCTCCAGGTGTGTAGGACGAGTGGAAATCCAGATCCAAGAGGGCTGGGGAGCCCTGTGTGACTCTTCTTGGGACTTGGCTAATGCCAATGTCCTTTGCAATCAGCTCCAGTGTGGTGTCGCTCTCTCGATCCCCAAAGGAGCCCATCTGGGGGAAGGACGAGGCCAGATCTGGCCTCACATGTTTCACTGCTCAGGGGTGGAGTCCCACTTGGGGGATTGTCCCGTGACTGCTCTGGGGGCTCCTGCATGTGACCGTGAAAGCACTGCCTCCGTGATCTGTTCAGGTAACAAAAGGGAATCCACTGTGGGGCCATAATCCAGGGGTAGAGGCCTCACCCTTGGAAGAAAGGGGGAGGTCTTGGGGAATCACAGGTGAGGGAAATGGTCACTCCCAAGAGAAGGGAGGAACCATGAAGGATGAGGCCACTCCTGCTTGGGCTGGATCAGCCATTCCACTCAACCCTTCCCTTTTGCCCCCAACCTGGCCAACCTGTTCCCCCTCCCCATATATGCCTACCAGAAGACTGAGCAGATCCATGTTTGTAGAAAACCGGACTGAGCCTATGGCCCCATGCAATGATACCGTGCACAACCCAGCTGGGACCACTACTCGCATGAGGAATTCTACAGGATGCTCTGGTGAGAACAGGGGGAATGCCTCAGAACCAGCTAGTGTGAAGCCCTGCAAGCATTCACTGAGTCTTACCAGCCTCTCTCTGTAGAGATCCGTGAAATCCGTCTCATGGATGGAGGAGACCGCTGTGCTGGCAGGGTGGAGATCTACCATGAAGGCTCCTGGGGCACCATCTGTGATGACTCTTGGGACCTGAATGATGCACATGTGGTGTGCCAACAGCTGGGCTGTGGAGTGGCCTTGAATGCCACCATTTCAGCTCACTTTGGACAAGGATCAGGGCCCATCTGGCTTGATGACCTGAGATGCTCTGGGAATGAATCCCAGGTGTGGCAATGTCCTTTTCGAGGCTGGGGTCGTCACAACTGTCGACACAAGGAAGATGCCGGAGTGATCTGCTCAGGTCTGTCAATTAGAGGAGCAAGGGCTTAGGGAGAGTGGAAAAGAATGGGCCCCTGGAGAGGGAGAAGCTCCCTATTTAATTCTGACCTTGAGCCAGGATATCCAGGCATTGAGTGGGCTTTCGGTACCCTTCATCCTGGCTGCATCCCCTCAGCCCTAAAATCACCAGCAAAGTCTGACTGACAGTTCCTGGATGGGAGGAGGTTCCTACCCTTTGCACAAAGAGTCCACTGGAAGTTTACCTTCCTGGCCACAAGTCAAGAACAGGTTTTCTGTTTTTTAAATAGTATTTTCCCCTACCCTTCCCCCCAATTATATGGTGGAGTTTTTTTTTTTTTTTTTGGTGAGGCAATTGGGGTTAAGTGACTTGCCCAGGGTCACACAGCCAGTAAGGGTCAAGGGTCTGAGGCTGGATTTGAACTCAGGTCCTCCTGAATCCAGGGCCGGTGCTCTATCCACTGTGCCACCTAGCTGCTTCCCCCCAACTATATGTTAAAATTTTCTTTCACTTTTGTTTTGTTTTAAAGTTTTGATTTCCAAATTCTAGCTTGACCTCCCTCCCTGCCCTCTCCCCTCCCTAAGACGGTAGGTAAAGCAGTCTGATGTCGGTTATACAAGTGCATATGAAAAGGAGTGAAAGAGGTAGATGGTGGGAAGGGTTTAGGGCCAGTGTTTGCCAAGGTGTGAGGGGTGACTGGACAAGGGGAAATTTGGGATCAGAGAGTAGAACATGGTAGAGATAAGCACTGGTTCACCAAAGGACCCCAATTTCAAAATGAGTAGGGTAGGTAGTGCAGGGGCTACCGATCACCTGAGAGGTGGAGGACATGGGGGTCCCAGGGAGGGTGAAGAACAGAGCTAAGGATCTGAAGCCACTGGGAAAGCTGGAATCCTAAAAAATTGTGATCAGATCAAGGAATTCCAGAGTCCATGGACTTGGATTCAGGATGGGAACCTCTCTGTGTGTAGCCAAGCCTGGGGGATGGAGCAGAAGAACTGGGAAGTTTGGCATTTGCAGAAGCCTCAGTTGGCATGTGGAAATGCCCAAGCATGGAGGCAGGAACTGGGGAGGAGGGAGTCTTCCTTTTCCTCTAGCTAAGTGCTCCCAGGGTCACTTCCTCCAATGGAATCTGTTCCCCAAGATCTCTAGATAAGCTCCAATGTCTTTGCCCACTTTTCTTTCTCTTTCTTCAACTCCTTCTAATGAAAAGTCTGTCTGTCAGACTGGTATCACAGAGTCCTTCCATGAGGAGAGCCTCCCTGTCATTCCTAGTCACCCTCCCCTTCCCCCAACCAGTCTTACTGAATTGAATCTTGAGAGGTGGCGGAATTGTCATGAACACAACTCTGGGCCATCGTTGACTGACTCTCCCTGAGTCTTAGTGTCTTCATTTGGAAAAAGGCCTTGTATTGGATGATTTCAAAGGACCTTTATAACCATTGTTTAAAAAAAAAAGGAATTCCCATTGACTAATATGGAAGCAAAAAAAGTACTGACCAAGCCCTACCCCCAGACCAAGGGAAAAACCAAAAGGACCCAACTGATGAGTGCAAGTGATTGTATATGCAAATGTCCACATCAGTTACTGGTCATTTTTAAAAAGAGAAATAAAACCTAGCTGTTCTCCTTTAACAAGGCCCCAAGGAGCAAAGCATAACAATGTGGTTCACATGAATTTATGGTCAATAAGCACATGTGAAAATAATGACAGAAAGTGTGATTTTCCAAGGTGGTGCAGGCGAAGGGGGGAGGCAGCAGCTCATCCCAACATGGGGCTGTCCATGGAAGATGCCTGGATTGGGCATCACCTTCCATGTTGGAAACCCCTTCACGGGGCTTCGTAAGCCAAGGATGTGCAGCTCCCATAGAAGTGATTGGCGAGAGGGAGGGAACCCTACCCCAAGATATTATTTAAGAAATCTCTTCGGCCACTAATGCCTTTTCTCTCTAGGGGTCCTGGCTTTGAGACTGCACAGCGATGCCAGCACTCAGGACTGTGCTGGACGATTGGAGGTCTTTTACAATGGGAGCTGGGGAGGTGTCGGCAAAAGGAAAATGACTGCCATCACCCCCAACCTGGTGTGTGGTCAGCTGGGCTGTGGGGACAACGGGACAGTGCAAGATGCTCCCTCACACCCGATGAATTCCAGGCCCTCATGGATTAATGATATCCAGTGTCCTAATGGGCCTGCCTCCCTCTGGCAATGCCCATCTGCATCCTGGGAGAAAAGATACCTGAGTCCAGCAGAAGAGACCTGGATCACCTGTACAGGTGAGTGTCCTTGTGTTTCCTCCTCTCTCTGCCTAAGGCCCAGGGAGGCTCAGGAGACCTAGGCCTGGTAGCAGATTCATTCTGCCCACCTTTCGGCTTGTCCAAGTTCTCTTACTTTTGGGAACAGCCTGTGCTCTGGGGGAGCCCAAGAGCAGATAGCGAGGCTTCTAACCCTAATTCTCTCAATCAGACAAAGGATATTTGTGTCAGGTCCCTGAGCCTCAGTCTCTTCTTCTGGAGAATGAGAATTTCTGGTTTAATGATTTTATAATAATGCCGGGCAGCTCAAATTTTCTACAAAATTTTATTAAGATAATTAAATTGATTGTCAATAACATTTATTGATTAAGTCCATCCAATTGATTAATTATTAACTACTAGATGCTAGGCACTTTGCTAAGCACTGGGGATCTAAGGGCTTAGAAGAACGCATGGTCCCTGATTTCAAGGAGCTAATAGTCATAAAGGGGAAACAAGCAAACAACAACAACAGGGAAACAAGATGGAGATGGGAGGGTCAGCAGGGGGAGGAACTTAGCATGAGGAGTTCAGGAGAAGGGAGGGCTTTATGAGGGACTCCCAGATCTACTTATCTGGCTTCATAGAAGGGAGGACTTTAGGTAGCCATGAAGGAAGACCAGGGGGAGAGGGGGGACGGCTCAAGAGAATGATGGGAGATGGAACATCTTGGAGGAACAGCCAGGAGGCCAGTGTGGCCAGATCATAGAGCACATGTTGGGGAGGGAGGTGGGGCCTGGGGTACAAAGGGCTTTGAAGGTCAAACAGAGCATTTCATATTTGCTCTTGTAGGAGAGAGGGAAGTGCTGGGGTTTATTGATTAAGGGGGTGACTTGGGAAGAATTGTGATTTAGGAGATCCATTTTGGTGCCCGGCTGGAGGGTGGCCTGGAGAGAAGGGAAGCTTTAGGCCAGCAGACCCTGCAGCTGCTATTGAAACAGCCCAATGATGAGGGGACGAAGGACTGTCCCAGGTGAAATCAGCATCAGAAGAGAGAAGGAGGGCTGGTATTTGAGAGTGGTTACAACGATGAAGGCAAGAAGCCTTGGCAACAGGTTGAATAGAGGGGGTGAAAGAGAGGGAGGAGCTCAGGATGACACCTAGGCTGGGAGCATGAGGAACTGGGACGGGGCTGGGGCCCTCAGGAACAGTTCCAAAATGAGGACAGTCAGGGAGAAAGAGAATGAGTTCAGGGTCTCCTATGTTGAGGCTAAAATGATTAGAGCAAGTGCTTTCAAACCCAAACAGAAAGAGATCTCTCAGGCACAGACTGACTCAGAAAACCTCCAATTAACATTATTTACACTGCATATTGATATATTTGTCAAACACTTCCTGGTGACACCTCTGTTCCAGAGGACATTTAGTGTGAGATGTCTAGTAGTCAGTCAGAGATTTGAGATGGAGGCCAGATAGGGATGACTCCAACTAACAGTGACTGGACCCCAAGCAGGTGGGTCCCATGGGATATTCTCGGGCATCTTCTTGGGCTCTTCTGCATTTCCAGGGAAGATGCGACTCCAAGGAGGAAGCTCCCAGTGCTCAGGGCGTGTGGAGGTCTGGCACAAAGGCTCCTGGGGCTCAGTGTGTGATGACTCCTGGGACCTGGCCGATGCTGAGGTTGTATGCCGGCAGCTGGGCTGCGGCTCGGCAACAGAGGCCCCACCAGAAGCTGCCTATGGACAAGGAATTGGGCCCGTCTTGCTGAGTAATGTTCGTTGCCAAGGAAATGAGTCATCTCTCTGGGACTGTCCTGCCGATCCTTGGGGGCAGGCAGACTGTGGGCACAAGGAAGATGCTAGTGTGAAGTGCTCAGGTAAGTATCTATAAGTCAGGCTGACACTGAGAACAACAGCTCTGGAGGGCTTTGGGGAGTGAGGCTGTCACATCATGGCTTGGGGTCCTGGGAAGGGGGGGAGGTGAAAAGAAGGAAGCGCCCTTCCTCCACGATGTTGAAGTCTTTGTTGGTCTCTGGAGACTCTGTCTTTGCCCATATAACTGTGGGAGGAGACTGGGGGACTCTGGGAGTCTATGGGACTCTTGGACTGACCCTGGGGGCTCTGACAGGAAGCAGGCTCCTCCGGCTCTCAAGTTCAGACCCCAGCTTTCCCCCTCCTTCTTCCTGCAGGTGTTTCCAAGGCCCCCGGATTTTCTGAAGGTACATCATCCCTGTCCATCAAGTGGCTGTGATGAGGGTCATGACAAGAGGTGCCAATTATGCCACTAGCTACACGGGGAATAGAAGTTCAGCATTGGCCACTGCCCTTTGGCAGGTCTTGGGCCGTTTAGCAAGTAACAGCATATCCCCCATCAGATATCCACCTAGAAGGTGCTCCCGGACTTAGTTCTCTCCCTTTCGGCCCCTGCTGACTCTTCCCCAAATTGTCCAGGGTCACAGGATTCCACAGTAGTGGGTATGAGAGCTCTCTTTGGTGTGTGCCTTCCCCCAAAGGGAGATTAGGGTGACTTCTAGGACCTGTGCCCTGTCACCACAGTGATTCAGGAGTCAGAGCCTAGGACCTGACTATTCATCTCTCTCTCTCTCTCTCCCTTCTCAGGACACAAAGGCTCTTCACTGCCCTGGATCTTTGGGGGCCTGCTGCTGGTCTTGCTCCTCTTTGCTCTCTTCTTTTGGGCTCAGGCTAGAAGGCGAAGACAGCGAGTTAGTGGTATGATCCTCCCCCCTCCCCAGTGTCCCCAGGAAGGCCCCCAGACAGTAAGGTCTCTGGGCGTCAGGAGGATGGTGGCTTCAGAAGTGGTGTGAACCGATGTGGGTGGTCTGGGAGAATCAGAGTAGGGAGGAAGCATGTTTGAAGTCTCCAGTGTGAGACAACCTCACCTCATAAGAATGTATGATTGGGCTCTGGGCAGGCTATGGGGATCACAGGCTGAGTTCGATGGGAGGACTCCTTTGACAAAGTGACCTTCTCAGGGCAGAAAAGTCACAGGGAAGCTGGGCAGGAAATAAGGTCATGGAGGTGACTGAGCCTTTGAGGCAGGTCGGAGCAGGCAAGTGGGCCAACTACACTGGGGGCCCTATGAGAGGGTGAGGGTCGTGTGAGCTATGCCTGAAGCTCTGGCTCAGGCAGGATCCTCTGTTCTCAGCCCTCTCCAATGGAGGGGACCTGAACCACATGGCCCTGTACCAGAAGACGGATTTCAAATGGAAGGATGACCAAAACTTGCTCAGCAGTGCAGGTGTGTGGGGCTCAGGGGCCACTATCTCAGATGTGAAGGACCCCCCCTCAATTGAAAGGACATACAAATACACCTCCCCACACACCCCAGTGAAAATGGGGGGCATGAAAGGCAAGCATACAAACAGGAGAACTGGTGCATCCCACAAGACCTGTGCTTTGAGGGACACAAAGCCTGAGCGCCCTGGATGGAGAATCAGCTCAGAGTTAGCACTGAGGAAGCACTCAGGTTCCAAGGCCTGGGCAAAGCCCTGGTAATACAAATGGAAAAATGAGACACCCACCTCGCCCCTGGCTCTCTAAGGGCTCACATTCTAATTGAGGGAGACAGCACACCTAGAAAATGGTCACGTACTGGGGCAGTGGAAGAGAGAAACTTGTGACATTGGGGTGGGGTCATTGAGGAGATTCCGTTCCCTCCTAGTGGGCTCTGGCACCCTGGATGATTTTCAGGGAGACCAACTTCAAATTCTACCTCTGATACATGGACCGGGAGTCAGGAAGAGCCAAGTTCAAATCTAGCCTCAGATACTGACTAACTATGTGACTTCACCTCTGCTTATCTCAATCTCCTCATCTATAAAATGAGGATAATAATGGTACTTACTCCCCAGTCTTGCTGTAAAGTTGAAAGGAGATCATATTTGTAAAGTGTTTGGCAAAGCCCTCTGTGATTGAGAGTTATCATCACCCTCATCCATTCATTATGGGATCCTGGGCGAGTCACTTAATGGTGACTCTCCTAAGACAATGACCAAAGGGGACATACCTATCTATATTGGCTGAGGGTCTTCATCTTTTTTAAACATTTTAATTTAGAGTTGAGCGGTCCAAATTCTACCCCTCCCTGAGCCAGTGAGCAACCAGATATAGATTATACCCGGGAAATCATGTAAAACATCCCTAGTCATCATTTTATACCAGAAGACTAGAACAAAAGAAAAAAAAAATAAAAGACAGTGGAAAACAGCCTGCTTCAGGCTGTGTTCCATCAATACCAGTTCTTTCTCTGGAGGTGGATGGTCTGCCTCATCAATAGTCCTTCAGGATTGTCCTGGACCATTATATTGCTGAGAATAGTTGAATCATTCACAGCTCTTCATCCAACAATATGTCTGTCTCTGTGCACAATGTTCTCCTGGTTCTGCTCACTTCATTATGCGTCAGTTCATAAAAGTCTTTCCAGGCCTTTCTGAAATCCTCCTGCTGGTCATTTCTTAGAGCACAATAATAGTCCATCACTATCATATACCGCAGCCTGTTTAGCCATTACCCCAATAGATGGGCATCGTTTTGATTTCTTTGATTTCCAATTCTTAGCCACCACAAAAAGAACAGCCACAAATATTTTTGTACAAATAGGTCCTTTTCCCTTTTTTTGATTGTTGGGATATAGACCTAGCAGCGGCATTGCTGGATCAAAGGGTATGCCTGATTTTATAGCCATTTGGTTATAGTTCCAAATTGCTCTCCAGAATGGTTGTATCAGTTCACAACTCCACCAAAAGTACATTGGTGTCCCAGTTTTCCCACATCACCATCAAGACCCAACATTTTCCATTTTTGTTATACTAGCCACCCAGATAGATGAGGTAATAGCTCAGAGTTGTTTTATTTTGCATTTTTCTGATCAATAGTGATTTAGAGCATTTTTTTATATGACTATAGGTAGCTTTGATTTATTTGAAAACTGCCTGTTCATATCCTTTGACCATTTGACAATTGGGAAATGACTTTTATTTTTATAAATTTGACTTGGTTCTCTCTGTATTTTAGAAATGTAGTCTGTTTCCCCATCAGAAGTTTCCTGCATTAATGAAATCATAGAGTATCCCCCTCCTCTTAAATTTGGCCCTCAGAATCAATTTGTGGGAGACAATAGAAGGCCCTGCTTGTGATCAGAGGTGCACCAGTATTGGGGGAAAACTTAAATGCCAGTGAATGATAACTGAGCAGTTCTCAGAGGAATACTTGGAATCACCTTATTCTCTTTGCCTTAGGCTCATCAGAATACTCATGGCCCCCAGCCCATGGCTCACTAGCAACACTTTCTCTTTCTTTCCTGTCTGTTTATTCTCCCTCCTGCCTGCCCCCTCCCCCCACCATACAACTCACCCACCTAAATGCTGGGCGCTGGCTTCCTGATATGCCTCCCTACCACTTGTTCCTGGAGGGAACATTCTGGGCTTGTCCTGCACAGAACCCGTAAGACTCAGCAGTAGACCATTCCCTAGGTTGTCAGCAGAACAGCTAACTCAATAAACCCACTGGATAAATCCCCAATGCCACCCCTGCTGCTAACTGTCCACGGCCCCATCCAGTCCCTTTCCGGCTTGTGAATTCCCCAGCTGCTAAAGGTTTTAGCTCAGACCTTCTCTAAATGGCTTTAGGAAAGAATAAAGAGGCTGTGAATTTGACCCCTTTAATCTCTCCAGAGGTCCCTGATGGATGTGATGATGCTACAGAGAGCAGTTCCAATATCGTCTCGAGGTCAGAAACCCTTCTTGTTCCCTGGAGAAACAAAAAGGCCGTCCACTTCAGAAGGTAGCTCCAGGACAAGCCAAGTCCCCACAGGTGAGGAGGTGTGTCTGCCAGTGGCTGTACTCACCAAGGGCACTGAGACCCCACCTGTTTCATCCCAAGCACAGACCCCTCAGGAGTCCTGAGGTTCCACACTTCTCAGCATCTCACACTTCTGCTGGAAGTGTCATCCACTGTCTCTAGGCCACTCTCAAAGAACTTGGTTGGTTAGGACATTGCCCCCAATCTTTCCCTTAAACTGACCCCTCTGAAGCTTGTCCCCATCACTCTGGCGCAAGCAGAAAAACAGTCTGTCCTCTCTTCCACATGGCTGACTTTATTTAATTTTTTTTGGTGAGGCAATGGGGGTTAAGTGACTTGCCCGGGGTCACACAGCTAGTAAGTGTCAAGTGTTAGAGGCTGGATTTGAACTCGGGTCCTCCTGACTCCAGGGCCGTGCTCTATCCACTGCCCCACCTAGCTGCCCCCACATGGCTGACTTTAAATTACTTAATGGCAGCTGCCATGGCTTGGCCGTCCCCACCCAATCTCCTCTCTTCCATGACTTATCACAGCGGGTGGTGTGGCCTCGGGGCCCACTGGACACTTCTCAGCCCCCTGCTTGTGCTCTCAGAGCACCTGGGCTCAAACCCCACGGTGACCCCAAGAGTCTCCTTGTAACCCTTCCCACCTTCAAGCTTCTCCACAGAGCCCACCATGGCCCTCCCCTTTGGCCGACCTGCAGTGGGGACATTAACCTCAAAAAGAAACGGATTCCTGAGGGCCACGTCTGGGTTTAGAAGTCAGACCCAAATTAACCTTGGCTGTTGTTTTGTTAACCGGCTCCCACCTGCCCTTTAATCTGGTTCTTAGGTTCTTAGCGTCTGACCTCTATGGCCCAGGGGATCACCACGGACTTTTCATACTCCGCCTCCCACCCCCCTTGCTGCACACTCCCTCTGGCCCCCGGTGTGCTGTCCACACGCCTGCCCTGCCGCTTTCCTCCTGTCTGCTGGCTCTGGGTCTCTCTCTGTGCAGCTGGAACGCCCCTCCCCCGCTCTTCTGCTAGATACCCAGGCTTTCGGGAAGATCCATTTCCTGTGTCAACTTTCAATGCTTGCCAATGATCTGGCTTTCGGGGGATGGTCCTTTGGTGATTTAAATGTTCGTCTGTCTGAATGGCCTCTGAGGGAGATGATGCGGTTCAAATGACAGTGAAGAAACAGTAAACACACGTAAGCACTTCTGTGGGAAGGCAGTCACAAGGCAGCAATGTGAGGCTTTTAGTCACCTGCTCAGAGACCTCATGTCTGTGTCTTAGCCAGAGAGGACCCGGCACTCTGAGCTCCCAGGTCGTCATCACCAGGGTAAACAATAGACTCATTTGCAGGGAGGAAAATGATGGGAGAAGACAAGCAGAGTCTCTAGAGGAAGAAGCTGCACCTTCTGAAGGCTTGGTCTGAGGGGCAACCCACAAACACTGAAAGATAAACCAGCCCTCAACCAACAGGCCACAAGGAATGTAATAACGCTATTGGAATTTCATGGTGACCAACTTTCATGATCTCTGATAGTGGGAAGCCCCAGTGGCAGTCAAGAAAACCCGGATGGGAAGCAGGACCGCTGACCCATGGAAGGGAGGGGTTCATGATGGAGAGCACAAATGATTAAACCACTGGGAAAGTTGAGGGTCAAATGCCAAACGATTTTTAGAAACGATGACCACACAGAAAGGTTACTGAAAGAATTCAAGTGGCCACCGGCCTGCCTTCTCATCTCTAGAAGACTTTGATGGGAACGGTCTATGTGTTTATCCAAGGGCTCCTTAATGAGCCTTTCCACCAAAAGAAGCCATGACTACCTCTGGACCATTCTCTTTGGCAAGACTTCTTAACCTGGTGTCCACAAACAGTCTTGTTGTTGTTTTTTTGTTTTTTGTGTTTTGTTTTTTTTTTTTTTGCGGGGCTACAGGGGTTAAGTGACTTGCCCAGGGTCACATAGCTAGTAAGGGTCAAGTGTCTGAGGATGGATTTGAACTCAGGTACTCCTGAATCCAGGGCCAGTGCTCTATCCACTGCCCCACCTAGCTGCCCCCCACAAGCATTCTTTAGGATATTTGGATGATTGCATTTCAAGCTAATTGTTTTCATTTCTGATATTATGCACATTATCTTGTGCTTCTAGAAGCATTATTGTTGTGAGAAAGCCTCTGTAGACTTCACCAGCCTGCCAGAGGTGTCCATAACACAAGAGGAGTTAAGATCCCTCCTGGGTGGGCAGGGAGATGGCGACAGACTCAGCCCGTGGTCTGGACACCCCAGCTCTATCTCTGATTACACTGGTGTAATAGTAACATCATCTAAATCCAAAGTGGAATCATTTCCAGTCGAAGGCTTCCTTAGTTATTTTCCATGCTTCATCTTTGTTCTAAGGGAAATGTCTTCCTGAGTGTGCACCTGGCCAGTTACCATGTGCGCATCCGGTGTTGCTCCTAAATTCACTTGTCTGTCACTTGTGAAGAGGGATTGTGGGCCTCAGGGAGTCCCTAGAAATCTTGTATGTTTCCATGTATGTTTCCAGCCCTTTGCATGACCCGGCTCTGCTACTCACTTTTGTATGATTCATTTTTAAAAAATGGGTGGGAGGGCAGCTAGATGGCGCAGTGGATAGAGCACCGGCCCTGGAGTCAGGAGTACCTGAGTTCAAATCCGGCCTCAGACACTTAATACTTACTAGCTGTGTGACCCTGGGCAAGTCACTTAACCCCAATTGCCTCACTAAAAACAAAAAAACAAACAAACAAATAAAAAATGGGTGGGGGGAACTGTACTAGAAGACCTCAGCCACTACAATGCCTTAGCTCTGAATCTAGTATCCAACTGGTTGTAGAAAGAGAATGATGATTCCAGGTCAGACAGTACAAAGCTGAGGTCTCTTCCTGGGGATGGATGACCATAATAAATGAAGGAAGTTGGATCAAGTGGGAGGGCGAAAGTGGTTTTGTCTGAGCAACTGGGTGATGCAGTGGATAGAGCACTGGCCCTGGATTCAGGAGGACCTGAGTTCAAATCTGGCCTCAGACCCTTGACACTTACTAGCCGTGTGACCCTGGGCAAGTCACTTAACCCTCATTGACCCGAAAAAAAAAAAAGTGGTTTTGCCTCCTGTCTTGATTCTGGATCAGAATGCTTGTCAGAGAGGCTCTTGGGAATTTCAGATCCCAGGTCAAAGAGCTGTCCTGGATTGAGGGCTGAGAATTAGATGCAACCACCTTGAGTGCTCACCATAAACTTGACCTTAGCCTCAGCATGGTGGCTCTCAGCTTGGCTGTGGTCATTCACATATTCTATCCATAGAGAGCTTTCAGGCCAGACTTACTGAGGTCAGGCTTAGGTTTCAAATCATTGACCTGAGGCAAAGTCAAGGTGGCCATTGGATGTCAGAGCTGGATCTTGGAGGCCAGCACGTCCATTTCAGTCCTCAGGAGTCCACAGAAGGCATCCTTGGATATTTTTTCTAGTTGATTTTCTAGCTTCACCACCAAGTCCATGTGACTTTGGTCCAGCTGGTATCTGAGCCTGTTTTTTCACCTACAAAATGAGGGGCTGGGTAGGAAGGCTTCTAAGGTATCTGTAATACTTCGATGCCACAGATCTCCTCATTGTACAAAGGAGGAACCCAGGGTCCAGGGCATTAGCTTGCCTATGATCAGATCTGATGCCTAAGCAGCAGAAAAGGAATTTGAACCCAGAGACCACCCTCTGCCCACTGCACCACACCGCCTCCTGTCCTCTGGCTGACCAAAGCAAATATATCCGAGAGGTGGAGGAGCAGGGTTCGGCTTCTCCGGGGGTTCATTGTGTGAAGGGGGTGCCCTAGGATCTATGCTGAGACCCAGCAGTCACCATTGCAGTAGAGTGTCAGGGAATGTCCTTTTCCCAAGCAGACCTTCTCTTCTGACCAGCCTCGGGCTCTCCCAATCTGACCCATTCCTGCCCACGTGACGCCATTTTATTGGTTTAAGGCCTGCAGTGGGAGGGTACAGAGAAGGCAAGGACAAGCACTTACTCTCAAGGAGGGAATAAGAAGCAGCAGGACAGCCAAATGACTCTGAACCCTGCCCAGTAGGGGTGTGGCAAAGTGTGCAGGTTGCTGGTGCAGTTCCAGGAGCAAGCCCTGCTCTCTTGGACTCGGGTGGCACTAGACACGGCCTTCTTCCAAAAAGTGAACAAACACGCTGCAGCCTTAGGGCCTGGACAGCTCAGCTAGCAGGACATGCATCAAGCTTCAGGGCTCCCCACTGAGTTCCACACAGCATTTCCAGGGTCTAGGATGAGGGTTGGAAGAGCCTGAGCTGTGAGCCCCTGTGCTCAGTGAAGTTCAGAGGGGATTCACAGCTCCATGCTCGGGAGCTGGAGGAGGGTCCCAGAGGTGCCATTCTCAGGAGGCTCCATCGTATGGAGCAGAAGACAGACAGGGCATGAGCCCTGCTTCAGATATGTGATGGGCTTGTCCCTCTAGGGCAGCACCAGGAGCGGAGCCTGCCAAAGAGCAGCTCCCAGCTGGACCTGGCTCTCTCCTGTGAATCCATTACACTTGTTTCAGGGGGGCAGATTCATTCAATTTGGCAGACTGGCACCCACCTGGAGCCATAGCAGAGAGGCTTCAGGCCTGGGGATGCCATAAGGCTGTCTTCCTACAACCTGCTCATCCAGGAGTCTTTCCTTCCAGTTAACATCCAATGTTCTTCTGAGTCTCCCACATGGTGGACTGCTGGGTGGTCCATCCTCTTGGAGAGGATGATTGTCACATGCTCAGGGGTCCTCAAGAATCAGTCCCCCACCTGAATTCCTTCTCCAGCCCATTCTTGGAGAAGGCACATTTCTGCCCCCGCCCATCCTATTGCCCAAGGTCCTGCATCGCCATTTGCCTTACGGAGCCTTTCAGGAGTGAAGAATCCCTCCCTCAATCTGGGGGAAGGGTTATCGACACCATGCTCAGCCAGGGACTGGTCAGTGAGCACCTGTTAGAGATGAAGGTGAATGGGACCCAGGCTGTGCTACTGTCCGGTATGTCTGGACAGCCATTGGCTCAGAAGGATGGGTTCTGTTTTCCATCTTTTTGTTGTCCACATGGTAGCGTGGCTGAGTCAACTAAGAGGGTCTCTACAAGGACCAAGTCTGTGGTCCTATGATGGAGGATTGCAGTGAGAGCTTGGAAGGTCCAAGTTTGAATTCAGCCCAAGATGGTGACATGATGCTGGGCAAGCCTCCAACCTCTCTTCATCTCCATTTTCTCCTCTGTCAAATAATAATAACCATGAAGGTTGTGGTGAGACCCATGTGAGCTAACATCTGCAAAGTGCCCTAAGGCAGGTGTGTTTATTATGACCTCCTGTTTAGCTTCAGGACTTTCCATGCCTGATGACAACTCTTGCTCACTGGTCTTATTTTTCTTTCTTTTCTGGGATACTGTACTAATGCAGTAGATTTACAGACCTTTGTTCCAGCAAAGAGAGCCAATCAATCAATCAGTTACTTAATAAGGATTAAGTGCTTACTAATTGCCAAGCCTTGTACTGGACAGGTGCAGAAGAAGTAAAAGGACTCCCCGCCCCCCTTCCAGGTCATCAAGATTCCTGCTTTTAAGCACCTTCCATTCTAATGGGGGAGACCACCTAACTAATCAGAGGCAACCCAATGAATACAGTGGAGACAGAGAAATCCAGAAAAGGCTCTGAGAAGAGGGGGTCTGGGAGTGTGGGTGTTAGTGAGTCCAAGAATTTGAGGTTAGGAAATGACTTTCCCTGCATGAAGAACAGCTGAGTGAAGGCTCAGGGTGGAGAGGAAACTGCTTCCTGAAAATGGTGGACTCTCCAGGGTCCTTGTTGTTCATGTTGGTTAAACCTCTGCAGGAAATGCCAGGGATGGAGGGGAAGATCTTGGATGCCTTGTCCCACATGCTCTTCCACTACTGTAAGTTTGGGGGAAGCTTTGGCACTTGGGCCCAGGGCCTTCTCCAGCTGAGGCAGATCTAATTTTGTATTAACTTTGGCTTTCGCTTGTGCTAGTTAGATGGTCTCTGCACCTACATGGATGGTTCTGAGGTCTTGTCCCACCTTTGGAGGAAACATTCTATTTGAATGTTGGTTGCTCTCCCTGTTCTCAGTGAAGAGGAAAAGGGCAGGTGCCCTCCTCTTTCATTTCCTAAATCCACCCTGCTATTTCAAGATGCTTTTCCAGAGCCTTTCTGAAGGCAAGTGACACACAGTGGGACAGAGAGAGAGAGAAGGGGGCTTCCATCACTCTTCTGGACTTTGATGCTGAATGAATTTTCCCTCATTAGGGTTTGCTGAGCACCACAGAAAAAGCCACCATCTGTGGAGTGCCTGCCAAACCCAGAACCCAACCCCTCCCCCCTCCCCTTGATGGTGGCTGCCATGCTCTTGGCTTGGTTGGAATCCATTCCTTACATTTTCCTCTGTATCCTCTTTCACAGATGTTGGTGCATAAGCTGTGATTCTCTTCATTTGAACCTTTTCAATTTCCTTCACCCTCTTGAGCCCTGAAGAATGAGATGGGGGAAGTGGTCAGGGGTCATTGTCTGCCTCCTTCTCTAAGTGGGCCTTGGGAGACATACTTCACATCCTGGCTCTATCTGTCATGAATTCACAGGTCTTTGGGCAGCAGAACTCACTTCTGGACTAGCAATGGTTGCTGTTTATAGACTTGCTGTGTGAAGATGTGGCAGGGCCAAAGGCCATTTCAGGCAAAGCTGTTGGATTGATTAAGACATCACAGACCATAGCTGCAATCAGATAAAATCCTTGCTAACCTACATGTAAATACATGGGCCTCAATTTCATCGAAATCAGATCTTTTCTATCCTTTTCTTGGAGATAGCTGGGTGGCACAATGCACCAGGACTATGCCAGGGCTGGAGTCCAGAAGCCTCAAGTTCAAATCCATTCTCAGACACTTGCTAGCCCTGTGACTCTGGGCAAGTCATTTAACCTCAGTTGGCCTTCATTTCCTCCTCTGTGAATGGCATCTACCTTCCAGAGTTGTCATGGGAATAAAATGAGCTAATACTTGTGAAGCACACAGTAAATCCTACATGTGTGAGCTATGATGATGATGTTTCACTCTGTATTCCGTTACTGCATTCATTCCCATTCTCCTTTGCTCCTATGTGCTCATAATCAGTATCTTCCCCTTGGGGTATGCTTTTTTCCACTTAGGCAATTACTTTTAATGCTGTATTATTTGATTATTAATATTAAAATGCACTATCAAAAAATAAAATGTACTATCCCCTTTTCTGAAGCTCACCTTCCTCCCATTCTAGCTGAGGAATGAGATCATTCTCTAGGCCTGGTTTTTCTTGTAAACACAGGCTAACCTGAGCTCGTCTGTGCTCCTAAGAAATGACTCTTGTGCCCCCGCACTTTCCACCAAAAGTTGGGGGTGACCTGGCCTACGAAGGGGAAATGAAGCCAGAGAGATTGGGACTGGGCCCGTTTTCCAAGGTGACCAGGCCAAATTCCCCAGCCATTCTTCTCTTCACAGGGATGAAGTCATCGGAGTTGAGAACTCAGCCGGCCCCCTCATTAAATGTCCACCAATCAGGGCTGCCTTTCGATTGCCAGGGCAGTCTGGTAATGTGTTGTCAGAAGAAACCTGGTTTGAAAGAGGCCTGGGACCTCCTCGGGTCACCTAGACAGAACACTGACCTCAATTTATTGGTTATTTGCCCACCTTGCTGATAAATCGATAAATCATACCCTATACCCGGCTTGCTATATTAGAGACTTGGTGAACCTGACCTTGGGTGAGATCTAAGACTTTCTCTCTGGTGGAGCCCAATGGGAGAGACCCTTCACTCTATTGCTGGGACCATGTTTTTCTATATAAACCTCTGATTTCTGTTTTGTTATGGATTTGGCTAAATTGTTTTTCTGAGATGAGTGCTATTTCCCATGTGTGTGCATGGTGGACCTGGTATTTGGAGGGAAGGGAGTCAAGTCTTGGTATAAAGCATGGGGGCCTCCTCCCTGCCCCCTACCTCAGACTGGCACAGAGATTGAATCCTAGCCCAGTACCCCGTCGCTCCGAGGACAGCAGTGGCCACTGGCCCCAGCTTCCTGCTTTTTCATCTGGGAGAAAGGGTGGAGACCGTCGCAAGGGGCCTCCCGAGCCACACAAAGACAACCCCTCCTAGCATAAACTCCTATGACAGGAGGAAATAAGCACCAAAGAGAAAGTCTCAATCTCTTCAGAAAACTTTAGGCCCTGGAAAAACAGGAGCGGGCCCTCTGTGGCACTGCTGGGTCAGAGCAGTCAGAAAACCCACAGGACTATGTCTCCAGGCCAAAGGAATCTGGGAAGCGAAACCACGGCTTGGTGGCCTCAGGGAATGGCGCTCAGGAGAAGCCAGACTGGGGACGAAGGCCCTGTCTGGGCTCTGGAAAGCTGGTCCGGGCTGTGCTTGCCTACCCAGGCGGGCCTCAGCCACGGGCCTCAGCCACGGGCCTCAGCCACGGGCCTCAGCCACGGGCCTCAGCCACGGTCCTAATTCCGCCTCGGCCAGCCAGGGCACTCCTAGTGCGGGAGGATCCGAAGGGGCGCCGTTAGACCCATCGAGAGGATGGGGATCAGGCCTCGGGGCGGGGGGGGGGGGGCGGTGCGGAGTGCTATTGCAGCACCCGGGATCCAGGAGGGTCAGAGGGCAGGAGGGCTGGGCGACGCGACCCAGCACATTCCTGTAGCGACAGGCTGACTGTCAGAGTGGGGCTCGGAATAATCCCTCCTCCCCTCCCCCCGCCCCCAAGCTCTGGGTTCCATCCTCATTCAGGGGCTGGGCGGGGGAGGGGGGGGCAGAGGTGGCCCTCTCCTCTCAGGCCTCTGGTACTGCGGTCCCCGCGAAGCGAAGCAGGAAGGGCGGGGGAGGTAGGGGCTGCTCCCCGACTGCCTCCCCGAGCGCCCAAGAGCTAGCACACAGACCGTAGGGTTCCCCCTCCCCCTCCCCCTTCGTTTTCAGGAGAACGTGGAGAGCCCGGAGGGCGTGGGGCGAGGATGCGAAACAATCGGGCTGGGGCTGGGCTGTAGTCCACCTGAAGGTGAGGAAAGACCGGCGCGGGAAGAGAACTGTCTGGACCTCGTGGCGCAACGGCAGCGCGTCTGACTCCAGATCAGAAGGTTGCGTGTTCGAGTCACGTCGGGGTCAAAGAAAGTGGATTTTGTTTTTTGTTTTTGTTTTGTTTTTGAAACCCTGCGTGAGGCTCGCAGCTTCGGCCCTAACCCCAGCCCTGAGCCAAGGCCGTGCTGGTCCCTCGGACCCTCGGCACACCTTCCCCCCCCCCCCCCCCCGCTCCCGAGAGTTCCACGGCCTCTCCGGCCATCCACATATCTCCGCCCCCCACTGCCATCCCTCGGAAAGCATTTTGGTAAAAGAAAAAGTGAAAATTCAGCAGAACTTTGCAAGGTCCTGCGAATATCGGATCCGATGCGTGCAGTCTCCCCCCAGCTCGCCCCCAACCACCTTTTCAAAGCAGGAAAGGAGGGGAGGCATGGAAGGGTCTTCGCGCATTTGGTTGGCCCTTGACCCTTCAGTCATCGACATCTAACGCCATGGTTGAGTCTCCGGAGCCTTTGGGAAGCCCCTCTACCCCTGGGCAGGCACCGGCACCAGAGTGGTCCCTATCTCCACGAGCTGTCCATATATGCCCTGCTCTGGGGACCTGAGGCCGGTCCGGGACTTTGCCCCTTCCCAGCCCTAGGTAAATGTCAGCACCAAGACGCTACCCAAGGAAGGGCCGGCGAACCACGAAGAAAAGAGGGAGGGAGGTAGTCCGGAGCCCTAGAGCCAAAATGGGGCTGTGGGAAAGCAAAGAAACTACCAGGGGTGGGGTTCGAACCCACGAAAGCAGATGCTTATTGGATCTTAAGTCCAACGCCTTAACCACTCGGCCACCCTGATACCTAACATTTAGCCTACATGACTTCCTTCAAGTCACTTATTACGGCAGATTGTTATCTTACAATGTGTCTCCAGGCGGCAACTGAAATGTTCCTGGAGTGAGGGGTGGGGGAGATGAGGAAAGAAGAAAGTAATGGAGAATCAATGCAGTAATGAAGGTGGCGTTTATGGAAGGAAGGAAAGAAGGAAGGGAGGGAGGGAGGGAGGCAAGTTGGACAGAAGAAGGGTAGAAAAGAGGGAAAGTAGGGTGGAATAAAAAGTAGGATGAATAGAAAGCAGGATAGAAGGAAGGTATGAAGAAGGAATTTGTGGAAGAAATTTGATGAAGAAAGGAAGGAAGGAAGGAAGGAAGGAAGGAAGGAAGGAAGGAAGGAAGGAAGGAAGGAAGGAAGGAAGGAAGGAAGGAAGGAAGGAAGGAAGGAAGGAAGGAAGGAAGGAAGAAAGGAAGGAAGGAAGGAAGGATGGAAGGAAAGTTGGATGGAAGGAAGGAATAAGAACATATGAAGTAATAAAGGAAACATTTGTGGAAGGATGAAGGAAGGAAGGAAGGACGGACAGGAAGAAGAAAGGAAGGAGAGAAGCAAGGAGGGAAGGAGAGAGGCATTTGTGGAAGAATTGAAGGAAGGATGGAAGGAAGGATAAAAGAAGGAAGGAAGAAAGTGGCATAGATGAAGTAATGGCTGAGGCATTTGTGGAAGGAATTCATTTAAGGCCTAGGTAGGCTGAAGGATGCTACTTCATTACAGATCCTTGATAGTAGGCACACCAATCTTCAGAAGCAAATGGCCTCCCAGGTAGTTTCACCTTGATTTAGTTTCTTAGATTTCCATTTTTTCTTTAGCAGTTGGACTGACAACTTCTCATGACCTCCGATGAGTAGAAAGTCTAAGGAACTTACATTCCTGCATGTAACTTGTATCCCCACTACAAGTCGTCATTATTAACCATTTCAAAAAAGAAATACCTCATTCAATGATTTCTGAGTTAAGCTAATGCGAACTTGTTAGCCCCTCAGGAGCTCCCCAGGACAGCCCAATGCATGATGTGAAGGGAAGCTGTCCCTGTACACAATCTCCTGTATTAGAAACATGAAACAAAACACAATTTGGGTGACATTGATTCAATTGAACCCATTTCTACATTGCTTTACCTAAAAGTTCATTCATTCTAGAACCCTCAAGTCAATAACAATGGGCAACAATCAGTGCTCACCACACACAGACACTGTGGTTTGCCCTTTACAGTTATGGGAACAGGAAAGCATTGTCTGCCTGAAGCCTTATTCCAACAAAACCTCCCACGCTCCACCTTTTTTTCTTTATCAACAAGGCAGACACAGCAAGGACCTGGAGAATCCTTTCTGCAAAGTGTAAGAGTGAAAATTGTAGGTGATTAGGCTAGCAACTAGCCAAGCAAATGTAGGTGTAGGGAGGAGCTGAATCTTCCCAACATCCAAGATTCCTCCTAGCTCCCCACTAAAGCATCCCTATGTGCAACAAGCAGAATGACCCTGAAGAAGTCATCCACCTTACTCCCAAAGCTGCCCCTCCCCATGCTAGAGGAGCACTCACCCACCCATTTCACCAAGGCATTTACTTGGCAATGGCCAGGGCCCAAACATAGCACAGATATGTCAAAGATGTTGGTACTTTCAAAAGTCTCTGTTGCTTCTCTTAGAGCAGAAAGTTTTCATTAACTTTACCCTGTATTCTAAGTCAAATATCCAACAGCATTCTTCATGTTTTAACCATTTTCTTTTCTCAATGTACAGTCTAGTGTATAAAAGCAACTTCCATATTGATTACTGGAACTTAAATGTGTCAAGAAACTAGGAAGTACTTTTTCTTCAACTGTGAAAGCTCTTCATTCTTAATTGCCTCCCGCCTTTTACAAAACTCGTGCTATTTTCCAATATTGTAAGTTATTAAATTATTGTATTTAATTAAGCAGTTAGGAGTTTTAGGCTTGTCTCTCATCAAAAGAAAAGTTAATTTTCTGATGATTTAAAATAAACAGATATACTTATCACACTAATTTAATTTTTGGATCCAACTAAATCAAACATAACCACCAATGTTAACACTTTAAAATCTCAACTTTCATAAGGGCCACTAAGTGCCAGGATTTAAAATTTAAGGGCCCACTGTTATCAATTAACTTATGCTTTTAATTTTATAAGATTAACTCAAATTGAAAAGTGACAAGATTACAGTTGCTGGGCACCACATTGGTTCTGTTAAATGTAAATTAAACAACAGTACCTTATATAAATTCTTGGATGTTTGTGTGATATGCCATTGTGTCCCTCTGTGACCCCATTTGGGGTTTTCTTGGCAAAGATATTAGAATGGTGTGCCATTTCCTTTTGTGGCTCCTTTTACAGATGAAGAACTGAGGCAAAGAGGGTTAAGTGACTTGCCCAGGGTCACAGCTAGTGTTTGAGGCTAAATTTGAACTCATAAATATGAGTCTTCCTGATTTTAAGCCCCCATGCTCTATCCACTAAGCCACCTAAGTGTCTGATCTTTGATATTTGAGAAGACTGATATAGCCTAGATATTGCCTTCCCTATACAATTATATAGACAATTACTTTATATCATTTTTTATCATTTCACTGACTCCTTGATAGTAAAGGAGATATTATCCTTTACGATCTATAATAAAATTTACCTATTGTCAAATGGTCAACAATGATTTGAATTAGAAAGATCTTTTGAATTGTAGCATAATAATTGTTTATTTAAAGTACCTATTTTTTAAAATACAATTTTGACTTCATATATTAATTAGTGTTAACAGGAATCCCATTACTGAAAAAAAACAGTATCTGATGGAAAATGTAATTTTCTGAAGGGCTCAAGATGTAGCCTTTTCTCTATTTCCTTTGAAATCACTCAAAAGCTAAGTCCATTTTGTCTGTTTTCTTCCTTGGAAACTCTTGCCCTAACTTAAAACCTTCACAGGAAAACACTAAATTTTATTCATTTTTCAGTTGTTTTCTAATTTTAATTTGTGTGTGAGTCAAGGGGGGTTAAGTGACTTGCCCAGAGTCACACAGCTAGTTAGGTGTTAAGTGTCAGAGGTTAGATTTGAACTTACGTCCCCTGAATCCAGGGCCAATGCTTTAGCCACTACACCACCTAGCTACCCTGTTTTCTGATTTTAAAATAAGCTTTTCTCTCCCTGGGAGCCTTTTGGGGTTCATCTTCAATCTGGGAGTCCCAGTGTAGGGGCTGATAATAGGGCTCACCTCACTTGGTGTCCAGGTTAGTTGCTTAAAAGCAATAAATAGCAGAAGAATAAATAAATCCCAACTTTACTTACTTTTATTCTTTTGGAGAGAGAAAACTGAAAGTGGTCTAAAATCGTCCTGTTCTGCCTTTTAATCAGAAAAAAAAATCCCATTTTCATTCTGCAATAAATTTGTCAACCCCTTGAAGTGCTATTTTAAGTGGATCTTTTCCACAAAATGGCACCCCCAAACCATCAGACTCATAGACTGAAATTGCTCGGGAAAGTGGACCTGAGCAGTTAGAGATGCAATTTCAATCTTTAATTCTCCAATATATTAATTTGATGTTAAATAGCAAACATATTTCATTTTTTGAAGTAACCTGATAGATTTGCCAATTTTTGTTTTAGTCAAACATTACAATATTTTATTCCTATTTTAAAAATATCTATAGTCGTACCCCCAAATCTCATTAAAATACTCATAAAAACATTCAAATAATAATTTATAAATTTTCAGTAGAGAAAATACTTTTTTTAAACCACAAATTTAGTCTCTAACTAGTTTTTTAATCTGTCCTTCATCTCCATGATTGCCAATGTGGCTAGTGTGGGAAATATAAAGAGAAAAGAGAGACATCTTTTCTGAAGACTTTTGAAAGTTTCACTTTTTACAATCTCCTTCCCTTGCCTTATTAAACTAAAGGAAAAAGCTAGGCTGAGTTGTCAAATACTTGGAAACACCTGCTAGCATAGTTGAGCACAAAGCACAGATAAGACACTTACCCCCATTCCCTTTTCTGTCAGTTTTTATTTAGACCCTCCCAGAATCCCATTTTTATTCTGATGCTGTAAGTCCCTCTCTTTCTTTCTGCAAACTCTAGTAAAATGCCCCCTGTTGTAGCTACAAAATCATACCCGTTCCCTGAGGTTTTCATGGAGCCTGAGGCATTGGGGCAGTGCTTTCTGACTAGACCTCCTTTGACTCTTTTTCCTTCCTTCTAATTGGGCAATTTCTGGGGTAACAAGATGGAGATTTAAGTGATCATTTTTCTGGGATGGGTAATATCAGCTACTACTAGCAGCTGGTCCCTCTTCTCTGAAAGAGGTTAGCTCTCAGGTGTACAAAAAATTAATTATTAATAATAACTATAACTAACCTGGAAAAATTATATATAATTGGATTTATGAAAAATTATGATTACATGAAAAATGATAAATTTAGAAAAATTATAATTGGGCCGTAAGTCCCTTCGTGGTCACCATTCAAATGTAGAAATATTTTTGAATTGACTAACTTAATTTGGGGGGCTAAAGCTGACTGGAGGACTAATCTGGGACTTGTGACTATTTGGCTATCTGACTTCGTTAATTTAATGTGGACCGTTTATAAAGTTCCACCACACTGCTCCCAAACTGATAGACTAAAGATTAAGAAGCCTCTAACTAAATAATCAAAGCAGAGTTTATTTATGAGATACTATTTAAATTAAGAATACAGGGAAGTAAAGTGTACAACCTGACTGCTTTCCTGCCCTCTCTTTCCCACCTGCTGCACTTTGAACTTCTTGAATACAATAAGGGCCTTACACTTTCCCTGGTTTGTATTAAGGCCTGTGACCTTCTGTCTGTCTGCTCTGTCAGTTTGCCCTTTGGCCTTTCTTTTGCCTGCTCCTAGTCCTTCTCATCTTCTCCTGCGTCCTTGGAGCCCCGGCTCTAGTCTCCAATCTTTGCCATCTCCTCCCATCGGAAACCCTGAGTCTTGTCTATCTAGTCCGTCCTCAGCCTGTCCTCTAGTCTGTCCTTCTTTATCTAGTCCATCTCCTTCCCCGTCTCCTTCCTTTTTCTAGTCTGTCCCCCTCTAGCCTCCTTCCTTCCTCTAGTCAGCCGTTCTCCCCCAGTCCCTCTCCCAGGTCTATATATACTTTTTCTTCTCTCCACTCAAATCTCGGGGCTTCCTTCACCCCCACAGACCAAGCTAATCCGCCAGCCAGAGCTGCGGCTGGTGGGGGGGGGGCAGTGGGCACCAAATTTCACATGCCTCAGCACAGGCTATCCGGGATCTGCTCAGGTCAGAGGGAGCTGGGGGCTTTTTTTTTTTTTTCTCCCAGCTGTCTGACCTGGCATCTTGTATAGCCCACGGGGCTTTTTCACTCAGCTGAAGCTGAGAAGGAGGGGGGAGACCCTGAGAGCCTAAGGCTTTCTAATCTCAGCCTAAAGGTAGGGTCCCCAAATCAAAATAAATTTCCACACGGGGCAGCTAGGTGGCTCAATGGATAGAGCACCGGCCCTGGAGTCAGGAGTACCTGAGTTCAAATCCGGCCTCAGACACTTAACACTTACTAGCTGTGTGACCCTGGGCAAGTCACTTAACCCCAATTGCCTCACTTAAAAAAAAAAAAAAGAGGTAAGCTCTCTCACCACAGTGGAAGAAAGAGGGTGGAGGAGTAAAAGAGGATGGTACCCACAGTCAGGACAGAAAAGTCAGAGACAAGCCCTTTAAAGAGTGGAGGGCCTGTTACATCCGATCGGGTTGGCCCACATCAACTACACATAATTCATTTGTTCAGTGGTCATTCTCAGTTTCTATAATGTGCAATAATCCAAAGTATTAAATTCAGGGTTAGGATTCCCATAGGAATAGGGAAGTTAAACTCCTACAAACTCTCCCATTGAGGCTAAATCTGACCCATCAACATTAATCCCAGAGACTAGATACAATTCTCAATCGATAATTGAGACAAAATAAAGTGGGACATCCATTCCCAGTTTCACAAAACCATTTTCACCCCTGGTTTATAGCATCAGTTTCAGCATGGAACAAACCTTTCATTACCCAAAGATGAAAGTGGTAGAGGCTGCTGTCCCATCTCTATTTCTGCTCACCATCCTTAGCGGTCATTACCTTTGAAGGAAATGAGGTAAGCAGCTGAATTGACAAGCAGAGCCCCAAAGTGTACTGTTAATTACAGGGGGGAGGACGAGTCACCCCAAGGCCAAATTCTGCCTGGCTTTTCAGTCATTCCTTGTTGAAGTGTGGTTCCCCTCTCTCAGCGTGGTGGTTTACAGAAGATTGTCGGGCACAGCTCTCATCTTGTGACCCCATCGCATCAGACAAAGGCAGAAAAACAGATGCAGGACTTGGAGTAAATGAGCTCTAATATTTGAGAGTTCTAAGACTTGGGGGGCGGCTAGGTGGCGCAGTGGATAAAGCACCGGCCCTGGATTCAGGAGTACCTGAGTTCAAATCCGGCCTCAGACACTTGACACTTACCAGCTGTGTGACCCTGGGCAAGTCACTTAACCCCCATTGCCCCGCAAAAAAAAAAAAAAAAAAAAGACTGTATGACATGCCGGCCTTCTCAGGACATGCATTGTGCTGTGACCTGGCAGATTGTCATGCTCAAGTCATCAACCCAGCAATCTCCTACCACACAAAGGAAAAAGTGAACTTGACAAAGAGAACTACACAACAAAAGTATGCTCTCAAAGGTGCTGGTGGGAGGGAATCAGTGGAGAAGTAGATAGGGCACTGGCCCTGAGTTCAAAGGTGATCTTAGACACCTAGAAGTCGTGTGACCCTGGGCCAGTCGTTTAATCCCAATTGCCTCAAATTGCCTTCCCCTCTCCTCCTGATCTCTATTTTGCCACTGGTCCCAGATGGCTCTGGAGGAGAGAGTGAGGCTGGTGACCTTGCACAGCCCTGCCTCACTTCAATCCAGTTCAGTGCAAGTTCTGACATGTGTCATGGTCCTCTTGGAGAACAAAGGACCAACAACAGCAACAATAAAGTTCTTGTGAGGCCGAGTCTAGTTCTCATGTTCTAGGTTTCTAAGATTCTATAACATTGTCTGTTTTTCTTGACTTGGCAGGTTCCGGATGGTCACTGGCACAGAAACACCCTGATTGCTAATGGGTCTGGTGGGGAAGCACAGCCAGAGCTCATTCCTCTAAAGATTTGTCCAGGGATGATCCTCTGCCGCTGATGCAGAAGGGTCAGAAGATGACATCTGCAGGAACAGAAAGTGCTCCCACATTTTACTTCATGCCATTAGAGAAAAACAGGCTTTACAAAATCACTTCATTGAAATTGTGTGGGATCACGGAATGGAATTTGTAGATTCCTGTTGATTTTTTATTAGAATAAGTTTCTGTGAAGTATTTCCTTAAAAATTGCATTGATGGGGCAGCTAGGTGACACAGTGGATAAAGCACCGGCCCTGGATTCAGGAGGACCTGAGTTCAAATCCAGCCTCAGGCACTTGACACTTACTAGCTGTGTGACCCTGGGCAAGTCACTTAATCCTCATTGCCCTGCACCCCCCCCCCAAAATTATATTGAGCATTTTTGTGCCGGCTAAGATAAGAATTGGAAATCAAAGGAATGCCTGTTAATTAGGGAATGGCTAAACAAGTTGTGGTCTATGATGGTGATGGAATATTATTGTGCTATAAGAAATGACAAGCAGGATGATTCAGAAAGGCCTGGAAAGACTTGTATGAACTGATGTATAGTGAAGTGAGCAGAACCAAGAGAACATTGTGCACAGAGAAAATTATTGGTGACCACTCATTAAATATTCTAGACAGTATAGCTAGAATTTTAGCCCTTACAAATGACTTAACTATTATCAGCAATATAATGATCCAAGACAATCCAAAAGGACTAATGATGAAGCAGATTATCCACCTCCAAAGAAAGAAGTGATAACAATGGAACACAGACTGAAGCATGCTATTTTTTCTTTATTTCTTTCATTTTTTTCTTTTATTCTAGTTTTCTTATACAAAATGACTAATATGGTAATGTTTTACATAATTGCACATGTATAAGCCATATCTGATTGCTTACTGCTTTAGGAAGAGGGCAGGAGAGAGAGAGGGAAGGAGGGATGTGTTTGGGACAAACTGCCTCAGTTTACTCAAATAACTTGAGGAGACCACCAAGTCAAGCAGAGACAGGTTTGTTACATCCTCATGAGGATGGGCAAGACCCAATTACACATTGAAGTCTTGCAAAGATATGCCCAATCTTTTAGGTTTTTATAGTAATCTTGAAAAGGAATGTCCCCATGTGCACCTAGGGTGGGTGAGCTCACAATCTAACATCTAATCCTGTCTCACCCAAGGTGTGTGCCCAGCTTGTAATCCATGTATGGAGACATGTCCAAGAACAAAGGGGAGAAGGGAAAGGGGTACAAGTCTGAGGGATGTCAAAGAAAGAGGGAGGCAGAAATCACTCCCTTATCTGACTGCAATTAATCCATGACAGGGACTGGGATTCTGACAAGTGAGAGGGGAGTAAGCCGGCTATTTGACGACACGATTTTTATTACAGGCCATAAACTAAGGTGTAGCTGGCATGTGGGAACTAAGCAGAAGCAAAGTAAATAGTGCTAATTGGTAGAACTGTGACAAGTAATAAAACTTACTGGGGGACTGTATGTCTTCCAAACCCCATCCCCAAAGTTTATGGAACTGACCCAAGTCCATTATCTCAACAATAAAACTTAAAGGAGACAGTGAGAATTTAACAAGCAATTAACTTTTAGGCAAAGCAAGAGACTGGAGCCGGGGGTGGGGGTGGTGGGGTGGTGGCGTTGGTATCTTTCAGACTCTATCCTCAGAGTTTAATCTGACTCAAATCCATAATTATCCCATACAGATGAATTTGGAACTCAAAATTTTATATAATTTTTTTTGTGTGTATGTGTGAGGCAATTGGGGTTAAGTGACTTGCCCAGGGTCACACAGCTAGTAAGTGTTAAGTGTCCGAGGCCAGATTTGAACTCAGGTCCTCCTGACTCCAGGGCCAGTGCTCTATCCACTGCGCCACCTAGCTGCCCCCGGAACTCAAAATTTTAAATAAAAATGTTTACTATTAAAAAAGAGTTTAGTATCAATGCCAAAATAAATGCTGGCTTTTCCTCAACAATAATTCGGCTGAAGGTCACTTTCTATCACATCTTTCTATTTTGCATCATTAATGAAAAATAGTATTATTACAACTTGGTTAATGGTGAATATTAGGTATAAAATGAAAAGAAGTCCCCTCCAGCTTTCAATAATTTGGGGAACTTTTACATTAATTCTTTCTTTTTCTTTCTTTTTTTTTTCTTTGGTGAGACAATTAGGGTTAAGTGACTTGTCCAGGGTCACACAGCTAGTAAGTGTCAAGGGTCTGAGGGTGGATTTGGATTCAGGTATTCCTAAATCCAGGGCCAGTGCTCTATCCACTGTGCCACCTAGCTGCCCCACTTTTACATTAGTTCTTTACAGAATTTCAGAATTATACAACATGATATATGTTCTTTTTTGCAGACCTAGGATTCTCTAATCATCTACCTGTCCTGGTTACTGAAAAATGGAGCCCAGTGCAATAGGTAGGGAGGTGGTTGAGAGAAGAACCTTCTCCTTATAACAAACTGTTGGGGGACCACTCTGTAGATCTTGTCTGTCTTTTCTAAAACTCTGTACATTATATGTGTCTACTATATTCAAAGTCCTGTGTAGGACCAGAAAGGGAAAAGTGGCCTTGTTTCCTTTCCCTGTGAATTCTAACTTTGGCCTAGCTTTGATTCACTCTGATTTTCTTGTGCTCTAAAAATTGAACTAAGAGAATTCAGGAGGGAATTCAGGTTAGCTCTTTGCAAAAACCTTGTCTCTGTGTGTGTGTGTGTGTGTGTGTGTGTGTGTGTGTGTGTGTGTGTGTGTGTGTGTGTGTGTGTGTATACTCTTTTGGAGGAAGAGAGAAGGAGACTCTACAGAGATGTGTATTTCCAGTGTTGCCCAAGCACAAAGCATGGCTCTGCTAGAAGTGAATTCAGGTTTTCCTGCCTGCTCTCTATCCACTGTGCCCAAAGCTGTCTCTTAACTGCCTGCTTAGTTGATTTGTATCTTGTTTATCCAATGACATCAGGAAAATGATGTTTTGACTTGCAGTGAATTGGATTGAAGGGAGGCAGGGCTGTGCAGTCACCAGCCTCACTCTCTCCTCCAGAACATCTAGGTCCAGTGGCAAGGTATAGAGCAGGATTGCCATTTGTATCTAGAAATGGAAGAAACCTACATTCAGTGATAATCTTAATGATGTGTTATTGAAAATACAACTGATATGAAAGTATTGAAAGAAGTTAATTTTATTTTAGTTCCTTACTTTCTTCACTTCATACCAGAAGTGATCTTCAGACTAATCAATAAATACAGGTTTAAAACAATTTTGGGGGCTGCATCAACTTAGAGAAGCAGTTGTTCCCAAAGTTGGGAATTTCCTTCCCTCCCTTTAACTTTCCTTCTCTTCCTTTCCCCCTTCCTATTCCCTTTTTCTCTTTCTGTTACTCTTTTCTTTCTTTTCTTCATCTAGCTATCTTTCTTTTTGAGTTGGAAGAAGGAGGAGAAATTGACTAGGTCCATAAAAGAGCCCCAAACTAAGATGACAAAACTTTATCAAAAGATTTTATGAGTTTTTTTTTTTTACATATAAGGTATTTTATTTTTTCCGTTACATGTAAAGATAGTTCTCAACTTTTGTTTATACAAGCTTTACAATTTCAGATTTTTCTCCCTCCCTTCCCTCCCTCCCCCCTCCCCTAGACAGCAGGTAATCCGATATAGGTTATATCTATATACATATACATATAGATATATATATATACACACATATATATATATACACACATAATAACATTAATACTATTTCTGCATTAATCCTGCTACAAGAGAAAAAATCAGAGCAGTGATGCAAAACCTCAAAATAGAAAAAAAAAAAACAGCACCCAAAACAAAAGAAATAGTATGGTTCAATCAGCATCTATACTCCACAGTTCTTTTTTTTTTTTTTCTTGGATTTGGAGATCCTCTTCTATCATGAGTTCCCTGGAACTCTTCTGTACCATTGCATTGGTGAGAAGAATATAGTCCATCACGGTAGGTCAACACTCAATGTTGATGATACTGTGTATAATGTTCTTCGGGTTCTGCTCATCTCACTCATCATCAGCTCACATAAGACCCTCCAGGTTTCTCTGAACTCCTCCTGCTCATCATTTCTTACAGCACAATAGTATTCCATTGTATTCATATACCACAACTTGTCCAGCCATTCCCCAATCGATGGGCACCCCCTCAACTTCCAATGCCTTGTTACCATGTAAAGAGCAGCTATAAATATTTTTGTACATGTGGGTCCCTTTCCCCCTTCCATGATTTCTTTGGGAAAAAGACCTAAAAGTGGAATTGCTGGGTCAAAGGGTATGCATAGCTTTATCACCCTTTGGGCATAATTCCAAATTGCTCTCCAGAATGGTTGGATCAGTTCACAGCTCCACCAACAATGCATTAGTGTTCCAATTTTCCCACAGCTTCTCCAACATTTATTATCTTCCTTTTTTTGTCATTTTAGCCAATCTGATAGGTGTCAGGTGGTACCTCAGAGTTGTTTTAATTTGCATCTCTCTAATCATTAGAGATTTAGAGCATTTTTTCATATGGGAATAGATAGCTTTGGTTTCTTCATCAGAAAACTGCCTGTTCATATCCTTTGACCATTTCTCAATTGGGGAATGACTTGGATTCTTATAAATTTGATTTAATTCCCTATATATTTTAGAGATGAGGCCTTTATCAGAAGTACTGGCCACAAAAATTGTTTCCCAGCTTTCTGCCTCCCTTCTAATTTTGGATGCATTGCTTCTGTTTGTACAAAAATTTTTTAATTTAATATAATCAAAATCATCCATTTTGCATTTTATAATATACTCTATCTCTTGTTTGGTCAAAAACTGTTTTCCTTTCCAAAGATCTGATAGGTACACTATTCCTTTCTCTCCTAATTTACCTATGGTATCACCTCTTATGTCTAAATCATGTATCCATTTTGACCTTATTTTAGTATAAGGTGTAAGATGTTGGTCTATGCCTAATTTGTGCCATACTATCTGCCAGTTTTCCCAGCAGTTTTTGTTAAATACTGAGTTCCTATCCCAGAAGCTGGAGTCTTTGAGTTTATCAAACACTATATTACTAGTGTCATTTACTACTGCATTTCCTGAGCCTAGCCTATTCCAGTGATCTACCACTCTATTTTTTAGCCAGTACCAGATAGTTTTGATGACTGCCGCTTTATAGTAAAGCTCCAGGTTTGGTACCGCTAACCCACCTTCCTGTGAATTTTTTTTCATTATTTCCCTGGATATTCTTGATTTTTTGTTTTTCCAGATGAATTTTGTTATTATTTTTTCTAGCTGTATAAAATAATTTTTAGGTAGCCTGATTGGTATGGCACTGAATAAGTAAATTAATTTAGGCAGTATTGTCATTTTTACTATATTAGCTCTGCCTATCCATGAGCAATTGATATCTTTCCAATTATTTAGATCTGATTTGATTTGTGTGAAGAGTGTTTGGTAGTTGTGTTCATAGAGTTCCTGGGTTTGTCTTGGCAAGTAGACTCCCAAGTATTTTATATTATCTACCATTACTTTAAATGGAATTTCTCTTTCTATCTCTTGCTGCTGGACTTTGTTGGTCATGTATAGAAATGCTGATGATTTATGTGGATTTATTTTATATCCTGCTACTTTGCTAAAGTTGTTAATTGTTTCAAGTAATTTTTGACTTGATTCTCGAGGATTCCTTAAGTATACCATCATATCATCTGCAAAGAGTGATAGTTTTGTTTCCTCCTTGCCTATTCTAATTCCTTTAATTCCTTTCTCTTCTCTGATTGCTAAAGCTAACATTTCTAGGACAATATTAAATAATAGGGGTGATAATGGACATCCCTCTTTCACCCCTGATCTTATTGGGAAGGCCTCTAATTTATCTCCATTGCATATAATACTTGCTGATGGCTTTAGGTAGATACTGTTTATTATTCTAAGGAAAGCTCCATCTATTCCTAAACTCTCTAGTGTTTTTATTAGGAATGGGTGTTGTACTTTGTCAAAAGCTTTCTCTGCATCTATTGAGATATTCATATGATTTTGGTTGGTTTTCTTATTGATGTGGTTGATTATGTTAATAGTTTTTCTAATGTTGAACCAGTCCTGCATTCCTGGTATAAATCCCACCTGGTCATAGTGTATTATCCTATAATTTTCTTTCTCTGTTTTTGCTTTGCCTGGTTTTGGTATCACCACCATATTTGTGTCATAAAACAAATTTGGTAGAACTCCTTCTTCACCTATTTTTCCAAATAATTTGTATAATATTGGAATTAATTGTTCTTTAAATGTTTGGTAAAATTCACCCATAAACCCATCTGACCCTGGGGATTTTTTCTTAGGGAGTTCATTAATAGTTTGTTCAATTTCTTTTTCTAATATGGGTTTATTTAAGGATTTTATTTCCTCTTCAGTTAACCTGGGCAGTTTGTATTTTTGTAAATATTCATCCATTTCATTTAGATTGTCAAATTTATTGGCATACAGTTGGGCAAAATATTTCCTAATTATTGCTTTAATTTCCACTTCATTGGTGGTAACATCACCCTTTTCATTTTTGATACTGGTAATTTGGTTTTCTTCTTTCTTTTTTAAAATCAAATTAACCAATATTTTATCTATTTTATTGGTTTTTTCATAAAACCAGCTCTTAGCTTTATTGATTAATTCTATAGTTTTTTTGCTTTCAATCTTATTAATTTCTCCTTTAATTTTCAGGATCTCTAATTTAGTGTCTAATTGGGGATTTCTAATTTGTTCTTTTTCTAGCTTTTTAAGTTGCATGCCCAATTCATTAATCTCCTCTTTCTCTTTTTTATTCATGTAAGCATTTAGAGCTATAAATTTTCCCCTAAGCACTGCTTTGGCTGCATTCCATAGATTTTGGTATGTTGTCTCATTATTGTCATTCTCTTGGATAAAGTTATTGATTGTTTCTATGATTTCTTGTTTGGCCCATTCATTCTTTAGAATGAAATTATTTAGTTTCCAATTGATTTTCATTCTACTTTTCCCTGGCTCTTTCTTACATGTAATTTTTATTGCATCATGATCTGAGAAGGATGCATTTACTATTTCTGCCTTTCTACATTTGATTATGATGTTTTTGTGCCCTAATACATGATCAATTTTTGAAAATGTGCCATGTACTGCTGAGAAAAAGGTATATTCCTTTCTATCCCCATTCAATTTTCTCCAGACATCTATCATGTCTAACTTTTCTAGTAATCTATTCACCTCTTTCACTTCTTTCTTATTTATTTTTTGGCTAGATTTATCTAATTCTGAGAGGGGGAGATTCAGATCCCCCACTAGTATAGTATTACTGTCTAATTCCTCTTGTAACTCATTTAACTTCTCCTCTAAGAACTTGGATGCTATACCACTTGGCGCATACATATTTAATATTGATATTACTTCATTATCTATAGTACCTTTAAGTAAGATGTCATTTCCTTCCTTATCTCTTTTAATGAGATCTATTTTTGCCTGCACTTTGTCTGAGATAAGGATTGCTACCCCTGCCTTTTTTACTTTAGCTGAGGCATAATATATTCTGCTCCAGCCTTTTACCTTTACTCTGTGTGTATCTCTCTGCTTCAAATGTGTTTCTTGTAAACAGCATATTGTAGGGTTCTGGTTTTTAATCCACTCTGCAATTTGCTTCCGTTTTATAGCAGAGTTCATCCCATTCACATTCACAGTTATTATTACTGACTGTCTATTCCCCTCCATTCTATTTACCCCCTTTGTACTTTTCCCCCCTTCTTTCACCCTATTCCTCCTCACCGACATTTTACTTCTTACCCCTGCTTCCCCCGATCTGCCCTCCCTTTTTATCACCCCCCTCTCTTTTCTTTACCCTTTTCTCCCTTGCTTTTGTCCTCCCTTATATCAGTTCCCCCCTTTCCCTTCCCCTTTTGTTTCCCTAAAGAATGAGTTAAGTTTCTTTATCCCAATGAATGTATATGTTATTCCCTCTTTGAGTCAAATCTAATGAGAATAGGGTTGAAACAATGTTCCCCCCTCCTTTCTTTCCCTCTATTGTAATAGGTTTTTTTCCACCTCTTCATATGATATAATTCATCCCATTCCACCTCCCCTTTCCTCTCCTCCCCATAGACTCCCTTTTTAACCCCTTAATTCTCTTGTATCATCACATCAAAGACAATTTATATTTATACCCTCTATGTAAAGTCCTTCTCTCTACCCAAATACATTTACAATTCTTAAGAGTTATGAGTATTATCTTCCTGTGTAGGGATATAAACAGTTTAACCTAATAGGGTAACCTTTTTTTTTTTTCCCCTCTGTTTACCTTTTTAAACTTCTCTTGAGTCTTGTATGTTGAGATCGAATTTTCTATTCAGTTCTGGTCTTTTCACCAGGAAAGATTGAAAGTCCCCAATGTCATTAAATGTCCATCTTTTCCCCTGAAAGAAAATGCACGTTTTTGCTGGGTAATAGATTCTTGGCTGCAATCCAAGCTCCTTTGCCTTCCGGAATATCATATTCCAAGCCTTGCGGTCCTTTAATGTTGAAGCTGCCAGGTCCTGAGCAATCCTGACTGTGGCTCCATGATATTTAAATTGCTTCTTTCTGGCTGCTTGGAGTATTTTCTCCTTCACCTGATAATTCTGGAATTTGGCTACAATATTCCTTGGAGTTTTCCTTTTGGGGTCTCTTTCAGGAGGTGATCGGTGGATTCTTTCAATGATGATTTTATCCTCTGATTCTATGATATCAGGGCAGTTCTCCTTAATAATTTCCTGTAATATGGTGTCGAGATTATTTTTCTGGTCATGGCTTTCAGGCAGTCCAATGATTCTCAAATTGTCTCTCCTCTATCTGTTTTCCAGATCAGTTGTCTTTCCAATGAGGTATTTCACATTTTCTTCTATTTTTTCATTTTTTTTATTCTGCTTGACTGATTCCTGGTGTCTCATGGATTCCTTATCTTCCAACTGTCCCACTTTAATTTTTAAGGCATTGTTTTCTTCAGTGAGAATATGCACTTTTTTTTCCATTTGGCTAAGTGAATTTTTTAAGGTATTGTTTTCTTCAGTGAGATTATGCACCCTTTTTTCCATTTGGCCAAATGAATTTTTTAAGGCTTTGTTTTCTTCAGCTTCCTTTTCCAAGCTGCTGATTCTTTTTTCATAGTTTTCTTGTTTTGCTTTCATTTCTCTCCCCATTTTTTCTTCTACCTCTTGCAATTGATTTTTAAAATCCTTTTTGAGCTCTTCCAGGAAGGCTTTTTGTTCTTGCGACCAATTCACCTTCCCTCGTGAGGCTTCAGGTGTAGACAATTTGAGGCTATTGTCCTCATCTGAGTTTGTGTTGGCTTCTTCCCTATTGATACAGAAGCTCTCAATGGAGAGGGCTCTTTTTTGCTTCTTACTCATTATTGCAGCTTATTTATTTATTCTTTAAATTGAGGTCTGCTCTGGGGGCACCAGGGTCCCTGTTTTGGGCTTCTTGTATAGGTGCTGTGTGACCGGGCTTTTACTCTGAGGCCTTTATGGTGTGTGGAGATCCCCCGCCCTGCACTTCCTGTCTGATTGTGCTCGGCCAGCCAGGCGACAGACCCCGGCGTCTGATCCCGCCTGACCCGTTCGTGGCCCTCTCAGCCGGTGCAGGTAGGTTTTTCCACTGTCCTTCTTGGCCACCAGATTTTTGAACCAGGTTCTAGGGGCCTCAATTGTTCGGCTGTGGCCCGCAGCTCCTGCTGACTTGCCCCGACCTCCTCGGCGCTGGGTTACTGCCCTGCGCTGGGTCTCCCTTTTGCCCGAGTCAGACCGACCTTTTCCTGAAGTCTTCTAAATTATCTCTGGTTGGAGGACTGTGTCTCTCTGTCTCTTTGCAGGTTCTGTAGTTTCAGAATCTGTCCAGAGGCTTGATTTAATGTTCGTTTTGAGGGAACAGAAGGAGAGCTCAGGCAGCTTGCTGCTTCCTCTCCGCCATCTTGGCTCCATGAGTTTGTTTTATAAATGACTAATATGGTAATGGTTTGTATAATTGTACATGTATAACCTATGTTGTTTACCGCTTCAGGGAGGGGAGAGGGGAGGAAGGGAAGAAAGGATAGAATTTCCAACTTAAAACTTTAAATAAAAATGTGTATTAAAAAAAGAGTTTATTTTGTAAACTTAAAAATAACCATAGAATCTTTTTATTTTATTTTATTTTATTTTTTGGTGAGGCAATTGGGGTTAAGTGACTTGCCCAGGGTCACACAGCTAATAAGTGTCACCTAGCTGCCCCAAAACTATAGAATCTTAACAGTCATCCAGATCATGGCCTTATTAATTGGTGGTGTTTTATCAGAGGTCTAGAATTTTGATCCCACTAAGACAAACCAGAAAAACTGTTCCCTCTAACTCCAAATCTTTGAATTTTGATCCTTACCATGACCATACATGTTACTGTCAACAGATTAAAAATGAAAATAATTGCATTTGGGCTGCACCTGATCTTCTAGAAAACAAAAGTCACAAATTAGAAAAAATAGTCACAAAAGTCATTATCAAGAGCTAAGGAACTTCAACAGTCTTTCTATACCCTGGGAATCCTGTTCCAGTTCTTTAGAGAATTTTGGCAACATACAATAAATCCTTCCATTTTATGGAAATATGGAAACATCCTATCATCTTCTGGCCTTGACGAACTACAAATGGGATCTAGCTAGATGGGCTGATGAGATGTGGTAGAGAGCAAACAGTCTTGCTGTTTGATCCTGTGAGAGCTATTCTGTGAGTCTGCTGCTCCAGTTAGGGCATGATGGATCTCTACAAAGGTGAAGGTCTCTCTAGAGCTAGAAAAGGAAAGTTGGACCCTTTTCCTTGTCCTATCCTGACCAAATGGGCTTAGGTGTGGTCCTTCTGCCCATTTTATTGTTGTCCCAAAATGATTAAAGTTGTTTGTTTTTGTTTTTTGTTTTTTGGCGGGGCAATGAGGGTTAAGTGACTTGCCCAGGGTCACACAGCTAGTAAGTGTCAAGTATCTGAGGCCAGATTTGAACTCAGGTCCTCCTGAATCCAGGGCTGGTGTTCCATTGCACCACCTAGCTGCCCCCCAATGATTAAGGTTGTAAAGAAGAACTTTCAAAGACTTTCTGCTAGAAGTCCTCCTCCTCAAGTTAATTTGTCATTTGGGATTTTGTTTGAAGCCATTTTGTCCAATAACTTTCTGAACTAACTTGGAAACTCTGTCTGGATTTTTACCTGTGGTGGAGAGTGTCACTCCTCATACTTGGTCACACTTTTCACAGATCATGAGAAGGCTTTTACCCTGCCATTACTTTAGGATTAGTGTAGTGAAGTCTGCTCTTCCACCTCTTCTACGTCTTCTAATTTTTCATAGCATCTCTCTTTGAAGGCCAGTCAGGTAAGCAGCTGACTTGATAAGCAAAGCCGCAGCCATATACTGCAGATGAAGTAAAAGCATGGGGGCAAACTGCTCCTAAAGCCACCTTCTGCCCAGACATTTCTCTCAATCTAAAATGGTATCACTTCCCATACTCGTAAGACTTGTAAAGAATTGTAAGCTTTTTTTTTTTTTTTTTAAATCTGGCTATTTCCATGTGATTACTGGATTAAAAAAAAGCTTCCTGTGTGCTTGGCCAGGTGAGCCAAGGTGATAAGTATTCTCTTACATAGGTATGAGTCATTACAACCTAGAGTTATTTACCAGTACAAACAAGTGCTTCTTTTACTAAATGGGAATTGGGCAAATGGTCATTTTCATGGAGGGCTTTCTCCTTCACACCATTAAAGAGTAACAAGATTATGACAACTTGGTTTAAGGAGAGTATTTGATAGAAAGAGAAAGTGTAACGTGGAGGAAAGCAACATGTGTGTTTCCTGAAACTTCATCTATGCCATGGGTTGATTCTTACCTACCCACAGCATTGGGACTATTAAATTAATCCTTCCCTGAAATTGATTCTGCCTTGCTAGTAATACAGAATCCCCAAATAGCCTGAAATGTCTAAACTAAATAGGAGAATTTTAACATTATGGAATTGAATATGATACTACATTCAGACTGAGAAATGTCAAATCATCAATCCACTCTGGCTACCTAAAATTAGACCTCGTTTCACTAGGAGCATGAAGATGGTAGAGATACCAATCCTATCCAAACAAGACCATGTGACTGAAACTCTGTTAATTAGGCTATTTGATTATGAAAACTCTGTCTTGATGTGGAAAGGGAAAGTGGATCCCTCTTCCTTCCACTGTAATTCACAAAGTAGGATTAGGTTGGTTCCATATACCCAATATCTTAATTTCCCAAAACAACTAAAGGAGTGAAAGAGGGAGTTTCAAACTCCTATGTCCCCACTACCCACTTCTGCCCTCTCAAAAAGTTGCTTCATTATTTGGAGGTTAGGTTGAGGTTTTTTTGGGTGTCCCTTTATTTTCTTTTCTGAGATGGCATTATTTAAGATCTCTATCTGGTCTTCTTAGAATTTGGGTGTTATATATTTTGAAGGAATTCCGCTATTGCTTTTATGTTCTCACTTTTATTAGCATATAAGTGTCCATATTATGTTATGATTATTATTTTTCTTTCTCCTGATTTTGCTGTGAATTCACCTTGCTCATTCACTTTTTTGTTGATTTGATTTTAATTATATTAGCTAAGAGTTTAAGAATATCATTAGTCTTTTCAAAGCACCAGCTTTTATAGTTTGATCATTTCTATGTATTATTTTTTGTTTCTAATATATCTATTTCCCCTCTAATCTTTCATATTTCCTCTTTTTAAAATGTTTGTTCATTTGTTGGCTTCTGATTTTTAAAATGCAGATTCAGTTCATTAATCCTTCCTTTTTCTCCTTTCTTAATATATGATTATAAGGTTATGATTTTCTCCCAAGGACTGCTTTAGCTTCATCCCAGACATTTTGGTATGTAGTTTCACAATTATCATTTTATTTTACATAGTTCTTGTTTCTATTATTTGTTCTTTGACTCATACATTATTTAAGATTTCATTGTTAAGTCTCTGTTTGGATCTGTATCTTTTATTTGTGGTCCCTGAAGCAATTTCTATTCTTATTGCATTATGGTCTATAAAGGATGTAATGACTATTTCTGCCATTTTATACTTGTTTGAAATATCTTTGTGCCTTAGTACATGGTTAATTTTTAACAACTTTCCATGTGATCCAAAGTCATATGTACATTCTTTTACTGTTCTATTTAGAAGATGCCATAAATCTCTTAACTCTAGTTTTCCCAGAAATTGTTTTATATTTCCTCTTTTGTTTATCATTCTGTGGGACTTATCAAAAACTGATGTAGAGGGGCAGCTAGGTGGCACAGTGGATAGAGCACTGGCCCTGGATTCAGGAAGATCTGAGTTCATATCTGGCCTCAGACACTTAACACTTACTAGCTGTGTGACCCTGGGCAAGTCACTTAACCCCAATGGCCTCACCAAAAACAAACAAACAAACAAACAAAAACTGATGGAGGGATACTAAAGTCTCCTGTCTCTGGTGTGCTACTATCTATGTCTTCTTGAAGCTCAGATAATGTTTTCTTTATGAAATTGGATGCTAAGGCATTTGGAATGTGTAAGTTTATTAGAGATTGGTTTGTTGTCTATGGTTCCTTTCAGCATATTATAATTTCCTTGTTTTATCCCTTTTTACTTTTTGAACATTTGCTTTTGCTTTGTTGCATGATGACAACTTCTGCTTTTTTAGATTCATTCACTTGATACATGGTAAATTTTTTTTTCTAGTGTAAGCAACAAATCATAGAGTTTTGTTTTCTTATCTAATCTTGTTTAATCTATTCCCATTTAAATGATGATCTATATTTTCCTCCATCTCTAAAATTGTTTTTATTAAAGTTAAGATCCCCCCCTCTCCTGCTGTAAATATAGTGTTATGTTCCTTCAATACTTTATTATTAAAAGATGGCCCTGTTCCCTCTGGCTCTCTACCCTCATGCCTTCTCTCCTCATCCATCACTCTTTTCCCTTTAGGATCTTGTTTATTAGTTCTCCTCTCCTGATTTTTTCTGGTTCTTCTCAGTTAGTCAAGTAGATTCCACCTTCAGCTAGTTTTGCTTATCAGTTTTTAAATTTCATTTTTGCATCCCTCTTAAAAAAGGATTTTCCTCACTCTTCATTATCCATCTTCTTTTTGTTTATTCTAGACCTTATTCTCTGATTCATGATTCTCATACTCATCTGGTCTCTCTCTTTTCTCTATTTCCTTTAGACAGTCAACACTTTCAAGATACCTCTCCTAGGCTCTGCCCTCAAGGCACTTGATACCCCTGCATTTTGGGGTTTATCCTATTGTGCTTCAGTTTGGGGCAATGCCAGGCACTGCAGGTGTAAGAGAGGTCATGGAGCCTGGTCAGACGCCTTCCATATCGCAGATCTAGACTTTCTTTTGGTGACTTTCATTTTTCTTCTACCTTTTCTCCTCTCTGTGCTCCTGCTCTTCCCCTCTGGATCAAGCAGACTTTTAAAGCCCCCCCAGGCCCCATCCAGTATGAGGTCCTCATCTCCTTTCACCCAGAGAATTTGTCAGTAGAACCCTCTCCCACCTCCAAAACCAGGCCTCCTTCTTCCACTTGCTCCCTTCACTCTTTGCCTCTTCCTCCTCACCCATTCCCCTCTTCTCCTTCAGAGACCACATTGCTAGGCCTTGATTTGACCCTGTCTCCTTTCTCTCCCACCCTTCTCCTCCCTTCTTTTACTTATAGGCACGGTCTTGTCAGACTTGGTCCATAATGACCCCAGGCCACCTCTTCACTGTTACCTCTCCCAGATCTTCCACCTTTACCTTAGTCTTCTTGGGTACATTTAGAAAGAAGTCTATTACTGGCCTTTCTGTTGTCCTTGTTGCTATTGCTGCCTCCTGCACTTCTGTTGTTGGAGTGTTGGAATCATCTCTTCAGTTCTGGTTTTCTTTCTAAAGATGTTTCAAGATTTTCTTTATGTTTAAGCTCAGATTTGCAGTCTGGCTCACCATGGACTGCATCCTGAGCTCTGTTGTTCTTTGGAACACATTATTCTATCCTTCCTCTGTATGTTTTTTTAGTAGTATTTAGTAGTTTTTTGTATTTGTATTTGAACGTCTTTCTCCTTATCTTTTTGAGAGCCACTATGTCTCTTGGAGTTTCTGCTTTTTTTTTTTTTCCTCCTGGAGGTGATTTGTGAATGTTTTCAACTGTATTTCATTTCCTATATTCATAAGTTCTGGGCAGTTTTCTCTTCTATTATTTCCTTGATCGTGTTGTTAAGGATTTTTGGAGGGTGCATGGGGTGATCAGGGAGAACTAATACCCCTGGTGTGAGGGCTTGCTGAGCCCTTTCCAGGGCTACTCATCTGCCTTTGGTGTCCACCTGTAAACCAACTACTACCTGTGGCTTCCAGAAAGTGTCACACGCGCAGAGGCCACACCCCAGTAAAACCATCACAACTGACCAGCTAAACCAGGGTGAGGGTGACAGAGGGGGCTCCAACCCATCAGTGAGTTAGGGGGGTATCTATCCCAAGCACGTGAAGACTTGCCCTTAGTGCAATGAGTCAATGAAGGCATCTGAAGTAGGTGTTATGAAGCACTTAGAGCTTGGTCAGACATGGAAGATGACAAGGGTGTGCTCCCTGGAGAGCCAAAGGACAATGGCAAGGCGGCCAAGGGGCATGTTAGGAGGCTGCTCACCTCTTTAAATGAGGTAATTAGCAATGACATTAATAGAACCTTACGGTCTGCAAACCATGTTACATCTATGATCTCATTGGATCCTCCCAACAACCCTGTCTAGTGGTTGTTATCATTTGGAGAATGGAGGTAAAGGGTCACCCATCTAGGAAGTATGTGAGGCGGGATTTGAACTCAGGTCTTCCTGATTCCAGGGGCCAAAGATGATGTGAGGAAAAAGATGTAGATGATGAACAATTGGAACATTTATATCCAGCAAAGGGCCGAGATATTCAGACAAAAATGCTCCTGTCCAGTGAACCTGTGTTTAGATGGGGCAGGGCATGTTTGAGAGGGTTGGTTGCAGTGACTCTCTATTTCCTACCATTCCAGGTAAGGCAGCACCAAGGAGAAGATTCACAAAGGTTGTGCTGGCCACAGATGCACTGGAGGCCCGTAGGACAAAAGATCTGTGGAAGATAATGATTGGGCTGCTGCCAAGCTTAGGGAGCTATGGGGGTAGGGCAAGCCTATTTTCTCTATAAGTAGCTCTATTCAGACTGTTCCCAGAAAAATGGGACAAGTGGTTACCAAGGAGACCACACAATGCCAATTATTAATGTGCATCTATGAATGTTGCCTAGGAAGCCACAGCATATTATGAGCAATTTTGGAGTGATGTGTTTGTGGTGTGCTTGTCTTGATATGAAGATCATTTTTTGTAGGCGCTCAAATGCAAACTAGAAAAACTCCATCGGGCATGTATACATTGCTTAAGGACTATAGGTTACATAGAGCTTTTGTTTTACATACAACGTATGTTCTGTTTGTTGGAAATTCTGGAATTCAGGGCTGCAGCAGGACATCCTAGTGCACAGAGGCCGGATCTGGAATCGGGAAGACTTGAGTTTAAATCTGACCTTAGACACTTACTAGCTGTGTGACCCTGGGCCAGACACTCTGCCTCTGTTTGCCTCAGTTTCCTCTTCTGTCAAGTGGGGATCATAAAAGTACCTTCCTCTAGGGTGGTTGTGAGGATCAAATAAGATAAGAATTATAAAGCACTTAGCACAGTCCTTGGCACACAGCAGTTGCTTAATAAATGTTAGTTGTTATTGCATGGTTTCCTGGAGAGTGGGATAATGTTTTCTTTGACAATTAGAGGTCCTAGACTTGTTACTATGGACTCTGCTCATTCCTGAGGGTTGTCAAGGTATTAGTGAATTAGTGTCACAATTATCTGTGGGTAACCCAAGGCATTTGACAGGACTGCGATGTTGTTGCCCTGGGGAGAGAATAGAGAGAGGGCAGAACAAGAGAAAACATTTTATTTTTTTAATTAAAAAAATAAATTACATTAAACATTTTTTATTAAAGTTTTGAGTTCCAAATTCTATCCCTCCTTCTACCCCTCCCCTCCCCCATCCCTGAGGCAGTAAGCAATCAGATATAGATTATACATGTGCAAGAAAATACACTTTAAGAAGTTGCTGGGAGAGATGGCATAAAGGTATGGAGTCATTCAGAATTCTCTGGCCAGTTCAGTAGTTGGTATTTTAATTTCGTTTATTCACAGTTTTCTTCCTATGACAAATGTTCATGAAGCTGAGCCTTTCTAGATACAAAGAATTACAAAAAAGAAGGCAATATATGAACCCACAAATCCCTATTATGTGTAGATTTTTTTTTAATGTAAGAGAGAGAGAAAGGGAGGCTGGGAGAGTTGACCCTATCTGCTCTTTCACATGTAATATACACTTATATGTAGTGGTCCATGCAAATATATAAATGCATTTACACAGCTGTGCATGCATGCATGTATGTACATGCATATGTGTGTGTGCATACATTCATGTTTGCATATGTGTGTGCCTGTGTAAGTTGGTTGGTATAGAGAGTGAACTGTCCCTGCAAGTAATATTGATACTGGTGGTGGGTGTGGGTTGGAGGGAATTCCTCCCCCAGTAATAGTCACCCACTTGTAAGATGGAGGTGAAATCAGTATCTGGGAGGGCTTATGTGTATATTAGCAATGGATTCAAATGAGGACCAGCTCAGTCCCCAAAGAGATGCTTCCTCTTTCCTTAGTCCCAGGCTGGCTTGCAAAATTCCTTGCACTCCTCCTAGGGGCTTTTGATTCCCTTTAGGTCATTAATCTTCCTCTGCTGCCCACCTTTCCTACACATCACTTGATCTGCTACAGAATATTTTTGCAGACTGTCGTCAAAGGGTTTGTGATTCAGGTGGGATGGAGGGTGGGGGATGGGGGACTGAAGATCACTTTGCTGTCTCCCTCTGCTTTGTTCTGAGATTTAATGTGTCTTCTGCCTTTTCTATCCACCTTTGTCCAAATCTCCTTTGAAGCAGCTAACATAAAACACAACCAGGATAAATTTCTATTCTCTTTACATTTCTAGACTGGAGGAATGGAACAGAGAGCAAAGCAGAGAAGTCACAGCTCATGACAAATACGGTCCACGCATCACCTTTTCTTGTTTTGGGTCCAGAGGGATGGTAGTGACCTAGCTCTTCTCTGGCTCTGACCCTGGGAAGGGAAGAGTTCTTTTGCTCCCATCCATGCCTAGAAGGCAGAAAAATGAGGGAAGAGGAGCACCATGTTTATAAGGAGGAAGGCCAGATGATGGGGAGGTAGCTAAAGAGTCCACAAGGTGATGAGGAATGTAAGAGAAGAGGCAGATCCACCCTGTCCAACCAACCCATTATTCCATCTTTTCAGTTATGCTCTATCCCTTTCCTTCGTCACTTGTCCAGTTACCTTCACTTATTCTCACTTTTGGAAGTCTGATCTGTGCTTGGGAAGGACTAAGATAAACCTGAGGATGTAAAGAGAACAAAAAAATGAGTGGATCCCCAAATTTAGATCTAATGTTCTCCAGGAAGAAATCCTTAGCTGCTTCCTTTGATGTATGGAAGGAAGGGAGCCAGGGGAGGAGCAGAACCCTCAGGTTTTGTACTACTGCCTTCCCAGGGGGCAAGGACCCAGAGGGAGTGGGAGGGGGCTGCCCATAGTCCACAGGGAGCAGGCAGGAGGCTGGATACTAGGCTGCTGCTCTCTTCCCTGGAGAAGAGCAAGAAAAGAGTTGCCAGCCCACTCACGATCCTTTCCTGCCTTCTCCCATGCCTGGAAGACAAAGACCAGGGGAGAAGCTAAGCAATCAGACTGATGTTTCTGCTTTCCCAGGAGCTCCTCAGGGGGCAGAGAAGGAGCAAAAGAGGCCCCGGGTACTGGTTGCCTTCACCTGGGATAACCCCATAACCCATGGATGGGCAGAGCAGCTAGGATCTGCCTTCATTAGCCATACAAGGACTGGAGGATTAAGATGAAGACTTAAAAAATTCCGTAAGGCACCAAAAGTTTTATTCTAATCTGTAACTTTAACTCCATGGGCATCTTTCTGTGTCAAGTATGTTTCTTATAAACAAAATGTTCTTGGATTCTGTGTTTAAATCTAATTTGAAATCTTCTGCTTTCTTTTCTTTTCTTTTCTTTTCTTTTCTTTTCTTTTCTTTTCTTTTCTTTTCTTTTCTTTTCTTTTCTTTTCTTTTCTTTTCTTTTCCTTTCTTTCTTTCTTTCTTTCTTTCTTTCTTTCTTTCTTTCTTTCTTTCTTTCTTTCTTTCTTTCTTTCTTTCTTTCTTTCTTTCCTTCCTTCCTTCCTTCCTTCCTTCCTTCCTTCCTTCCTTCCTTCCTTCCTTCCTTCCTTCCTTCCTTCCTTCCTTCCTCCCTCCCTTCCTCCCTTCCTTTCTTTCTTGGTTGAGGCCTTTTAATTTACATTCATGGTCATAATTATTAATATTTCCTCCTACCATATTCCCTTATAACTTTTCCCCTCTTTTTGTTACTTCGTTCTTAAAGGGAAGAAGAAAATGGTGAAAGAGAGTAAATATGATGGACACAAGGGACCTATAAAAGAAGTGGTCCACTCTCACCCCTTTGTCCCTCCTAGATCTGACTACAATCATTGGTTCTTTCACTTTCTCTCTCTCCTTAATCTCATTTTCATGATCCACTGTCTCTCTCTCTTTTTTAATTTAAATTTTCATATACTATCTCTATTGCCTAGAAGAGCCTTGCATATAGAAAACACTTAGTGCTTTTTAAAAAATTGTGTTGTACTCACAGTGGAAATATGTTGTTTATCTCTTATTATAATTCCCCTTATCAATATGTCTGTGATTACTTCTTTTTTAAAATTTTTCTTCTTCTTCTTCTTCTTCTTCTTCTTCTTCTTCTTCTTCTTCTTTTTGGGGGAAATGAGGGTTAAGTGACTTGCCCAGGGTCACACAGCTAGTAAGTGTCAAGTGCATGATCCACTCTCTGAAGCTTACTTTTACTTTCCCAGCCCTAACTTTTTCCTTATATCCCCCCTTTCCCTTTCCCAGTTGTTCCTGCCTATTTCCTTTTTGAATTGAATATATTTAATATATTCAATATATTTTTACACCAAATGTGGTCTTCTCATTTTTGAGCCTTTTGATTTTTGTTCTAGCATTTCTTGTTGTCCCATGAAATTATTGCTTTCTGTTTTTGCTTTTCAGGGAGTCAACCACTTGGGCAAGGCTTACCAGCTTTTGTTTTTATCTCTTTCTTCTCCTTCCATTTTTTTTCCTCAAGTGCTCTACTTTCCACTTAAATTACATTTTTTATCTCATGCTTCATTCTTTCCAGACCCTCTTGAAGTCTTTGTGACTCAGCTATTTTTTTTTTCTTTGAGGCTCTCCTTGTCCTTGTTGTGGAATTACTCTCATGTTTTTTCACTGACCTCTTGGTCTTCTCTTAACCCATAGTATTTCTGTCCTATATTTGACATTTTCTCACAATTGTTCCTATATCTGCCTTCAGTGTCTGGATTGGGACTCTGGACTAAGGCCAGTGTGAAGATTAGCTCTGCTTGACTTCCTGCCTTGCATCGTTTCCCCTCCTGACTCAGTGGGAATGTTGGTCTTAGATCTTGTGTCCCAATCTCTTTATAGTATTTCCCATTAGAAGTTGATTTCATCCTTTGCTATTTCTGTGGGAAAGTCCATGCAGGTTTAAGTGACCACAATGGCTTTAGGCTTTCTGAAAGTTCCCTCCCCCCTACCCCACCCGCCCAACCTCCACCCAACAGACATGTAAGGTGATTGAGTTGATCTTGTTTCTTGCTAGGATTCTGAATCTTCTGAGACAAGTACTGCTTTTCTCTATCAATCTATGCAATGTAGTACAGGGACTGTCTCTGTTTAGCACCACTACTGGTAGCAGGTTAGGACAATACCCAACTGGCTTCTGCCTTTCCTGGCTTATCCCTGCTGTCAAGAGCATGGCACATTCCAGAATCCATGAGATACCTTGTGGGGTCTAGACCCCTCTGAGCATCCCAGCTCAGAGCACCCACAGGATCAAAGGGAGAGGTGGAGGATAGGCCAAATGTGTACAGACACATAAGGTCATTATGGGCTATTTGGTGACCTCAGATGGGAAAATGTCAGGTAAGATGAAGTGCAGGAAAAAGTGTAGGTCGGGGAGAGGATTCCATAGTATAGGCATTGACTTTGCTTATGAACGGTATGTAATATAATCTGGGGCCTTGGCAAGATCCAGAGAGCCAGCTAGGACCCTGCTGGGGTCTTAGCCTCACCCCTCCTCTCACTGAGCCACAAAGCCTTAAGGCCAATGAAATCTGTTGCTGCTCTTGGGCTGTTGCTGACATTCTAACAGAGGGATGCTAAATTCACTTCCATAGCAACAGAATCAGCAGGGTTGCTAAGAGCATCTCTGGAGACTTCCATAGCAACAGAATCAGCAGGGTTGCTAAGAGCATCTCTGGAAACTTCCATGGCAACAGAATCAGCAGGGTTACTAAGAGGCATCTCTGGAGACTTCCATAGCAACAGAATCAGCAGGGTTACTGAGAGGCATCTCTGGAGACTTCCATAGCAACAGAATCAGTAGGGTTGCTAAGAGGCTTTTTGGGAGGAGCTGGATCCTCAAACTTGATTTTCTGTGCTGCTATCAGCAGGTTTGGGGTGGAGCACCTTGGGAAAGGGGAGTCATTGCTCAGTGTCAGTTTGTGTTCTCTTGAATCAGGTTAGGGTATGTGCTGCCTTTCCCACTGGCCATAGAGTTCCCTGTTCCTCAGAATTGAGGCCATGCCCTTTGGGAATTTCTCCTTGTTGTGGGCTCACTCCTAGGTCTTAGAGTTTGGGAATGGAAGGGGATATGGGGGCTGAGCAGCATGGAGGGAGGGGATGTCCAGGGCTACTGATCTGTTCCTCTCCCCCACATCTCACTTTAGAAATGAGAGCACCAATGCCAAGAAAGAGGTGCCTTCATTCCCACAGTTATAGGCTATTGTGGGATACCAACCCCAAGTCATCTTCCACAAAAGCCAGAACTTAGCAGGAGAGACAGCTGCAGACTCGAGTGACATCAGTCAGCCCCTCTTCCACCAAGCAGGTGGATTATTTCCCTGGGAGGCAGAGATGGAAGATTCTCTGTCTCTTCTCTGACCATCCAGTTTCCTCGACTGTACAGTGTTTGGCTTCAGGCAGGATAGCATGTAGTATCCATTCTCTGACATTGACAAAATGGTTCATCAGATTCATTCTAAGCAAACAAAGATGAGAATTCCATAGGAACATCAATCTGGGAACTATTGAAATGATAGAACAAATTTGGTCAATTTGACATGAGTGGATGCCTTTCTTGACCTTGATATCGGTTTATTATATACTATATTGAGGGGTGACGAATGAAGTGAAAACATGAGCCTCAGGGGATCAATATCCCTGATGATTTTTTAAATAATGAGATTCTAGGGGGCAGCTAGGTGGCACAGTGGATAAAGCACTGGCCCTGGAGTTAGGAGGATCTGAGTTCAAATCTGGCCTCAGATACTTGACACTTACTAGCTGTGTTACCCTGGACAAGTCACTTAACCCTCATTGCCCCACCAAAAAAAATTAAATAATGAGATTCTGAGCCTTCCAATTATCATGCCCACCCCACCTACTCAAAACCCAACCAGTATGTCCCCTGATGTGTGGAGCAGATGGAGAAATCTTTTAATCACTTTGTATTACTGGAGTCCCTGCCTCTGGAAGACAGCAGGGCATGAATAACTTGTGAGAGGCTGGCATATATGGATATGTATATACACATATATGGATATGTATACACATATACCTATGTATTCAATTTATTGCTTTTGATTGAGGGAATTGCAAGGCAAATTCAAGTGGGAAGGCAGCAATCAGGATGTCCACATTGATTGCCTTCTTTTCTAGGCTTTACCACTTCACATGGGGAGCTATTAGTCAAGTTAGTCCATATCTCTCTGTCTATATCTAAGAAAAGGTGTGTGTGTATGTGGGGGGTGGGGGAAGGGAAGGTTGGGGGCTGGAGGAGGAAGAGAAGAGAAAGAAGGACAAAAGGATGAAGGGGAAGGGCCCACCCCAGGAGATTTCTTTTGTTTTTTAATTTTTAGTAGTTCTGCCACAGATGACCCAAGATTCTAATCCCTGGAGAACCATCTCCAAACCTAATTTATTAATTCATTTTTCATGGAGCCCAAAGTATGGAGCTATAGCTGTATGAGAAGGTTTGTTGCATATGGCAAGGAAAAATGACTTCACAAAAGTCTTTGCACGAGGAATCTCTCCCATCACCACTTTTCCAAGTTCATTGTAAAGCATGCTTGGATGGTCCAAGATTCCACAGACACATTCATTTTTAAGAACCTATTTGTGGGGGGCAGCTAGATGGTGCAGTGGATAGGGCACCAGCCCTAGAGTCAGGTGTTCAAATCCAGCCTCAGACACTTAACACTTACTAGCTGTGTGACCCTGGGCAAGTCACTTAATCCTAACTGCCTTAGTAAAAAAAAAAAAAAAGAACCGATTTGTGGGCTTTCTAATCATGCCCTTCATGGCCATGATATCATTCTATTCTTTTTTGTGATTAGGAGGAGGAAAAGGCACATATTCTGAATACATTCAGTGCAGCTTTGTCATTCTGCATGCATTACTCTCTGGATGGTTTAGGTCAAGTCACTGATGAATATTTGATTTATATTTCCTCTAGTCCAATCTTATTCCTTACAATTTATGGCTAGAAGTGCACATGGGATGAGGGGAATAGTATGGTACAATTTTTATTGTCTACACCCATCTTTATAAGTCAGAAAGCTGAGAGATGTGCATTGGTTTGTCCAGGGTTTGATAAGTGGCAAATCTAAGATACCAAGCCACCTTTGCTACTAAATTCAAACATCTTTCCCCTACTCACCAGAATAAACAAATAGCAGAATGAAATTCATCTTATTGAACACCAAGTAGGTGTAATATGGCACTGGGTGGCAAAAGTGTAAAAGCTCTCTTCTTCTCTGGACATGCCCTATTCTAATCTTTAAGTTAATTGGATTTCTTTTCTTTTCTTTTCTTTCTTTTTTTTTTTTTTTTGGTGAGGCAATTAGAGTTAAATGATTTGCCCAGGATCACACAGCTAGTAAGTTGTCGAGTGTCTGAGGCCGGGCTTGAACTCAGGTCCTCCTGACTCTAGGGCTGGTGCTCTATTCACTGTGCCACCTACTTGCCCCATTAACTGGATTTCTTAACCTTTGATTGTGCCCAGTGTGGTCTAGTCTAGATTAGAGTCTGACTAATACTCTCTTTGTATGAGTTCTCCAAGTTCCTGATAAATAATAAACATACAGGCAATTTTCAGTGGAATCGTCTCTGATTATTCACCTGACACCCATCAGATTGGCAAAATTGATTAAAAAAAAAGGAAAATGCTAAATGCTAGAGAGGCTATGGGAAAGATGGTTATTAATGTCCTCTTAATGGATTTATGAACTGGATCAGCAATTCTGAAAGCAATTTGGAGCTATGCCAAAAATTAAACTCTGTTTATACATTGACCCAGCAATACCAATACTCGGTCTATATTCCAAAGTTATCAGAGGAAAGACATACATATATGTATATATCCATGTATATGCCACACATATATAGATATATGATATATATGTACATATATAGTTCCGTGTTTATGTATATGAAATGTATATCTAACAAGTTTTTTCTGATGTTAAAGAACTGGAAATTAAGGGGTGCCATCCATGGGTCAATGGGTCAACCAATTGTAGCATGTAAATATGAACACTGCTATTATTTAATAATGGAAGGACAGAGGAATGAGGGATTGAGTCCCACATGAGTAGAGTCTCCTGTGTACAGTGAGTTCTGTTATTGTCATTGTGTGGCTTGGAATGAGGCAGAAGAGATATCTCTGGGCCCTTTTCTCACCACACTTCTCAGAGAAGCCATCACTCTCTTCTCTGGAAAGAAAGAAGAGGTACCAGGCTAGAAGTATATCTGTCTGCTCCCTTAAATATTGACTTGTGATCACTTGGTCATTTTGGAGGGATAGCCAAGGCTTGACCCCTTTCCCACCTAATACCAGTTCTACAATGAATACACATAGTGAATAGCACAGAAACCCATTTATCCAAATTGTAGCAAAACAGAAATCAGAGAAGGTATGTAAGGGAATCTAGAACAGTACAGAACAGTATAGAACAGAATCTAGAACAGTACAGAACAGACAGTACAGATTGCAGGGGTTCTCCCATTGAGAGAGAGAGAACTCAGCTCAGCCAAGAGAGTGTCCTGGGTTCCATGTGAGGGGAACCCCCCCAAAGTCTCTACTGTAACAAGCTAGGAACAAGGATGTGATGGAGATGGCTAGCTCCTGTCACATCTTCCCAGAATCTTTTCTTCAGCAACCTGAAGTGCAGCTGGCCTTGTTCATTTTCACTCTCAGAATTGGAATCCAGGAGCACTCAAACAATGAATCTCTAAAGGAGGACTTGGCTGGGAACTGAAGCTCTCATCTCTTCCCATCTCCACCCTATCCCTTACACAGGGCAGGGCTTTCATCTCCACCAGAAGAAGAGACCCATAGCAGTAGACTTTGGGATAGGGGTCACATTCCCTCCAGAGGCAGAAACTCTTTGCAGTCTTTTGCAAAAATCAGCTGGGACAAGTCCAAAACCTCTAAGTATGCAGTATAAACACAAACATCAGTGCTTAGAAACAACAGTACCTTCAGTACTGTGGAATCATACATAAAAGCAATACATACACGAGACATGGCCCTATATAGAGAATAGTCTATGAGCATACTGGAGAGACGACATGCCTCACTAAACACAGCATGTACAAGATACACACATTTTGGAAGCACATGTATGTCCATAGTGCCCAGAAATCCTCTAAAGCAGGAAAGGTGATTAACATAGCAAAGGGAGTCAGCTGCAACAATATCGAAAAGTCTCTATATAAAGCACAAGCTAACTGTCCAAGCCACCAATAGCCATTGTTGAACCCAATCCCAAACACAGTCGAATGCACATGACAGCACAATAAACAAGTGCTCTCAAAGTGCATGTTTCTCATGAGCAACACTGAGTATTGTTGCCTTTGTCTTTGAGTCTACCTGTAACATCATGACTCAGTCACGGGAATGGCCTAATAGGCCTCATTGTCCTGTGACTGACTGATTTCTCAGCTCCTAGACATGAGATAGTCATGGGTACAGGCCATTCATCAGAATCATTATATACTTGGGTGTCTACACCTGGGCTGGCAGCCCTTCCAGATTGGCTATTGGTATTTTTGAGCTCTGTGAGTTGAATCTGTAGCACTTATGAGCAGAGGAGGAATTGCCTCTGGGTCAGGATTTCCTGCTTTGTAACAAAGTAGAGTTTTCTTCACTGGATGCATCACCTTCAGGTCCCCTCTCTGGGTCAGAGGTGGACAGCTGGCAGACAGTCTGTTTTCCTCGGCCTTTGCCTGGGTGAATGTCCTCCATTCTCTCCACCTGCTCATTACGAAGTCTGACTAACTCTTCTGTGAGCAATCAGTGGTTGGGGTGAATAGTCCTGACAGGGTTGACAGTGGAATGATGAAAGGGGATGCTTTCAGAGAAACTAGGGTACAGAGTGGAATAAACAGAAACGGGAGACTAATTTACAAAACAACGTAAAGACAAACAGCTTTGAAAGGCCTGAGAAGTCTAATTAACACAATAAACAGCCCAGAATGCTCATGATGAAACATGGTCACAGACATTTGAGAAAAAAGACATGGGCTCAGTGTGCAGATTTGGACTGAGATAAGGAAGGAATTAATTGGCTGACTATGGATTTTGGGAGGGTTGTGATTTTCTTTTCTTTTTTTAAAAAGGGGGTGAGGGTAAGGGGCACCACCCTTTGTCACCATGCTCAAAGATTCATGGTCACCAAATGTTTTGCAGTATCTAATTTTCCAAAGTTTAATGGACCCGTCAATTAGCAGGAGCAACAACCACCCAAAAAATCCTGGTAGATATGTAATTACACACCAGCACTGCAAAACTAGTCTACTTTTGTTTTGGTTTTGGTTTTGGCTTTTTGATGAGGCAATTGTGGTTAAGTGACTTACCCAGGGTCACACAGCTAGTAAGTGTCAAGTATCTGAGGCTGGATTTGAACTCACGTCCTCCTGAATCCAGGGCCGGTCTTCTATCCACTGTGCTCCCTAGCTGCCTCTAGTCTACTTTTTTTAAAAACAAAAGTCTGGGACATCTTAGCTGAAGCCAAGAGTCTCAGAGCTGCTACTAAAAATTTCATATGGTAGGGGCCCATGAAGACGCACACAAGAGTCCAGCTAGAGGTCCCCTGGGGTCCTTGGGGAAGTCATGTATGGCCATTTATCTGACAGGGTAGGAGTTCTGGCACATGATAGCTCCATTGTGAATACTTACTGACTTTCTCCTTTCTCTCCTTTGAGGATCAATTGGTAGAACCAATCTCCCTGTGAGCAGGTCAGTTAAATTCTCTTCTGATAAAGAATTCAAGTCATCTACGAACTTTAGGTCTCAGTACTCTCAAAAGTAGCTGAACTACAGAGATCAGATTCTTTCTTAAGGTTCCTTCATGCTTCCTCCCAATTATTCTTTACTTCTTCCAGGGTGAGCTAGAGGCATACTAGCTGTCAACTCCCAACAAGAATACTTAATGGAAATTTGTTGGAGACCTATAAACCTGGAAAGCTTTGGCATCTACCAAGTTATCTCAGTTAAACCCAGGTACTTCTTTAGGGTTATAATGGACTTTTCTTTGAATTGTGTACAGACATTCTGCAATCTATAGGATAAGGCCAACACACATTCTCCCACTTCACTGGGTTTGTGGGAAGCAAAGATCTCATGTTGGAGACTTTGGTTTTCATCCTGTAGGGAAGATCAGGAGAAGCAGCTATTGGGGTTTTGATAAAGAAGAAGGCATTGAGGGGGCAGCTAGGTGGCTCAGTGGATAAAGCATCAACCCTGGATTCAGAAACACCTGAATTCAAATCTGGCCTCAGACACTTACTAGATGTGTGACCATGGGCAAGTCACTTTACCTTGTTTGCCTCAGTTTCCTCATCTGTAAAATGAGCTGGAAAAGGAAATGGCTGACCACTCTAGTATGTCTGCCAAGAAAACCCCAGATGGGGTCACAAAGAGTTGGATAGATCAACAATAACAACAAAAACAACAATAAGAGCAATCTGAAAGATTCTGATGAAGAAAAGCAAAGAACAATGACTGAGGGCTTATATAAACAAGAGTCTCATGTAGAGATAAAAGGAAAATGTCCACTGGGAGGGTCTGCCCTCAATGAGCATGAATGTGAAGTGGAAGGAATATGGGGACTTCCATGTCATTTTCTTTTCTACTAAGTGTTTCCTGTTCTTACCTGAGAGTATCCCTTTTGTTAATCCAGTCTGGTTTTCTTGTATCCACCTCAGTGTTCACCAAGCAAGTGATATACCCCATTCCTTAATAATTCTGAGCTCTAAATCAAACGCACACTGCTCTTGTTATTCTTAATCATTCTGGTCACTCACTCAGTCCCCTAACTTTTCTGGGCCTCATAAATCATAGGAGGCAGTTGGTCTTGAGGGTATTTAAGGTTCCTCCAAGCTCCAAAATCTATGTTCTTTTCTTTCTTTCTTTTTTTATTCGTTCATTTATTTGCTTACTTATTTTGGAGGCAATCAGGGTTGAGTGACTTGCCCAGGGTCATATAGCTAGTTAGTGTCAAGTTTCTGAGGCCGGATTTGAACCCAGGTACTCCTGAATCCAGGGCCTGTGCTTATCCACTGCGCCACCTAGCTGCCCCCTCTTTTTTTTTTTTGTGGGGCAATGAAGATTAAGTGACTTGCCCAGGGTTACACAGCTAATAAGTGTCAAGTGTCTGAGTCTGGCTTTGAACTCAGGTCCTCCTGAATCCAGGGCTAGTGCTTTATCCACTGTGCCACCTAGCTGCCCCCTCTATGTTCTTTTCTATTTTCAGATATGATAGGCAAGTTCACTGAACATTTTTCTGCATTACTCTCCTTCCATATAGTATATGTCATACATATGTACATACATACATACATGACATATGCACATATTGTTTGCATACATGAATGTATGAATACATACATATTGTATGAATACATGTTTTAATGAATCATGACTGAATACATACATATTCATATATAAGCATAAGTTCATATATGTATATATCAACAGAGAGACATTACATGCATAGATTATATATCCGAAAGATTGGTCCACCTGGACTTTAGCTCCTCTAGCCACTAAGGAGCAGGGAACAATAGAAATAAACAGAAAAAATTTTGAGAATGTTATCAAGGACCTCCTGAGTATGTCTGCCAAATGAGATATTGTAGAGAACTGCTACAATGTTAAAAGAAGAATGAGAGTAGGAACTTGTAAAATTGTACAGGTGACAAAATCCAAGAAAGACGTAACCAAGAGTCAGTAACAAATCTATGGAGTCAGACACCTGAGAGCTTAGGTTATCATGATCCCTAGGAGGGTCCCTGATGGTCCAAAGAAAGGCTGTCCCTAGCACCTCTCACACTGAAATCATGCTCCCCCAGCTCCCATGGTCCTTATGTGCATCAGATCAGACCAGGCGTTTCATAGGGAGGGAAGGGACCTTGCTGAGATTTGCCTGATTGTTTTTCAACCCCCATTTTCACAGGCAGGCAGGAGCCAATCAGTAACTTTCTGAGTGACTATTGGAAGATTCTTTCCAGGTGCTAGACAGCAGAATGGGGTGCTAGACAAAACAATGCTTGGCTAGGGTTGATGAAACAGGCAGCTAAAGAAAGATTGAATCTGAAAAACCAGAAGGTTTGTGTATATATTTTTGCATGTTTTCCAGACTCTAATGGGCCAACCTTACATTGTAGATCAACCAATTCCATGTGCCTTATACTATTTACTATAAATATTTCTTGGAATATCTATATTGTGAATTCCTTTCGATTTAATTTCAAGTTAGTTCCAAAATACCCAATGGCTATTTTAAAATCACATATGTAATGGCTGGGGAGTCTGTCTGGACTTATGAGATATGTTGAGAAAATGAAAATTATTCTTGGAGAGAGGAGGACTGACTCTCCCTTAACAACTGGAATTATTTTTCATGAATTCTTGATGATGAAAATGAGGTGGTTTTTTTTTGCTAAATAAGATTATAAAATATTTACCATTTTATCTATGACAAATTTAGAGCACTGCACCTTCTTTAAAATATTTTGCTTTTCCATTTAAGTGAGTTCAGAGACTGCCTGTTTAAGCCCTTAATCAAAAGGCACAATGATGCAAAGAATCTATAGCTGTAATTTTTCGAACAAGCAAAGGAGAGTAGTTTTGAAAGCTCTTTTTATAATTGCTTATTTGACATGAGAGGTGCCCATGGTGTAGCATATAAAGTGGGCCTAGAAGATTTGGGTTCATGTTCCATCTCAGAGCTTTAGGGAACATGTGACCTTGGGCAAGTCTCTTCCCCTTCCAATGCTCTAGGACTCTAGGATCAAAATCTGGAAGCTGCAGACAGAATTTGCTAAGCTGCGTCGGTGAAGGGAATTCCCTCAGTCGAAGTTTCAGGTGTCGTCTTTATTCTTTTTCTTGGTTTTATACACACACATATTTATACAAGTAAGCTGTCTTTAGACCATTTTCATTGTCATTAAATAGAGATTTATTTTATCCAATTTCTAATGTAGAGAATTTTTCCAAACAAAATATTCAAAATGACTCCCACGGGTAGCTAAATAGGGTTAAATTAAAATGAGTTTCCAAGTTGGACCACTCCGCTTGAAGAATGGCTCCCTAGGCATACCCACTGGTCACCTCTCTGTGCTTCTCAGAAGAGCCCTTGCCCCCATCACTAGAAGCAGGTGCACAAGCAGTATAACCTTCATTCTGCCCCTTCCCTTGTACCTGCTGTCCACGACATGAGATCAGTTCCGAGTCTGGTGCAGGAGGCTAGGAGGAGGCCATTGTAAATAACACTGTTGCATCCTTTAGAGCCCAGGGCAGAGTGTAGATACCTCACAAGGATCTGTGGAATCCATCTGAATTCTATGGGGAAGTACATTCTGGGTTAGGGTTAGCTAATTTCCTAAAGAAGTTGTCGAACCCAACCCTTCAGCCCCTATTTTTCTCTGAACTTGTGACTTGATTGTTTGTTTTGTTTTTGGTTTTTTTGGCAGGGCAATGAGGGCCAAGTGACTTACCCAAGGTCACACAGCCAGCGTCAAGTGTCTGAGGCCGGATTTGAACTCAAGTCCTCCTGAAATGCTTTATCCACTGTGCCACCTAGCTGCCCCATGCGACTTGGTTCTTTGAATGACTTTCAATGCTTTGGGACTTTACCTGGAGTTTCTGAGCTTGCAGGCAAATGTCTCCTTCAGGATCTTCATTTTTTTATTCCTATCATCTATTGGCCAAGGAGGTAAAGGATCTCAGTGTTGTTATCATTGATAGTGCTGATGGATGTACGGCACATAAATCTGGAAATGGAGCTTGGAGCTGATCTTAGGATTTTTTATAACAGTTTTGCAGGGAGGACTTGAGAATATTCAGAACTAGGTGGGACATTGTAGGAATTGTGTACAGTTGCTGTGCAAAAAATTGTGAGGTCATGGAAATGTCTCTTTGAAGTCATCTCCTCAAGTAACCTTTCACAATATTTCCCCAGCCCAATAAACACTCAAACTAAACAGACCAGACAGCCAAGATCCTGAACATGTTTCCCAATCCTTCCATTTCTAAAGAGTTTAACCTTCTAAAGGAACTTGATGGAACCTGTCACATACAACATACAAACATACATACATAGTTATTTATTACTCCTTTGAGTAGAGAAAGTCACCTAGCTCTATTCTTTTGGGGGAATGAGCCTAGGAAGATAATTGAGGCTTGACTAAGAAGCCAAGACCTGTCTCAAGACTGGGATTCATGAAAAAATTTTACAGCTAGTATCTCTGATAAAGGCTTCACTTCTCAAATATATAAAGAACTGAATCAGATTTATAAGAATACAAGTCATTTCCCCAATTGATAAATGGTGAAAGGATATGAATAGCCAGTTTTCAAACGAAGAAATCAAAGCTAGCTATAGTCGTATTGTGAGAAAACTATGGGCCCCCCTCAAAAGGTGATTGAAGTTGTCTGGGGAATGTCTGGGAGGTGAATTTCAGCTGGGAGAAGGGTGCTTACTAATGGCTCCTTTCCTTCCCACTCCGCAGCAATTAGGATCACATGATGAGAAAGACCCAGGGCTGGTCACCTGGGGGAGGAATTTAGATGGCTGCCCCTTTGACTAAGGAGGGAGGAGTTTAGAGGGCTGCCCCTTTAACTGTACTGCATTCCAATTGGCTAGTGTTTGGCACCAGTGTCTTGGCTCAAAGATTGTAATTGAGGAAGAAGGGCAGAGCCAGCTGTTAAGAGATAAAAAGGCTCCCCAGTCCCATGCTTGCTGCCATTTCCATTAGGGAGCTGGCCCATTCACGCTCGAATGTATAAATAAAAGCTTTTGATACTTCTCCAACACTGAGTCCCAGAAATTTTTAAATGGGGTTTCTCACAATTTGTTTCTCACACATATGAAAAAATGCTCTAAATCAGTATTGATCAGAGAAATGCAAATTAAAACAACTCTGAAGTATCATCTCATACATATTAGAGTGGCTAATACGCCAAAAAAGGGAAATGATAAATGTTGGGTGGGATGTGGAAAAATGAGGACACCAATGTACTGTTGGTGGAGTTGTGAACTGATCAACCATTCTGGAGAGCAATTTGGTACTATGCCCAAAGGGCTATATAAAATTATGCATACCCTTTGATTCAGCTAGGTATATATCCCAAAGACATTTTTAAAAAGAGAGAAAAATATTTATAGCAGCTCTTTTTGTCGTGACTTGAAAAAAGAATTGGAAATGAAGAGGATGCCCATCAATTGAGGAATGTCTAAACAAGCTGTTGTCTATGATTTTGAAGGAATATTATTGTACTACATAGGGCAGCTAGGTGGTGCAGTGAATAAAGCACTGGCCCTAGAGTCAGGAAGACCTGAGTTCAAATCTCAGATACTTCCCTGGGTAAGTCACAAACTTCCAAGGCCATCTCCAGTCATCCTGATATAGCCACTGGACCCAGATGGCTCTGGAGGAGAGAGTGCATTTAAATCCAATCACCCTGAATGCCATGATCCTCTTTGAGAACAAAAGACAAACAAATAGCACAGCAACAACAATTGTGTTTTAAAAAATGATAAGCAGGGTGAATTAAAAAAATACCTGGACAGACTTACATGAATTGATGATAAGTGAAGTGAACAGAACCAGGAGAAAATTGTATATAGTAACAGTAATGTTGTATAATAAAGAACTGTGAATGACAACTATTCTTAGTAATGCGATTCAAGATGATCTACAAAGATTCATGCTATCTGCCTCTAGAGAAAGAAGTGTACTGTCTGAATGCAGACTGATGCATGATTTTTTTTCATTTTTTTCTTTTTCTTCCTTTCCTTCCTTTCCTTCCTTCCTTCCTTCCTTCCTTCCTTCCTTCCTTCCTTCCTTCCTTCCTTCCTTCCTTCCTTCCTTCCTTCCTTCCTTCCTTCCTTCCTTCCTTCCTTCCTTCCTTTTTCTTTTGAGTCTTCTTGCACAAAATGACCAATATAGACATGTTTTACATGATTGCACATGTAAAAATTACTTCAGATTACTTACCATATCAGGGAGGGGGGAGGCGTAGGAAGGGAAAGATAGAATTTGCAACTCAAAACTTTAAAAAATGTTTTTAAAATGGTTTTAACATGTTATTGGGGGAAATAAAATATTATAATTCAGAAAAATCACTATTGATTAGAGAAATCTGCAAATTAAAACAACTCTGAAGTACCACCTCATCCCTGTTAGGTTAGCTAATATGACAAAAAATGAAAATTATAAATGTTGGAGGGGATGAGGGAAAACTGGGACAGCAATGCATTCTTGGTGAAGTTGTGAACTGATCCAACCCTTCTGGAGAGCAATTTGGAACTATGCCAAAAGGACATACTATGTGCATACTCTTTGACCCAGCAATATTACTACTAGTTCTATATCTCAAAGAGATTTTTAAAAAGGGAAAAGGACCTATTTTTAACAAAAAATATTTATAGAAATTCTTTTTGTGGTAGCTAAGAATTAGAAATTGAGTAGATGCCCATTAATTGGGGAATAGCTGAACAAGTTGGGGCATATGATTATAATGAAATATTTTTGTGTTTTAAGAAATACAAAGAGTATTCACAGTTCTGTAGCCCTTTGGGCATAGTTTGAAATTAGTCTCTAGAATGGTTGGATCAGTTTACAACTCCACCAACAGTGGATCAGTGTCCCAGTTTTCCCACCTTCCCTCCAACATACAACATTTTCCTTTTTTTCATGTTAGCCACTCCAACAGGAGTGAGGTAGTATCTCAGAGTTGTTTTAATTTGCATTTCTCTAATCAATACTGATTTAGAGCATTTTTTCATAAGACTAAAGCTAGCTTTGCTTTCTTTGTCTAAAAGCTGGCTATTCATATCTTTTCATCATTTATCAATTGGGGAATGACTTGTATTTTTATAAATTTGACTCTTCTCTATATAGTTGAGAAATAAGGCCTTTATCAGAGATATTTGTTGCAAAAAATATTTCCCAGTTTTCTGCTTTCCTTATAAATTTGGTTGCATTAGATTTGTTTGTGCAAAAGCTTTTAAATTTTATATAATCAAAATTATATATTTTACATTTTGTAATGCTCTCTATATATTCTTTGGTCCTAAATTCTTCCCCTGTCCATAAATCTGACAGATAAACTATTCCATGCTCTCTCTCTTTTTTTTTTTTTAATTTTGCAGGGCAATGAGGGTTAAGTGACTTGCCCAGGGTGACACAGCTAGTTAAGTGTCAAGTGTTTGAGGCTGGATTTGAACTCGGCTACTCCTGAATCTAAGGCCAGTGCTTTATCCACTGTGCCACCTAGCTGCCCCACCTTTTTTTTCCATGCTCTCTTAATTTGCTTATGGTATCACCCTTTATGTGTAAATCATGTACCCATTTTGTCCTTATATTAGCATATGGTGTGAGACGTTGGTCTATACCTAGTTTCTGCCATACTGTTTTCCAGTTTTCCCAGAAGTTTTTGTCAAATAATGAGTTTTTGTTCCAAAAGCTTGGATCTTTGAGTTTATCATATACCAGATTACTTTAGTCTTTTACTATAGTGTAATTTGTACCTAGTCTATTCCACTGAGCCACCTCTCTATTTCTTAGCCAGGACCAGATTATTTTGATAATTGTCACTTTATAATATAGTTTGAGATATGGTATTGGTAGTTCTCTTTCTTTCACATTTTTTCATTGATTCCCTTGATATCCTTGAGCTTTTGTCCTTCCAGATGAAGTTTGTTAATATTTTTTCTAGATCTCTAAAATAATTTTCTGATGGTTTGGTATGACATTAAATAAATAAATAGATTAATTTAGGTAGGATTGTCATTTTTATTATATTGGCTCATCTTACCCATGAGCAATTAATATTTTTCCAATTATTTAGATCTGACTTTATTTGTGTAAGAAGTATTTTATAGTTGTGTTCATATAGTTCCTGGGTTTATCCTATCAGGCAGACTCCCAAGTAGTTTATATTGTCTACAGTTATTTTAAATGGAATTTCTTTTTCTATCTCTTATTGCTGGACTTAGTTGGTAGTATATAGAAATGCTGACGATTTGCATGGGTTTATTTTGTTATCCTGAAAATTTGCTAAATTTATTAATAATTCCAATTAATTTGAGTTGATTCTGTAGGATTTTCTCAGGATAACATCATATCATCTGCAGGGAGTGATAGTTGTGTTTCCTCCTTATGACTCCCCTTTCCTATCCATTCACATCTATTTCATGATAGCTTTTGGAATCTTAGGATGATTGGAATTTCTAGCAGCTCCTTCAAAAAACAGCACTCTAGATAAATGAATCCATTTGCTGCTATCCAGGCATTCCAATAATCTCTGGGGAGTCTTCAAGACAGTGGTTCTGCCATTCCATCAGCCAGCTCTCTGTACCTTCCAAGATTATATACAATCCTCTGTTCCCATCATGGAAGTACGTCCCTGTTGTCTAGTGAATTAAGTCCAGATTCAGGGCTTTCTACTGTATGACCCCAAAACACTGGGCCTGGACTAAGGAAGACTTGAGTTGCAACCTGGCCTTAGATACTTGCTAGCTATATGATCTTGGGCAGTTTGCTTCAGTTACCTCAACAATTAAATGGCATAACACCTGGCAAATAGCAGGTAATATAAAAATGCTTATTTCCTTCTGTCATAGTGGAAAGGTGGAGGTCCTTAGATATTCCTCAGTAAAGAATCACACTCTCACACACAGTCCAGTTAGAATTAAAGTGGTCTTTTATTTAGCTCTAGAAAAAGTGACCCAGTAGGAAGTCAAAGACTTTACCCCCCAGATCAGAAGGATGGCAAAAACTTTTATAGAGGATAGATGGAGAGTCCACATGAAAACTGGAAAGTTCCCTTTTGGGGTGGGGAAAGCTTGGATACTTGTCATATTCCTGAGATTCCAGGGGGACGTTTTTGAAATGATAATCCTGGCCCTTGGGATTATCTCTGTCTCCTAGCTTGGTCATATAGTAGCCATACCTAATTGACTTTCTCGAGATAGAATTTTATCTCCCTTTACTTCTTAGGTGTGTCTGTCCTGATATCTAGTTGGTCAATATAAATTTTAATAGTCCCTTGTCCTCTTATCTGGTCATCTTTGGTTTTGCTTCTCACAGAAGAAACTTATTCTGATTTATCCTAAGTCCCATGTCATTTATCTTCCCCTTTCCCCTTTATTCCACATGATGCTATCACCCTGTCTTACTTGTCTTTTCCCAAATACCCATTGAATGCAACAATGCTCATGTTGTTGTCCCTCCTTGGAGAGATGGCTTTTTCATCTCTTCAAGGGCAGATTTTAGATGGGGAAGAAAAATGAGCAGAATGTACAATAAAAGGCCTTAAGATAGGTTTTTGCTTTAGGAATAATGATAATAATGAGAAGAAGAATAAGAACAAAAAGAGGAGGAGGAGAAACAAAAGAAGGAAAAAGTGAAGGAGAAACAAGAGGAAAAAGAGGAGGAGGAAGAGGAGGAACAAGACAGGGAATCTTTCAGAGATGCCACATACATCAGTCTGAGTGGTCATGGACTCAGTGGATGTGGGAAATTAGAAATACTTACATTTGTAATTTTCTGAAGCAGCTTAAGTCTTAAGAAAAGAGATATCAATGATGCTATGACTGACAACACATTCAATTTAGAATTGGTATTTAGGCATTTGTATCTAGCATTGGGGGAATCTTCATTTGTTAACAATTTTAATGACCAGCTGCGGAAGGGAAGATGGCAAATATTGTCTTGAAGTTGTTCACAGGCAGAACCAGAATATTGTACACAGTAACAGCAACACTGTGGATGATCAGCCATGACAGACGTAGCTATTTCTAAAAGACTCATTATGGAAAATGCTCTCCACAGAGAAAGAACTATGGAGTCTGAATGCAGCCTGAAGCCAACCATTTTTGCTTTGTTTTTTTCTATCCTGGTTTTTTTCTTTTGTTATGTTTTTTCTTTCACAACATGACTAATGTGGAAACAGGTTTAACATGATCGCACAAGTATAATCTATATCAGATTGTTTGCCTGCTTGGGGAGGGGGGAAGGGAGGGAAGGAGGAAGAAAATTTGGAACTGAAAATCTTATAAAAAATGGATGTTGCAAACTGTCTTCACATGTAACTGGAAAAATACTATTTACCCCCCAAAATGGGGGGGGGGTGAGGGGAACGGGGCGGGGAGGCCTGGAAGGACCTTTGGTGGTCATTTTGGAAGTAAAGAAAATAAGGCCCAGAGGGGTTCCACACCTTGCCAGCTAGTCTCCCTGGGGGAGATTTCTGGGCTTCTGCCCTTTTATACAATGCTCTGGATCGTCCACCAGACATGCTGCCAATGGGTTGCTCAGGTTCCCAACCGAAGTAGGGGTTGTTCTTGTCCTTTGCTCCAAGATGTCAGCAATTTCCAGTGTTTTTCCTCCCTGAATGATGCTTCTTAGTGGCAACAAATGAGGTGCATTGCCCCTTTGCAGGGACCATAGTGACACCTGCAGGAAGCACTGGGTAAGTCCTTTTTTTTGCATATTGGGAATGAAATGAGAACTCAATAAAATGTCTTCTCTCCGCCGGGCTTCACCTTGCTTTCTTTGTCCTGGAGTCCTTTTAGTCATCTCCAGTGACTCTCAGGTGATCCCATTGTCTTCAGATGTCTCCTGGATTATTAGAAAGAGTGCTGGGTGTGCAATGCAAGGGCCAGCATCCAAATCCTGCTTCTCCCATTTTTGCCCATCTCACTAGTGTTTTCCTGAACCTATTTCCTCATCTAAAATATGAGGGAATATCAAGAATAACAACCACATTCTGAAAGTTCTAGAGTAAAGGCAAATAGGTAGACCCTAGGGCTATGTTCAGGATCGTAAAGTTACCTCCTTCCAGTAAACATCTATAGAAATGGTTTGAAATATTAAAGTGCTATCCACAATGAGGGGTCAAATCTTATACTCATGTCCAAAAATAAAAGAAGTCCACACACACACACACACACACACACACACACACACACACACACCCCCACACACACACACACACACACTTTTAATTCACAGGCTTTGAGTCTGCTTTTGTTGGATACTCAGGAATTATGAGAGGTGATATTACTCTTCAATTCAGTGAGATTACAGAGACTGGTGGAATTTCCAATGTGGGCCTTTAAGAGTATATTCAAATGTGCTCTCTTCTCAGATTACAGAGCCTTTGAGGAAACATTGGTAGGGGAAGTGGAAATAAAAGAAAAAACCAGATAACATGGAGGTAAATTTGTGTCCTGGTCAACTTATCATGCAGCTTTAGGTATATGTGTGTCTTTCTATTGTAATCAATATATGAAGAGTCTCTTGGTAACCTTGGTAACCTGAAAGCGGATCAAGAACAATATTCAATTGAAATTCTGCAATGGTGGATTGACTTATCCATGACAGTTACCAATAAGTAGGTACAAGATGGCAGCCTGAGAATAAAATTACTGAAAGAATGCAGAGTCTGGGCCTTATTCAAAAGCAACAATTTGGTCAAACAAATTTCTATCTCGGATCTGGAAAGATTTTCAGCACTCTTTCTTGGGAAAAATAGAGATCTTGGGCAGATATTGGATTTTGTCGTTTTTCTTTTTGATTGTTACAAGATAAAGGGAGCAGTCCAATGATCAATCTGTAATCTGCATAAATCATGATTTCAAGTCATAGTGTAGTTGGCTTTTAGTTGCCCAAGACTAGAGTATGGCATTGCCCCACTACCAAGGAACATACAGCAGCACATCCTTTCATGACTAGGTTTGTGAAATGGTATCATACTTCTTCCATGATATCAGAAGTGAGGATTTTCCCTTAGAGAAGCTGGAATTCTAAGAAATTATAGGAAGTGAGGACTGTAAAATGTGCCAAGAAATGCTACTATCAATTGTTTCTACATACCCCATGAATGCTTTCATGCATGTGAGTACATGTGTGTGAACTATCTTAGAGAAGAAGAGAACATGAGATTTTGGAAACATCCATATCCTCTCAGAGAGACATTATGTCACTGTCAGAACTTGGGTTTCCTCAGGCAAGAAACATGGTTTTCTGAAAGCCATCAAGGAAAAGGCAAGATTTCATAGCCATCTGGCTTTGGGTCCTAGCAAGAATGAACAAAGATAGTCCTTCTTTTCCTCTGGCAACAATCTTCCTTATCCAGAACTATTCATATGTTTAGCACACAAGGATCAGTAACATGGATATTTTGTTTCTTTCCCTTTCTTCATAAAAATTTGAAAGACAGGAAAGCAAAGCCAAACCTTCATTGAAACCTGAGTTTGACTTCCTTAGTCCTATCTAATGGGTAGTGTGTCCATAGTGCAGAGATGTAGCCAGCAGGTATACAATAGCATCTCAGGAATCTGGGTTGAGATAGTAGAGGAAAAAAGATGAGATCTTTAGAAAGTGAAGGGATAAACTTAGTCTGAAAAATATGAGATTGTAAGTGCAGAAAACTAGCAAAAAACTAGCAAAGTTTCCAATAAATGACAAAATTAAATCAAGATGCCTTTCTTTTCTTTAGGTGAAAGGACAAAAAGTGGACAAGCCCTCAAAGATACCAGAAATTGTCTTAGAGGCTGGTGAGCGATGTGGGGAGTCAGAAATTCTTGGGGTCCTCTGGGGCAACTTGTGTGTTAAGAAGATAGACCTCAGAGACACTAGGACTGGTGACAAAGTTAATTTAGAATCGAAATTTAGGTAGTTGATGTCTAGCAATGGAGGAAATTATGTTAATTTATTATTGTAATGGCCTGTTGTGGGAAACAGAATAGCTGATCTAAAAGTCTTTGAAAGGAATTTATTTATTTATTTAGGGTGGGGCAATGAGGGTTAAGTGACTTGCCCAGGGTCACACAGCTAGTAAGTGTCAAGTGTCTGAGGCTGGATTTGAACTCAGGTCCTCCTGAATCTAGGGCCAGTGTTTTATCCACTGAGAAATGAATTAAAAGAAAAATTCCTCACTTTCCTCACTTCAGATGCAAGAGGCATCTTCAGACTAATAGATAAATCTGAGTCAAAGACAGTCTTTTAGGTTGCCATACTCTGAAGAATTTTGAATTAATTCTTTACTTTAGAAATGTGGTTATTTCCCAACAGTAGCTATTCCTTCCCTTTCCTCTTTCCATCTACCTTTTTAAAAAAAGTACAAAGAGAAGGCTTGAGAGATGGAACTGGTCCCATATTAGAGCCAAATAATAAGATGGTAGACACAACTTTATCAAAGGATTTTTTAAGAGATTAATACGTCACCAATTCCTCACCACATAAAACCATCTGAAAACTGGATGGCCTGGAAAGGATGAAGCAGGAACCCATCGTGTGGGATAGGTGACACCATGTTTTCTCTCATATACTGGTGGCTCTTGCTCTTCTCTTCTCCTTCTGGGATAACATGGGGGCCAACTTGCTCATTCCCACTTTTCTAGCTCTCCCTTGTCCCTGTTAATTGACAACACAGATTCTGAGAGAGGCAAGGAGACTCTTACCTCCTATGAAATACAAAACAAAACAAAGCAAAGCATTGTTCCCAGCCTTTTTTACAAAGAGCCACCCAGCCTTGTAACACAGTCTGTTCTGCTGCGGGATGGAACTAACTTTCAGAGATTTCTGCTTCAAATTGGAAAACTTGGTGCTCCTTTTACACTGCCTCATTGGTCCTTGTCCCATCCTCTAAAGTGAGACAGAAGCCTACCTTATTCCTCTTCTACCATATTTTCCAGATGGTTACAAGTAACTCTGTTTTCCCATTTCAGTCTTCAGAATTTCAACATATCCTGGCCAGCCTCCACTGAATAGACCCTTATTTCAACACTTTGAGACATTTTGGATTCAGGATCCTATTATCTAGTATGCTAATGACCTCTCTGTTTTAGGGCATCAAGAACCCTGAAGAACATTCTTTCTGTCTCTTCATTCCATTAACAAATAAATAAACAAGCAAGCAAGCAAACAGATAAATGAATGAATAAATGAATGAATGAGTGAGTAAATTAATGGGTAAATAAATAAATGAATGAATGGATGGATGAATAAATAAATAATTAAATTACTAGCTAAATAAATAGATAAATGAATGAATGAATATATAAATAAATAAGGGAATGAATGAATGAAGAATGTTAGTTAATTGATAAAAAAAGGTTTGCAAAAGGTTAATAATATGAGGGGCTAAAATAATGTAAAATAATGTAAGGGCCCTACAATAAAAAGATGAGAGCAGTCTGGCCTAGGACAAAGCCATGGAATTTTGAACCAAATATAATGAAAGAAATGAGCTGGTGAGCCTTTTTCGCATGATCCTCACATTTTTTAAAATCCTTCTTTTAAAATAATAGGACAGGGGCAGCTAGGTGGTGCAGCAGATAGAGCACTGGCCCTGGAGTCAGGAGGACCAGAGTTCAAATCCGGCCTCAGACACTTGATACTTACTAGCTGTGTGACCCTGGGCAAGTCACTTAACCCCCATTGCCTCACCAAGAAACAAAAAACAAAACAAACAAACAAATAAAATGATAGGACATTTCAGTAGATAGGATTCAATGTTCCAACCCAAAGTGCAAACAACATAGGTTTCAGACCACCTACTTCTATGAGTAAACTCTTATATGCTTGACAGGGCACTAGAATGTTGTGAACCTAAGAAAATAAAACTCTGTTAAGTCTTAGTGCCCTCTTGGATTTCAAAGCACATACTCACACATTTCTTCTAAAGTTGGAAAGCTCCCCTTTCACCTGGGTTTGCTTTTGTATCGATCTGTTACCTCAGTAGCCTGTCTGCACTTTCCAAGGGGATGGGCAATAGTTTAGAGTAGGTCAGGGGAAAAATTAGCCTTCATAAAATGTGTTTACATGTGTTTCAGTTTTTCAAAGTATGAAACACATGGAAATGTTGACATATTTTACCTCCATGTCTGTGGGCTGAATTGAGAGTAAACTATAACCAGTTGGGGGGACAGAGAGAAGGTCAAGTTCAAAAGGGTTTCTAACATTCTCTCAAGTGTATCCTTGAAGGATGGGTTAAAACATTGCTCATCTGGATAGTTGATCATTTCTGAATTTCAAGGCATGATTCTAAACAATTTCCCCATCTCTTCTTCCTCCTCCCCCTCCCTCTTTGCCTTCCTTCTCATCCTCTTGTTCTTGTTCTTTGTTTCCTTCTCTTTTTCTTTCATATTTCTCATGGACTATCATCTATTTAGTCCATTCTAATTTTGAGTTTGTTTCTTGGGGAATACTTTTTCACTTGTTCCCTGGTTGGTAATTGTCTTTCTAAATATTTCTTCTATATCTCCTCCCCCTGCCTTTTTTTTTTCCTTTCCACATCTCATTAATTCTCAAAATTATTTTAGTCCATTAAAAAAATGTTTTGTTTAATCTTTTCCAGAAATGGTGATTGGGCTAATGCCAAGTTGAGTTTTCCTTTGAGACTTTGTAAATATTTTGGAGTGTTTCCCTTTTTCTGTGTTTGTGTTTTGGGCAACCATGTCACCTTAATAGATCTGGATGGTGGGATTTCTTTATGTGATTGCTCAGTCTCCCAGCCTACTTGCTAATTTGGGATAGTGTCTTGGGGGCCATGCTGTGTGCACTTCTGGAAACAATTCTTGGGTGAGGTTTTTTCCTCTTAGGTATTTTTTTGCTACTCACGTGGAGTCCCGTAACTAAATGTGACTTGCCAACAGTAAAAGGTTATGTAGACCTATTTTATATACCTATCTACATGGGGTTGTATAAAAACTTCTTGGGAAAAAAGGGATCACGAGTGGAAAAGTTTAAGAGGCCCTGATCTAGAGAACACATTGCTGAAGGGGGAACTCTGACAATAACTCCTCATTATCAGAAGTCCTCTTGAAAGCCCCTTGGGGGCACCTCTCAACCAGGCTCTGGGGAAGGGCCTTGGTGGAGGCCAGACTTGGCACTTACCTCTGTCATGTACTTTCATGGGCTTTATGCTTCTGGGAGTGCTTTGGCAGCTGTGAACTGTAGATCAGGTATGGTTATTCTCATTTTAACGATGAGAAATGTGATGTCCACAGGGCTGAATGACATGTCCGGGGTCACCTGCCTCACTCAGAACTCAGATTGCGCATTAGAATTCCCAGTTACTAATGCTGTTAGAGTTATCACAGATTCAGAATTGGAAGATATCAGAGACTATTCAATCCAATCCCATCAGAAAAAGTTTTTTCTTTAGAACAAAGGATCTCAGCCAGTGAAGCTGATTTTTAATATATATTGATAGCTCCATTTTGATAGGATTGATTTCCTTTGGAATTCTCTTTGTTTTATTTCATACACCTAAAAACATGATTCTGAGAAGGTGTCCACAGGCTTCTCCAGAATGTCTGTGGCAAACAAAAAGGCAGACCCTTGCTTCCTGAGTGTGACAAGTGCTCCTCCAACCCCTGCTGGAAGACCTCCGGGGATGCTGGCAGGGGCCCCAATTGATGCTGCTTCTCTGTGGCAGGTTTTCTCTCTTCACTGCAATCAAACCCCTCCTTGATGGACGTGACAAGCTACCAGATTTTCAATTTGTATTCTAGTAGATGAGTTGTGTGCTAATTTGTGTTCAGTGCATTTTTCTCACTGCATTTCAGTGCATACATTTCAAATTCTCAATAGTGGATACAATCCAGTGATTAGGTATCTGGGCTTTTGTCTCCAATTCTTCTGAAAGCCAGGTCTCTCATGGTTGCCATGGAGCCCAGAGGAAGGGAGAGTTAGGGGGATGCAGAGGAAGAAAAGGAAATCCAAGTCAGCACAACAAAAGAGAACAGGCAGAGAGAGGCAGATCTGTTTGAATCGGCCAGAAGAATCAAGGCTCAGATTTCTTGGGAACAAATCATTAAATTAATTAGGATTCAGGTTGTAAGCAGCCTCTTTGAAAATCTTATTCTTCATCTCAGTTCCTGTCACTATTGAAAATGTATGCTCGAAATCAGTGGTGTCAAACTCAAATGGAAACTTGGTGGCCGATTGACTTAGAAAACCCCTAATCAACATTATCTAGGGTTTATTGTCTTTTCACTTACTTGGTTAAACATTTTGCAGTTACACCTTAATCTGGCTGGATTGGGTATTGGGTGACTCTGCTCTAAGTGACCAAGAGGCAGCTTCTCCATCAATATGGAAATTAGTCTTCAAGTTATAAACTGGGTTAAGATTTTAAATTTATCTAATTTTAAAATTTCAAGTGGACTTTGCAAATAAATTGTAGAAGATGAAAGTGTTTGGGGGTAAGCATAATGGCATTTGTGGTTCCCACTTAATTCTCAGCTGACAGTTTAATTCACCCCGTCCCCCCTCCCAACCCCAATCCCCAGTAATTGTTTTGGACATTTTGTCACAGATATAATTCTTGTAGCTGGAGTTTTGCAAACAGTCAAGGGATAGACCATGTTGTGGATACCTGGGAGCCCTTAATATTTCTTATTGCCTCTGTCTTAAGGACAGGCTTTAATTCATGAAAGAGACATTTAGATAGCAGAGAATTAGCCAAATGAACAGATCAATGACTGCTGCAGTTGATGGAAAGTTGTCCAGCACCTGGTGTGAGAGCTATTGATGGAGGTCATGTTTTCAAAGCCGAACAGCATTCTTTCTTTGCCTTCTGGAGTTGGAGCCTACATTTACAGGGCTCTTTGCAGTGCCAAGGTTCTCAATTCTCTCATTGCCTTCTTTTGAAAGAGCATTAAGTCTGCACACATTCTGATTTGAAAATTATAAAGTTTTTTTTCCCATTCATAGCATTCAAATATTTCTAAGGCACAACATATTTAGCTTTACATTCTTGTAGGGGTGACCCTACCCCAACCTTTCCATAGCCCACATTTTTACACATATTTGAAACATCACACTGGATACATCTTCCTGACACAAAGGGCAATGAAATGCTTCCACAGCAATAAAATATGCTTTGTACACATTAGGGAAAGGTTAATTCAATGGAAAACATCTACAACATTACACCAGAAAAATGAAGAAGGGGGCTAATTAGCTTGCTTACCAAAATCATTTGATTATAACAAAATAATAAATGGTGATACTTTTCTATTTTAAGAATCTTTTTAAACATAATTAAAAACAGTTCATAATTCTAGTTTTAAAAAAATAAAACAAACAAAAAAACTCCAAGCCTTTCCTCATCTTGGCAAAATACAACATAGAAATAACCTATCTATATCTATAACCTAGGGGGTGCATAGAGGAACTCACATTTTCTATAATTTCTGTGTCTATGATAATCATGTCAACAAATATTGTTAGTCTTCATTGACACTGAGTTAAAGTTTTCAACCTTTTAAAAAAATAAACATAGGGGACAGCTAGGTGGCACAGTGGATAGAGCACTGGCCCTGGATTTAGGAGGACCTGAGTTCAAATCCAGCCTCAGACACTTGATACTTACTAGTTGTGTGACCCTGGGCAAGTCACTTAACCCTCATTGCCCTGCAAAAAGAAACCAAACCAAAACATTAGTTAAAGTTTTGAGTTCCAAATTCTAGCCCTCCCTCCTTCCCTCTTAACCCTTCCCCCCCCTCCCTGAGGTGTTAAGCAATCAGATATAGGTTATACATGTGCAATTATGTAAAATATTACCACATCAGTCTTATATAAAAACACTCAAATAAAAGGAAAAAGAAAGAAAATGAAACAAAAATAGCATGATCCAGTTTGTGTTCAGTCAATATTAGTTATTTCTTTGGAGGTTGACCTTTTTTTTTCTTATGTGGTAAAAAAAAAATTAATGGTAAATTTATGGAGAAGTTCCATATATGCTAATCCACTGTTGGTGGAGTTGTGAAAAGATCTAACTATTCTGGAGAGCAATTTGGAACTCTGCCCAAAGGGCCATAGAACTGTGCATACCTCTGCCACTGCTAGGTTTATATCACAAAGTCATCCCCCCAAAAGAGAAAAAGACCTATTTGTACAAAAATATTTATAGCACTTCTTTTTGTGGTGGCTAAAAACTGTAAATCAAAGGGATGTCCATCCATTGGGGAATGGCTAAACAAGCTGTGGTATATGATGGGGATGGAATATTATTGTCATAAGAAATGACAAGCAGGATGATTTTAGAAAGGCTTGGAAAGACTTGTATGAACTGATGTCTAGTGTAGTGAGCAGAACCAAAAGAACATTGTGCACAGAGACAGCAATATTGTTTGATGAACTGTGAAAGACTTGACTATTCTCAACAATACAATGATCCAAGATAATCCCAAAGGACTAATGATGACACATACTATCCACCTCCAAAGAAAGAACTGATATTGATGGAACACAGACTGAAGCATGCTATTTTTACTTTTGATTTTCTTCTTTAATTTGAATCTTCTTATAGAAAATGACTAATATGGTAATGTTTTACATAACTGTACATATGTAAGGTATATCTGATTGTTTTCTGCCTCAGGGAGAGGGGAGGGGAGGGAGGGAAGGAGGGATAAAAATTGGAACCCAAAACTATAAATAAAAATGTTTATTATTTAAAAAAATAAAAATAAAAGTACAGGGAAGTTCCATATACATATATACATACATACATTCAGAGAGAGAGAGAGAAAGATGCCCCCGACTTGTTTCAGTTGTGTCCAACTCTTTGTGAAGCAATTTAGTTTTCTTGGCAGAAATTCGGGAGTGGTTTCCTGTTTCCTTTTCTAGTTCATTTTATAGAGGAGAAAACAGTGGCAAACAGAGTTAAGTGATGACTTATTCAGGGTCACACCACTAGTAATTGTCTGAGGTCAGATTTGAACTCATGTAAATAAGTCTTCCTGACTCCAGGCCTGGTACCTATCCACTATGCTACTAGCTGATACACACACACATACACACACACACACACTTTATAATGCACATATATGTTTATAGAATACATGTATACATTTATAAACATGTATATATATATACATATTTTTGTACCTATGTATAATATATACACACACATGTATATCTACACACATAGACATTACCAAACATCCCACATTGTTTAGACCTTGTTTCATCTACTTAAATTTTTTCAAGTATATTTTCAACTTCTCACTGAATGAGTTTTTATTATAGGCAACATGTCTTGCTTCCTTTTATTAAATATTTTTTGAGACAATATCTCAGAAGAAAAAGGAAGAGAGATCTTGTTCTTCATTCCAAGGAAGCATAAAACAATAAATATTTCAAAGACTTTGGAGGCTTTCTACTTAAGAAAAAAAAAAACACACCCAAATAAAAAACCTTTCATTCCTTCTAAAACTGCATTTATTTTTTTTCTTTCAATGGGGTTAAGTGACTTGCCCAGGGTCTAGTGGTAGGCTTCTGCCAGTCGAGGATGACCATGGATCAGCACCTTGAAGAGCCACAGGCCACAGTGTGGCTGTGCAGTCCGATATGGGAGCCACAGCTCCTGTCGCAATGAGGACATTGGGAAACTGCACTCTCTGTTGCCCATTGGTTGCTGCATCACATTCGTTTTTCTTCCTCCAGAGCTTGGAGACCCACCTCAGCTGTGCGAAAGCTGCTCCTGAGTACTGAACTCCATCGGGCGTGGTCCTTGGCCATCTCCTCCCAGCTGCTGAGGTCTTTTCTCAGAGCCCTCAAGTCTTGCTTGCATACATCTCTGTATTGAAGCTGGGGTCATCCAACAGGTCTTTGGCCTGGGGCTAACTCGCCATAAAGTAGGTCTTTAGGAATGCGCCCGTCTTGCATGCGGTGCACATGACCGAGACAGTGCAGCTATCTTTGTTTCAGTAGCATGTAGATGCTCGGAAGTTGTGTGTGTTGGAGCACTTCTGTGTTGGTGATCCTATCTGACCGAGATATGCCAAGGATGCGCCAAAGGCAGTGCATGTGGAAGCTGTTAAGCTTCTTCTCTTGTCTAGTATACGTAGTCCATGTTTTGCTGCCATACAGTAAGGTACTCAGGATGCATGCTCTATAGACAGCAAATTTGGTTCATCTCGTCAGTTTATTGTTTGCCCAGACACTCCTGGCAAGCTTAGACATGTTTGAAGTAGTTTTCCCAATCCTCTGATTGATCTCAGAATCAAGTGACAAATTGTTATTGACAATGGAGCCAAGATACAAGAATTGGCTTATGACTTCCAACTGGTAGCTAGTGATGTGTATCAATGGAGGCGACATAGCACTCTGACACATGACTTTCGTCTTTTTAAGATGAATGGTTAGGGGGCAGCTAGGTGGCACAGTAGATAAAGCACTGGCCTTGGATTCAGGAAGACCTGAGTTCAAATCCAGCCTCAGACACTTGACACTTAACTAGCTGTGTGACCCTGGGCAAGTCACTTAGCTCCAATTGCCCTGCAAAAATAAAAATAAAAAGAAGAAAGAAAGATGAATGGTTAGGCCAAAGTCCATGCAAGCTTGGGAGAAGCAATCCATCAGAGTCTGCAATTCACGCTCTGAGTGACAGGCAAGTGCGGCATCATCGGCGAAAAGCAAGTCTCTGAGGGTGCTGCCCCTCTCTCTGGTTTTGGATCTCAGATGTGAAACGTTGAACAGGCCTCTGTCTGACTGGGAATGCAGATAGATGCCATCAGTTGACAAATCAAAAGCATGATGTGACAGCATGGAGAAGAAAATTCCAAACAGCATAGGAGCAAGCATGCATCCTTGCTTGACTCTGCTGTTTATGCTGAATGCTTCAGAGGTGTTGCCTTCGAACTGTATGACACTCTGCATGTTGCAATGAAAGGAGCAAATCAGGTTATGGAGTTTAGGAGGGCAACCAATTCTCAAGAGAATTTCAAAAAGACCTTCTCTGTTAACCATATCAAATGCTTTGGTCAGGTCTATGAAGGCAATGAAGAGGGGTTTTCTTTGTTCTCTGCACTTTTCTTGCAGTTGGCGAAGCAAGAAAATCATATCAATAGTTGACCTCCCTGCTCGAAAGCCACATTGCGATGACTGGTTTGAAGCCAAGTGAAGTAAAATGAATCCCATCATTGAGGCCAAGCACAGTGCACTCATTGAATACAAATGCTCCCCGAATGAAAGTGCTCTTCAGAAACTACGTGCTGCGAGAAGAAATGCTCCGCAAATCATGAGGCAGTGTGCGAACGAATATTGGATTGAGCTCAGTCAGGGAATACAGGTTGCTGCTGACATGGGAAACATCAGAGGAATGTATGAAGGCATCAAGAAAGCTTGTGGACCCACTCAGAGCAAGACAGCTCCCCTCAAGTCCAGCACTGGAGAGTATATTACAGACAGAGTTAAGCAAATGGAAAGATGGGTAGAGCACTTTTCTGAGTTGTACACCATCACAAATTCTATCACAGAATCAGCTTTAAATATCATAGAGTCCTTCCCTATACTACAGGAGTTAGACAATGCACCCACACTTGAGAAACTTGAGAATGTAATTACCTTCCTAAGATGTGGAAAAGCTCCTGGTGCAGACAGTATCACAGCTGAATTGATCAAATGCTCTAAAAACGTTCTCTTAAAACCCCTGCATAGGAGGCAGCTAGGTGGCGCAGTGGATAGAGCACAGGCCCTGGAGTCAGGAGTACTTGAGTTCAAATCTGGCCTCAGACACTTGACACTTACTAGCTGTGTGACCCTGGGCAAGTCACTTAACCCCAATTGCCTCACTAAAAAAACAAAAAAACCCTGCATGAATTGTTGTGCCTGTGTTGGAAAGAAGGTGAAGTGCCACAGGATATGCGTGATGCCCATATAGTTACTCTTTATAAGAACAGTGGAGACAGGAGTGATTGTAACAACTATAGAGGTATTTCACTTCTCAGCGTTGTTGGGAAGATGTTTGCCAAGGTCATCTTGCTTAGATTGCGTAAACTTGCCAATCGTGTTTACCCCGAATCGCAATTGCCCAGGGTCACACAGCTAGTAAGTGTTGTGTCTGAGGTCAGATTTGAACTCAGGGCCTCCTGAATCCAGGGCTAGTGCTTTATCCACTGCAGCACCTCACTGTCCCCTATAAAACCACATTTAAATTAATGGATGCTTCCAAAAATACATCAACACAAGAAAGGTACAGACAAGAAAAACATTTTAAAAACTATATAGGTTGGTCAGTATTAGATAAGATAGATTTATAGGGTGCTCAGGGAAGACTAGCACCTCTGATATATCAAGTTTAAATTTGTTAACATGCTGTATGTATCAGGGTTTAAATTTGTTCTATATGGGTTATATTTTGAAGAACTCTGTTTAATTTGATCGCTGACAATGCTATACTAAAGATTAGTGGAAATCCAGCAGTTAAACAGCTACAGAAGTAAAAGTATCCAGAGACAACCAGAATCCAGACTCCCTGATGGCATCTTAATACTCAGAGAAGACAAGATTTCAAGAACTCCAAATGAACATTTTTGTTTTTTCCTTCTGTTACTTACTATATATGCCATCTGTAATATGTATCTTCTGCACAGGCTTTCCCTCTGTAGACATTGTCAAAGCACAAGTTCATGAGGAACTGTCCCTCTGGACAAAATTTTTCCTTTCTACCTTTCCTATATTGTTATTAGCATATTGTTTGTTAGCATAGATTATGATGTTCTGTTATTTTTTTACTGCTTCATCCAGGAAATACCTTGTGTTTCTTAACAAAGCATGGGGGCGGGGGTGGGAATGTAAGGAATTAATTGTGATTTGGTGTTTTCATAACCCCATCTTTGCTTCATCATGGTCAGACTGAAAAGATGCAAGCTTTAAAAGCCTAAGAGAAGATGGGTGTATACTTAAAGAGATTATAGAACAAACAACACAAAGAACATTTATTGAGTCAAAGCATCCAACTAAAGTACCTAACCCCCACCTAGGAGTTCCCCTATGCTCACATGGACCTTGCCAAATTATAATGGGAACAGCTCAGGGAATATGTTAAACCAATTGGAGACTCAGCATGGCTATACAACCACCCTTCCTGTGAGAGAGGCAAGAAGGGAGAGAGAACTCAGAGAGGGGCGGGGAAGGAAGGGGGAGGGGGAGAGAGAGAGAGAGAGAGTTAGAGAGAGAGTTAGAGAGAGAGACAGAGACAGAGACAGAGAGAGGAGCTGGTGGTGTTTTGATCTTCAGACCTAAGCAGGAGACACTGCAAAGCTGATTCTCCTTAGAACTACAAATTCCAGGTGGTGGTGAGTTTGTGTTGTTGAAGCGAGGCTGGCTTATTAGGCCAGCTGAGCTGGAAACAAGTTTAGGGTTTGAGTTGGTTTTTGCCAGACTGAAGCTGTTCTGAGTAGCTGAGGAAGTAGAGCTTATTCAAGGTACCTGAGGACCTTTTTACCCTAGAGATTTAGATTCTAACTATCTGTGAAGTGGGTCATATTTTTTCCCTTTCTCTATCCCCTTTTCTCATTGTCCCTGGCTTTATTAACTTCACTTGTGTTGTAAGTTCATTGTTCCCATTAATAAAACCTGATTTGTTTGTGAAAAAGAGGCTTTTTATCAGTCTTTCTCCTTTCTTGTCAGTCTGGGAGACATAACTGAAAAAGAGGCAGTTTGGAGAAGGGGAAAGGGCTCTCATTTTTTCTGAACCCAATATTATGGGGAGCTGCCCAATTAACTCTCCCCATACTGAATTTGGCCCGAACAGCTCCCTTCAGGAGAAGCCTCCTGATTGGCCGATGGTGTGCTCCTTGTGCAACTTTCAATCACCACATGTCTCTTAATATGATTGCTGTCCAGTCATTTCAGTCATGTCTGACTTTCTGGGACCCCATTTGGACTTTTTAGTTTTTGCAGAGATACTGGAGTAGTTGGTCATTTCCTTCTCCAGCTCATTTTACAGATGAGGCAACTGAGACAAACAGGGTGAAGTGACTTGCCCAGGGTCACACAACTACTATGCATCTGAGGCCAGATTTGAGTGCCAGAAGATGAGTCTTCCTGACTCCAGGCTGGGTGCTCTATCCACTGTGGTGCCCCCTAGCTGCCCCATCTGTCACCTGAATGACCCACAAAACAGGAGTCTTACACCTTTCCCAAGTTTCTTTTTTCTTTCTTAAAGTTTTGATTGGAATGAAAGTGCCCATGAAGCTGAAATATTTCAGAGATGACACAAAACCACTCAATGTAGCCAGGTATGGGGTAGGCACCTTCTACACCATCCCAGCAACCTCTGTTATTCTGGTCCTGGCCCCTTCCTGGGTGGGCATGGCTGATGTCTCAGGATTGTGCTAAGCTTGGGGCTTTGTGATAGGGACAGATGTCTACAATGGGCTAGACCAAGGCCCAGATAACAGCTACTAAGCTAACCTGATCTAAGTCAAAGAAACAGGAAGTGAGCTGGGGCAAAAATCCATTCTAGCTTCTAGTTATTTTCTCTCCACACACTCTTATGAACTGATTTCAAACCAAACCAAACCAAACTGGTTTAGATTTAAGGAGTATAAAATGTAAGGGCTTACTCTATGTCAATGGAATTGGTTTCCAAAGATCTCATGAATCCAGCCAACATCTTAAATAGGATGTAAAGGAAAGAGAACAAGATGGTACACAATAATCCAGCTAATTAATGGAAATCACCTTGATAGTATAAACATCACCATTAACAATTCCACAGTATACTCAGAGCCTAGAAAACTGAGACCCAGAAGACTCACTTGGCCATGCTCCCTCTTCCAGCTCTTTTCTGGTAGCTTCCATGCCCCAGACCAGTGGAGAAAGGAATGACTACTAGAGGAAGAGCCACAGCAAGCCACTTCTCTGAAATTAAGGGAAGAGGGAGTCCCCAGAGGAGGGTATTGTCCAGTGTGTCATATACTACAGAGAACTGTGAGGCATGTGGTGGCTAGAAAATTATTAGTGATCTCTGAGAAGGCAAATCTTGGTAGAATAGAAGAAAGACAACTCATGGCTACGAAGGAGCTATTAATTCAGACTCCCCTCCCCACCAGACCAATTGGCAGTAGAGAAGAGGAATACATTAGTAGATTGTTGGGCTAGGTGAAATAATAAAAAACCCTCCCCTGCTCCCTCATTTTAAGGGTAGTGTATAAATATAATGGAATATTGGCATGTCCTAATGTGAGAAACCCTGTTTAAAAATTTCTGGGATTCAATGTTGGAGAAGTATCAAAGATCTTTATATTCTTGAGAATGGGCTACTCCCTAATAGAATGGTGGTGAAACATCACCCCCGAGCCCTTTTTTGTTGTTGTTTATTTGTTTTTGTTTTTGTGGGGCAATGAGGGTTAAGTGACTTGCCCAGCATCTCACAGCTAGTGTCAAGTGTCTGAAGCTGGATTTGAACTCAGATCCTCTTGAATCCAGGGCCAGTACTTTATCCACTGCACCACCTAGCTGCCCCTCCTGAGCCCTTTTATCCTTTAACACAGCTGGTCCTTCCCTTCTTCCTCAGTTACAATCTACTCGCCAAAACACTGGTGCCAAAAGCTAGCCAATCGGAATGCAGAATGGTGGAAGGGAGATGACACAGAGACAGCCCTCTAAACTCCTCCCCCAAGTGACCAGACGTGGGTCTCCCTCATCATGTGATTCAGTTTGCTGTGGAGGGGGAGGAGAGGCAGCCCTTTCTTAGACTTGGAGGAGCCTGGCCCGTTTATGGACATTAGCATTTTCAACTTTTACAGGGAGGGGGAACCCCACATTTTCCCACAATCCCACCTCTTTGTTTTTGACCACTGGGCCCCACCTCAGTCTTCTGCTAACGTCATATTTGTGATTTCAGTAACACATACCACCCCCCCCCCCCAGTGTCCACTCAGTTCGCAATTTCATCATGGATCTCAGATGTAGCTATCAGGTATCTGGAGCCACTTTCCTTGGGGCAGTCTAGAAGATGTCTTGTCTCCAGGGTATTTCTCCAGTGGATTCACTTCTCTGGTTTCAAATTACTTATCCTGTTAAAACCTCTTACAAAACAGATCTTAATAGCAAATATGACTGTTTCCCAACTAAGCTCATGTTATAAATTAATCAACTACCCTGCTCCTCCAGGCAAAGAACAATCCCCAACCAACCCCCTCAGGGCCGGAGCATCCCTAACTGGACTCAGGGCTACCAGGCTGTTGCTACATTTCCCCACTTTTTAGCTAAGGGAAAAGAGGGCAAAGATCTCTTCTTCTGTAACTGCTTCAAGCTGAATACAGTTGTAGAGCTGGCCCAAGTCTTAGTGGAAGGAGTAGAAATACTGGTAGGCCTGGCCCAGAAAGTGAAGGGGAACGCCTTGAGCCTAGATGAAACAAACTACCAAGGGGTTCCAAAAATTAAAAGGACAAGAACCAATATTACTATAGGGAGTATGATGAAATAATGGGATTTCGAAGATACTCAAAGACCCACCTGGAGATTAATCTAGACTGATTGAATCAAGTGAGAGTGATTGACTGCTGATTAGCCTACTTCAAGTTAACTGGATTGTAATCACACCTGGCTAGCCCTTAAGAAGGTATTGTTCTCAGAAGCTAGACTGTGAACTCAATTTGAGAACACCTTCAAAAACCAATGGATTTGGATGATGCCAACCAATCAGCTTGAAGCAGTGTGTAAGGACCACCTCTCCTCTGTTCCAGACCTATAAAAAGCTTCCACAATCAGCTTGCTGAGGAGTTCCTGATTTTTTTTTTTTTTGCGGGGCAATGGGGGTTAAGTGACTTGCCCAGGGTCACACAGCTAGTAAGTGTCAAGTGTCTGAGGCCGGATTTGAACTCAGGTACTCCTGAATCCAGGACCGGTGCTTTATCCACTGCACCACCTAGCTGCCCCGAGGAGTTCCTGATTAAAGCAGGCTTGTGGAGGAGGACTTAAGGAAGAACCCAACCAGGCTGGAACTCTAGGCTAGATAGGTTTTTTCTTAACTTTCTGAACTCCTTGTGAATACCTGTATGCTTTAATAAATGTTTAATGCCCAAAGACTGGTGCTGAAGCTTTAATTTAAGGCAACCACAATTTAGATTTTAAACATCACAGGAGAAAGGGGGCAAACCAAGAGAGAGAATCCAGGAACCCCCGGATCCTGCATCAGGAGTGAAAAGCTGTTTCAGTGAGAGATATCACGAATGCCCCATGCTGTTCAAAGCTTTTTCTAACACTGTATCTGAAACAAACATTGTTAATATCATACCAAAGTGATACACATAAACCTTTCCCAATTACATGTATATCCACTTGACCTTAATTTTTTCTCCAGGTGTAACAAAACATTCTATAAGGTACCCTCCTTTACTTTTCTTGAAACAAACTTGAGACGCTAAAAACTTTCCCAAGCCACCCACAAAAGAGTCCATAAGTTATACTCCTCTACACTTCTTTAATACAAGACAATTAAGAAGAGAATTTTTATCTTTGTTTCATCACTTTTTGTATCATCTGCCTAATTATCCTTAGGCCATTATGAGAAATTAAAGAATCTAATACCACTGGTACCAGATGCCATGGACAAATTTGACATTGTGTTTATCATGACACCTGGGATGAATAGGGGAGTTACCATAAAAGAACAAAAGTTGCCAAGCCTCGAGGAAGCCAGTGCAATATGTGGAGGGGAAACTGAGTTAGGCTTAATCAGATGCATGGGATTGAGATGTCCATGGCATCAGGCATATAGGAGGTGTGGTAAAAAAAATATGAAAGTTTTTTAACAGTCGGTTAGGATAACTGAAAGACACCAGTTTTTTTTAAGGACCACCCTTTCAGGGAGGAGACCAACGGCATGAGCAACGCACGCCAGTCCGCCTGCTGCACACATCAGACTGCCTGCTAGCACTCCACTTCCGGGGTGCGAGCTTAAAAGGCAAGGAGAGAACGGAAGTGGGGCTTTTTTCCTGCTCTGCTGGTCTCCTGACTGCGCTGTACAGGCTGATGCTGATGAGAGTTTCGACTGGGCCCGGCTCGCGGTTAGCAGCAGCACTCACTTGACACGGTCTCTCTCTCTCCCCAAAGGTGGCCTTCTCTTTTGGTGAATTTTATACAGAATATAGACTAAGCTTAGACTTAAGACGATTTGTATTGTGTTTCTACTTTCCTATCCTTCTAATCAACATCACCTTGTGACTACCATACAATAAAAGCTCTAACTAGAAACCCAGAAGCTTCTTCCATTTACTAGTCTGGGAGATAAATTAAGGGAAAGGTTAAAGAGGGGAGATTTATGATCTAATATCCAATTTTAAATCTCACGGGGGGGGGATGGGTGGGAATTGAAGTCAGGCATCAGAGATGGCATAGCCCGGCCATCCAGTGCTATGTGGGGGGGGAAATTAAACCAAAAGAATACAGCCTCAGCTTTTGCCAATGACCATTCTCTAGGCCTTTCCCAAAGCAACACTATACCTGAACTTCATTCGTCCCTCCCTTCCTGTGACAGTTCGACACCTGCTCTTGTCTCCCCATGGATAATTGGCACCTTGGTTGTTCAGATCTGATAACTCAGAATAAAGGCAATTAATGTCTTGAAATGATAATTTCCCATAATGCAAGTCTCATATGATTTAACAACTGGGGATGACGATGACAGCAAAAAATGTGAATTTGCTTTGACTCAGAATATAATATGCAACATGAAATAATTCCCAATAATAACTACAAATATATATAATTTCCATGAATGCATTAATAAGTAAAATAGAATTAATTTACACTTGCCATGGCAACCAGTTTACCAAGGAAATACTTTATATCTTCTGATCCAGACTTCTTGCATTGGTTAAATAGAACAAATACACATGGAAGAATAGAAGACAATGAAAATCAAACTGGCTTAAAACACAATCTTAAAAGAATGAAAATCTCTAGGCATAAAGGCTTTCATCTGAATGAATTTGAGCAGGAGGACCATGTAGTTACAATTTCTTACACAAAAGCTATAGTGAAAGCTTTCAGTTAATCAATAAAATCAAACAGCAGTTAACCTTTAATAACATGCAACAATTGCTAAATATTACCATAAACATAATTATAATTATCCAGTTACATAATTTCCATCCACCAACATTTGACCAATTAAAACATAGACTCACATTGAGAAGATCATATTTCACAAAATATCTCTTGAGCACAGAAATACTCAAAAGTAATTCTATTGCATATGTTCTTATATAAACCTTTTAAATATATTTTCAGAATCATCAGCTGAGTTGTCCTGGAATTACAATAGGTTTCTAATTTCTATTCAATTATCTTATGTTCCTAAAGCTTTCTTTCTACAAACTCAATGAATGCCATATTCCTAATTATTATCATCTGGAATTGGGACAATTTCTTAACAATGAAAGATTCCCTCTCAACACAGAAATATCAAATGAACTAAGACTAACACAGGAAAAGCCCTATAAGATAAACCAAACAATAAATCTTTCTTAATACACCAATAAGTTCAGATTAAAACAACAAGATCCCTTCCACAGTTCAGTGCAGCAATTTGGACGCCCTAATATAAATTTCTTTGCAACAAATTAACTCTCAAATAGAATGAGCCCCCTAAGTCCCACAAATGTTATCAATCACAAACTCTTGATGGACCCATGGACCTCCCCAACTTTACCCAAGTGAACTCTCCCTTCCCAATGGTTCTCCACTTTATCATGTAAAAAAATCCACCCACATCCAGTAAAATCTAAAACATTAGGAACTAAAAACAAAAAACCAAAACCCCAAACCCATCAATTGCCAATTCAGTTGCATTTATTTCGTTTTAATGGGCCTAGCTTACCCCAGAAGTTCCCTGGGGCAAATCAAAAGAACCTTCTCCCTAAGGAACCAAATCAAAGTATAGACACACCCAAAAGACCCTTCATTCCAGTCTTCCCCACCCCTGGGGAAGATAAGATTAGGTATGGCTGCAGTCTTTGTCGTGTGAGGGGGAGAGAGATGGCCTGCAAGATCCAGAGCTACCCCTTACTCAACCTCCCTCAGCCACCACCAGTGGGGGATGGTCCTCCCCCAATAAGGGAACCCTTCACAGTCAGATGATGACCCTACCAGACCACCATCACCCACAAAAAAAACCAAAACAAAATGATTGCTCATCTCCCACTCAGGGAGAAAGACATCCCAGAGAGCCATGCCTCCACACCATGCTCTCTCCTCATGAGAAGTTCAGGGACTTCTCTCCTGGCTTCCTCCCCCAAATAAACCATTATTTCACTCTAATTGGACTTGTATGCAAGAGGGTACAATTCTTCAAAGAGAAATTCCTAAGAACCCCTATACTAAACCCCCATAACATTTTGCTCTATACACAGAAAATCATTTAATTTGCAAAAGAGAAAAAAATTATCATTCATAAATTCACACAACACCCCTGCAAAAGACACATAGCAATGATTTCCCCACCATGAGAATTTACCTCCATACCAATTTTTAGTCCTCTATACCTTAAATCCTGTCTATGAAGAAAAGCGGGGGAGAAACTGTTACCCATTTTGCCTATAGAGGTCAAACCTTCTCTCTGTCCTGAACCTCTTAAATACTAAGAGCATCTTTCCTTCCCATTCCATTGGTGAAACGCATCCAACCTTCACCAGCTGGAAACCAAAGATGGAGTTTGAAAGTAAAAGGTTCTTACTATCTCCAAATCCCACACTCTTTCCTTCCACTCCTGCTTTTACTTCAGCTGTCCTCACCTCTCCAATCCACGTACCTCGAGCCAACCCTAAATCCTCATGCCTCTCTCCAAACTTCCCTATTTTTGTGGAGGGCACCACTATACCCCTGGTAACCCCAGTAATCTTGACTTCCCTCTCTGGGCTTCACCAATTATTTGGCCTATGTCTGCATGCCTTCCTCTATCACCTGTTAATCATACTTGACTCTTTACTCTCCGGGATGTGGGCTGGAATTTGGGGTCAAATTGATTGTGAGTCATCCCAAAAGAATTACATCCCCAAAGAATTACAAGACTCAGTTACTCAGTTTACCAAGTTTTATTGCAATACTATGAGTGACTACAGGGAGAGAACCAGAATAGTAGAAAGGTATCTCTCAAATAGTGAAAGGAAAGACAGTTATATTTATTGATATATTGATTATCAGTCTCATTATAATAATCTCCACCCCAGGGAGGTACAGGGGACTACCTGTCCTACTCATTATAATAATCTCCACCCTGGAAAGGCACAGGGGAGGGACCATCCTAACTTGGAGTTCCTGGGGTCCTAAGCCAACCCCTGAGGCAGGTACCTTTTTCAGTGGAGGTGTGTTTTGGGGGTTTACATGTCATAAAGTGAATCTGGGGACAAATTTGTCCTTTTCTGGGCATGTCTCTTTCTGTTTCCCCAGCTAGTTTCACATTTTTCATTTCCTTTATTGTTATATGACCTGACTCTTTATGGTCCCGTTATGGGCACTGATTTTTGTGGGTACAAGAACCTAGCATCCTGACTTGTAAGTTATCCATTAACTGGGGTCTGACTCCCTTTTGGAGCTAATATCTGAATTAAAGCTTGGGTCTTAGGTTTTTCTATTAACCCATTTTTCACCTCCTACATCATCCCCACTCTGCTCTTCTGCTTTTCCTAGACCTCACCTCACTACCCACACATTGGGCTAACTTTTCTCCAGTCACAAATTGCTTCTGCCCTACACCTGATTTCACCATGCCTCTTTCCAGATTCACTAACAATAACAAATGGCAAACAGCTGGGTTTTCCCTTCCACTTCCCAGCAGACTCCAGTTACCTATCCCCCTTCACTTCCCACATTCAGGCCTTTCACACTGTCTCTCTTTGTGTCCTTCTCTGAAAAGGTCACTCAAGCTTTCTCTTACATTCTACCTCTATTTTCCTGGAAGTCTTCTCTCTGATGCCTCTCTCCCTCTCACGCTTTTCTTCATTGCTCCATTTGCTCATCCCTAAATTTCAGCCACCTGCCTCTCCTTTGGGCAGTATTTAGCATACCTCACTTTCAGCCTACTGCCTTTTTCTTTCGGGGCCTTCCCACACTTTTCCAACTTCTTCATGTCTCCACACTCTACTTGTTCACCTGGATTCATGCTCTCCATTCACCAACAAGACATTTCTCAGACCCTTCCTTTTTAACTACATTGCTCCATACACAAATCTCCTTTCCCTACAATCCATATCAGTATTGGTGTTTTTCCTGTCCTCTCTGTCCCTTTCTTTCCTTTCTTTCCCTCTGTCCCTGTTTCCTCTCATGGAAAACCACTACCACAATCAATTAAATTCATCCACACAGATCATCTCAATAATAAATTTTAACTCTACCTGACATCCCATAGAACTTCAATTGACAATTCCATTCTAGTACCAATTCACCCAAGAACCATCCACCCCAAGCATTCCACATTTCTCCTTCTATTCCAGCACAGCGCTCTCTATATCAATTATTTAAAATTCTCTGGACATACTTTTTCCCATTTTCTAAACATTCCTCACCCATAAATCCTCAGTATATTCATGACTTTAAAACAACTTTCCAATCAAACTCGACCACTCCTTGGCTTCCTTGAAACTGCAGGTGAGCACTCAAGGCAGTGACCCCCACTTCAAATACACTCCCCTTTTCCTTAATCCCTACTTTTTTAGTCCAGCCACCCATCTCAAGCCTTTTAAAACAGGAACTTGCACACTTTTACATAGATTTGAACACTTAAGACAATTTCACACATTCATACACACAAGACACAGATACTCTCAGACAATTTCTTTTTTTTTTTTTTAGCGAAGCAATTGGTGTTAAGTGACACAGCTAGTAAGTGTTAAGTGTCTGAGGCTGGATTTGAACTCAGGTACTCCTGACTCCAGGGCTGGTGCTCTATCTACCTCACCACCTAGCTGCCCCACTCTGAGACAATTTCTATCCCCTTGAAACCTCCTTCCTCAGTCCTTCCCCTCCCCCATAGCAGAAACTGCCATGCGAAGGGGGGGAGACAGAACACCCAGCATTCTCCCCCAACTCAAACTCCTTCACCCCAAAACACTTTACCTTGTTCCTTTTTCACTGTCAGCACCAACAGGGTTCCACTCCTTTCCCTTACCACCTACTGGGAGGGGCTCATCTCCTAGGGGTCCCACGAGGCCACACGGGGTTTGGGGATTCTCTATAACCCCCTCTTTCCCCTCCATCGCCCACAGACTCAAACAGCACTGCATTACCATCGCCCACTGACTAATGGTATGGCATTATAGACAGCTGGAGTTTGCCTCGATTTCCCCAAACTGCCAAGACCACCCCTGAAAAGAATTCACTCAACAGCCCCTTTCTTTCTGTGGGGATATATGCACATATATTTACTTGGTCCTTCCCTTAATTGGAACCCCCCCATGCCTCCATGCCCAATTCTCACCTAATTGCTGATAAGAGCTTAGCCCAACATCCTTGTCAGGGAAAATTGGACTTGGAGGCCTGGCAAAGGGTTTCTTTCAAATCATAATTTCATAAAATCCTGGACAAGCCCCCGAAATTGTGAGGAAACCCCATTTAAAATTTTTTGGGACTCAGTGCTGGAGAAGTATCAAAGATCTTTATTTACATTCTCGAGAGAATGGGCCACTCCCTAGTAGAATGGCAGCGAAACATCAGCCCCTGAGCCCTTTTATCCTTTAACACAGCTGGTCCCTCCCTTCTTCCTCAGTTACAATCTGCTCACCAAGACACTGGTGCCAAAAGCTAGCCAATCGGAAAGCAGAATGGTCAAAAGCCGTGAGGTGACACAGAGACAGCCCTCTAAACTCCTCCCCCAAATGACCAGTCTTGGGTCTCCCTCATCATGTGATTCAGTTTGCTGTGGAGGGTGAGGAGAGGCAGCCCTTTCTTAGACTGGGAGGAGCCTGGCCCCTGTTTATGGACATTAGCATTTTCAACTTTTATGGGGGGGGGGTCCCACATTTTCCCACACCTAAATAATAACAAAAGGAATCAATATAGCCAAATTTAGGAATAACTATGTGAACTAATTGAGTGAAGTGAGAAAAACCAGGAGAACAACTTACATTATATAGTGATTATAATTTTGTAAATAAAAATAGCTTTGAAATCCTTAAGAATTCTGACCAACACAATAACCAAGCACAATTCCAAAAGACCTAAAGGCTACCTATCTCCTGACATAGTGGAGGGACTAAAGGGGAAAAATGAAACATTTTGAGACCTAGACACAGCATAGACTTCTTTTGCTTGACTATGCTTTTTTGTTACAAGGAAGTTTGGTTTTTTTTTTGTGTGTGTGTGTGTATGTGTGTGTGTGTTAGATAAAGGGGGTGGTAGAAATAGTGATGACAGAAGAAAAGTTTGGAAGGATATAGACAAGAACCAAATATGTTGAATTTATTATATACTTTTAAAAACCAAGCTTTATATAATCCAGATTTGTAGTTTCATATACAATATTCTTTTTCTGTTCACTATATTTGGAAATGTTCACACACTGGTTTTTGTAAAGTTCAGCAGAACAAAAATTTTAAATTAAAAAAAAAATTATGTGAGACCTGTTTGTAGGCAGAAGGGAAGGACTCAGTAAAGAAAGACACTGGAGATTCCCGAGAAGGCGAGTCTATTACCTTTGTGAACTTGGACAAGTCACATAAACTCTCAGAGCCTATTTCCCTCTCTATACAAAAGGGAATCATATCTGTACCATCTCCTCACAGAATTGTCATGAGAAAAAGTGCTTTGTAAATCATTCTGCACAACCATAGAAATGCTAGTTTATCATCATTGTCATGACTAAATGGGAGGGGCAATCTTGGTGAGAACAACTGAGAAGGGGTTGGATGGACATGATTATGATAGTGGTTACTTATTGGTACTGACAAAGGAGATAAAGATGATAGAGTCAGATGAGGAGGAAGAGGAGAGAGGGAGGAGGGAGGAAAGAGGAGGAGAGAGGAGAAGGACAAGGGAGGAAGAGGAAGAAGAAGAAGGGGGAAGAAGAGGAGGAGGGAAGAGGAAAAGGAAGGAGAGGACAGCTGACAGTCACACTGTGCTCCCAGGTCTGTGAAGTGGTCCATATACCCGTCTCCTATGACTATCACAACAACTCTGTGAAGCAAGGACTCCCAGTTGGAGTCAGGGAGCAGTAGGCAGGTACAAATTGAGGGGCTCTCTGGCTCCTCCCTCTCAGCTCTCAAATGAGGCTCTGAGGTTTATTCTCATGTTATGGATGGAAACATCTCTGCAGAAGAGCTGTATATAGAGAAGCGAGCAGAGAAAGAACATTCTGTGTCGATCTAGACAAATGAAAGGGTTTTGCGCCTCTCTCTCTCTCTTTCTGTCTCTGTCTGTCTCTGTCTCTGTCTCTGTCTCTCTGTCTCTCTCTCTGTCTCTCTCTCTGTCTCTCTGTCTGTCTGTCTGTCTGTCTGTCTGTCTGTCTGTCTGTCTGTCTGTCTGTCTGTCTGTCTCTCTCTCTCTCTCTCTCTCTCTCTCTCTCTCTCTCACACACACGTATCTGAAAGCAAAGGTCCCTCCGGTCAGTCATGACGCCCGGGATTACAGTAATCAATGACCCACCTGCCCCAAGGTGGTGAGCCTGGCCGACCAGTGACAGATGCCTGCTTTCATCTGACCCTAGAACATGCCCTCCTTTTGGTCCAGAAGCATCGGTCCAGGCAGGGCTCCCACAGTCCTCTGTGGCTGGCCACCTGCCAGTCACTCCTGGGCTCCTTGGGTTGCTGATGGTCCCAGAAGGAGCAGGGATCAGGCGAAGCGCTTTGCAGTGATCATCTCATCAGCAGCCCTGGGAGAAAGGTGATATTGATACCCATCTTACAGATGAGGAAACTGAGGCCGACAGAGGTGAGATGACTTGCCTGAGGTCACCCAACTAGCAAGTCCCAGGCAGGATTTGGACTCTAGTTTGGCTGACGCCAGTCTCCGGCATCCTGTGTACTCCGGTGCCACCTAGTGGTAAACACACTGCTTGGCCTCTCCATGGGACAGGAACTGAATCCGAGGGCTCCTTTATGTCCTGTTTTTTTCAAATGAACTATAAATAACTTAAAGTTTTGTTTCCAGATTCTATCCTTCCCTTGCTTGCTGAGGCAGCAAGCAATCAGATCCAGGTTATACACATGCAGTTATGTAAAACACTTCCATGAAATAGTCCTTTGTACAAATATTAGATGGTTTGAGCCTCCCCCCAATCCTGTATTATTCCCATTTTGATGGAGAGTGATGGGGCCTGGACCTAGGACTTTACTGATATGGGAAACTCTGAGATGAGGACATTTGTGCTCTGAATGTGGGCTGACACTTTCTCTGAAATTTGAGTCTCTTAGAGTCATGGGGAGGAAGGGCATCCAACTCCCTCATCAGGGGGCAGCCAGTACTGGCCCCAACCAGATTAAAATGTCATTGGGAAGCGTTTAACAAAATGAATAAAAATACAATGCAACATAGAAAATGTGACTTTCTGGTTTTCTAATCAATATCCTTTCCCCCACTGCCCTAGAGAAGTGGTATTAAGATGGGGGCCTCTCAGCCACACCCAAGGGTCCCTGTAGGCACATCCTGACTTCCTAAAAGGTACTACAGGCCATGTTAGACACCTGTGGCCTTGAATACTAAAAAATGAAGAAGTGACTTGCTCTGGGTCACATAGGCAGTATGTTTCTAAGGCAGGATTTGAACTCAGGTCTTCCTGGATTCCACTAGGCTGTGCTGTCTTTGATCTTCATTTTAAAGACGAGGAAATTGAGACTGAAAGAGGATCAGCTGCATGCCCACTGTCACAGAGCTATTGCAGGAAGATGTGAAGATAGGCCTTCTGGCTTCAAACCTTGTGTTTTTACCTGATGTCTCTGGAGAAAGATCCAGCTGGCCCTGGCCTCTTGCAGGAGAGCATTCTCCTTCTTGGTCCCCTGGACAGAAGAGGGGCTGCTTGGGCAGCCCATGTCACCTCTCATTTCAGTGCCAAAGGCATTTGGCAGAACTCTGCTGCAGAGACAAATGGGGATTCTTAGAGAGACAAGCAAATGAAAGAAGTGCAGGGAAACCACTAGAGAAATTCCTTCCTAAACATGGACAAAGAAGGCTGAGTGAGGTGTGTTCTAAATTAAGGTAATTGCCTGGTAAGCCTGACTAGGGCCTGAAAAATATCAGTGTCAATGACATCAGAGATAAACATGGGTGGGAGATCAGGGGAGGGCTTGGGGCTAGCTAGCTGATGAGGTCATTCCTAAGGGAGGGAGGTCAGCAGTAAAATTAAGGTCAGAACTCCCACATTGTCAATGTCTAATTCAAGAACCATTTCTTGAAGATAGGTTCCATGCCCTTCCAAGGATCTGTGTGGAAATCAACCTCAGCCATCAGTTCCCCTTTAGTCTAAGCATATCTATCCTGCTTTCCTCAAACATATTCCAAAGCAAAGCTTCTTAAACTGATTTGTAACTGAATGTGGGTGTCGTGAAAAGTTTGGCAGCAAATGTTTGATTTGTATACCTATTTTATATACCTAGATACCTGGGTCACACACACATTGATTGGGAAAAAGGGGTTGTGAGTGGGACAAGTTTAAGAAGTCCTGCTCTAAAGAATATTTCTGTAAGCACCAAAGCCGGTGTAACAATTAGACTGATGCCACCTGCTGGAGACTTACTGTAGAAAAGCTCTGCCATGAGGAGAAGGCCTCTGAGGGCAAGCCATGCAGTCAAGGTCCTTGGCGTCAGGAAGTGACGTTTGCTCGTGGGTACTGTCTATCAAGACTACCAGCCAATCAACTTGAGGAGCCTCCCATTTCTGGGAGGGGAACATGAAGGGGGAAGCAGAGGCATGCTTGTTCATGCTCTGTCAGAGGCAACAGCTGTCTCTGCATGAGCAACCTTAGACTGGCTGACTGTTCAGGCTTGGGTGAGTTACTCACAGAAAACCCTAAATTCCTTCAAACCAGCTTAGGCTAAGTTTAGAGTTAAGAGCATCCATCTGTATTTCTATTTTCCCATTTCCTTATCTTTGATTTTTTATTAGTTTCACCTTTGTTGTTTAATCTATTCCCAAGTAATAAAATCTGATCCTCTTGTGAACTAAAGCTTAGAGGCTCCTTTCTCATTGGCCTGGGAGAAGTATCTAAAAAGAATAATTCAGAGGGGAGATTAAACCTAAAAAAAGGTCCCTCATATTTCCAGGACCCCAATATTAAGGCGAGTCACCCAAATAGCTCTCAGTATATCCGATTTTGGCCCTCACACTGGCTAACCCCCAACATTAGTGCACAGGTATCAAATCCATCCAAATCCAGTGATCTAACAACCCCATTCCTTTGTAATGAGTCTTCCTAACTACACATTAGAGGTCAAAATCAAAGAGGAGAGTACAACTAGTGGGCTGAGATGGCGACAGGAAAGGCTGGCCTAGAAAAGTGAAATTCAGATACAAAAATTTAATTTTGACCAGTCTTTTACACTTCCTAACCTGATAATGGTTTGACAAAAGGATTAACAAGGATTCTTTAGTAGGGGTGAATGTCTCTTGCATATTTATGCTGGTGAATATTGTTTTGGATATTGTTGAATATTAAAATATAGTTTAATTATTTTTGTATCTGCCTGTCTCCTACAAAAACTCAGATAAGAGAAATTAATCTTTAATCTCTCCTACAAAATTAATAAACAGCTCAGATAAATTATATCTTATATCTCCTACCAAAACCAGACCAGAGAACATGATATCTCCTACAAGACAAACCAGATCTGAGACAGACAAAAAACATAATATCAATTTAATATTTTGTCCCAAGAAGAAATATAACACATAATCATGTGGAGACTCCCCTCCTAAGAAGAGAGCTTGGGGGACTCCCCATTTCTGAGGGTATATATGTGAGTGGGATATAGTGGACTTGAGTCAGTTCAGACTCTGAGGTTGGGGTCTGGAAAGTACCCAGCTCCCAGTCCCTGTTATTGTTAGACCACTCTGTCCTTACTCCATCCTGTTGCTAAAGTATATCCCAGCCCCCCTTGTTCTGTGGCCAAGCAGGAGAGCTGTCTCCTATTGGTGTAAACCCACGCTGGTACCACCCCTCCCTTCTTGCATTCCATAGTCCCTAGCTCCTGGTACTACCCCTCCCTTCTTCCCCCTTTTTCCTCCTTACACAGGTGGAGTGGTTTCATAACCACTTGCACCATTTCTCCTCTCCCCTTACAGGTGGAGTGGTTTCATAACCTCCTGCCATTTCACCCTCCCCTTCACCAAGGTCTCAAACCTAGCTGAGTATGTCTCCATACCCTGATTATGAACTCAACACGAATAACAGGTGGGACAGGATTGGATGTTAGATTATGAGCCTACCTGGTGCATGAGGGGACTGCCCCCTCAAATTTTCATAAAAACCCAACTCCTGAGCTCATCAGCATGCTCCTTATTCCTTGTGTGGGGTGGCCCATTCTCATGAGAATGAAATAAATCTGTCTCTGCTTGACTTGGTGGTCTTCTCAAATTATTTAGGTAAACTGAGGCAATTGTCCCATACATATGGGGTTTTTTTTGTCCATGGGTTACAGGATGTTGTCAGTTACATATCAACCCAAAAGCAAATACTATAACAATAATGGATGTGAGAGAAGCATCATGATAAGATTATAGGATTCCAAAAAAGGGTTTGTCAAGGATGAGGACACTGAGATGTCTCCATAAGATAGGGACTGGCTATCCTTAGGGAAAAGAAGTTACCAGGTAGGGACTTTTATCAGCTAGCTATCTGGCTTCAGTTTGGAATTCAGGTAAAGGACATTTTGCTACTATTAACCCAGGGTTTCATAAAAATTACTTTGGGATAATAAGGTACCTCCATCAAATTCAGGTGATCCCTATATTCATATTAATAATATTTAGGTTCATATACCACGAGCTAACTTCCATGCTAATATGAGCTTATATTTGATGTGAGAAAATAGAACTCCAATAACTTCTGGAACTCAGCATTGGTGATGTGTCAAAGGCTTATTTATTGTCATTCTCGAAAGAACGGGCCATTCCCTAGTGGAATGGACAATAAAATGGAGGCTTGCAAGCCTTTTTATCTCTTAACACGACTGGCCCCTCCCCTTCTGCCCCAATTACTCAAGGATTACAATCCATATGCCAAAAACTAGCACCAAAAAACTAGCTAATCAGAACACAGTATTCCTTAGCCAATGGGGGAAGCAATACAGGGATAACCCTTCAACTCCTTCCCCACATAGACACAGCTCAGGAGTAGATGTAATTGTGACCAGCTTAGGGTTACCCTGAATCATGTGATTTTGTTGGCTTGGGGGATGGAGGGGGGGAGAGGAGAGACAGACCTTTTCCAGACCCCCATTTCCTCTCAGTCCCTCCTCTTTATTTTCGATTACTGGGATCCCCTCGTTAGCCACCCAGCATGACACACACACACACTCCCCCTTTCTCTGCTAACATCATATTTGTAGTTTCAGTAACACATACCCTCCCCAGTGGGGCCCCAGTCCCAAACTGAACTTGGCAGTAGGTGTACAAGAGGTCCTTGAGAGAGAAGATGGAGGGCTCAGTGTCAGTCAGTGCAAGGGCCCCTGTATTGGAGAGCAAGGAATCTGGGCATCCCTTACTCTTAGGCTCAAGCCATAGTCTCCAAGGAGTTCAGGCCCTGTTAGCTGTAGTGCAGAGGAAAAGAGCAGGTAGTATCATAGGGACACTGGGCCCCCTTGGGATGATTGCCCCTTCACAGCATTTACAATGCTATGGAACCTCAGAAACCAGTAGCAGTGGAGTGTGCTGCTATACGCTAGATCTCAGGTCACCCTTGTCCCAGTGTTCTGCCATACACTGGGGCCCCACCAACCCCATGCAGGGAATGGGAGGTGCCACTAGCCAAGGCACACTGAGGACCTCAAGTCCCAATACTTATATTTCCTGAACACTCCATTCCCTTCCCCATAATTGGCATGGATGCCCAGTGCTAATGACACCCTCTCCATAAGAATTGCCAAGACCCCACAGTATAATCACAGGCAAGGGTCAGAATGCTTTCATGCATTTCATTATAAAGGATTTATTTAGTAAAGGTGTGAAGGATTCTTCCCACAGCCTCTCCATTCAGCTCACCAATCTGGCCTGTTCAGAAAGCAGCATCCTTAGGTGGCTGCAGACTACCTGTGGACTCTCGGGAGCTGAACAAGGTTGATCGTCCAGCTGAAGCCCCATGACCCAATATGATAGAGGGAACAAGAGACATTGCACCCCCTGACTGCTCTCGGTGTGCACTCCTTGACCTAGCTTAATAGGCTTTCTTTTGAGCCCAAGTGTTCAGACTCCCAACCTCAATTTGCTTTTACATTTGAGGGGACACAATATACTTCCCCCAGGCTACCCATGGGATATGACCACAGACTGTGCCATTAGCACCTGGAGGACCTCTGGGTCCCAGAGGTGGATACCCTTATATGTGGATGATATGGTTGGACGCTCTGCCCCTTGCACCTGTGCAAGCCCACCTGACAAGTACAGCTGGACATCTGACCCATCGGAGCTGGGCACTAGCCACCTTTCCCCATACAACACAAGTCCCCCTCCCCCCCCCCTTACACACCCCCACCCTCCCACACACTGTGTCAAACTCTTGGGTTACAATAGACCCATAAAGCCAGAGACATCCCTGCCCCAGTCTGAGATCAGCTAGTCTCTCAAGGCCCCCACTGATGGGGAGAGCATGACACCTAGTGGCCACTTTTGGGTGCTGCAGGCTGCATATTCCCCACCTCACAGCCCTACTTGGCTCCATCAATGCAATCCATGGAAGCTCTCCATCTTTCAGTGGGTTCCTGATTGCAGTCAAGCTGGCAGTCAGTCAAGCACTGCCTTTGGGGCCTGGGCTGATGACTTCAAGTCAGAGGCCTCAGCTGAATCCACCCAGGCCTCCTGGACTCACCACAGTGACTGACTCACCATAGTGGCTCCCAAGAGAGGTCTGATAGGATCTGGGCAGGAAGCTCCCAGACACTCCCTGGAGAGACAGGTATTGGCTGCCTCCTGGGCTCGTATGGCCACAGAGCCCTTAACACAGGCCTGGCACTAAAGACTGAAATCCTGGTCTGGTTTGGGGAGAACACCCTAGGAGGCAGAGGCCAGCCCCTCACTCCATCCTGTAGAAATGGAAATGGCATTTGCAGGACAGGGTTGGGCCAGGGCCCCCAGAGAGTCAGTAATCTACATGAGCAGGTGGGGCAAGCCCAGCAGACCACCCCCTCCTTCATTATCTGAGCCATTCGTTATGTGGGAAACACAGGGGCATCAACTGGCAAACAGGAGGAGGGAGGCTGATTTCTCAGATGACAGTGCTTCCAGTTCCAGTGAGTATCTGCACTGGGGAGCTGAAACCTTTGACCCTGTGAATGCCACCTCTGAGGACCACAGGCAGAGAGTAGGCAAGAGAGGTCCACACTGACTCCTGGGGAGTTGCCAATGGACTTGCTGTATAGTCTGGCAAGGGGGTCCATTGTGATTGGCAAATCCAAGGCTGATCCATAGGAGGTATTGTACTTGAGAAGGACATTGTGGTATACCCACACACATGCCCCATTTGGGTGTCTCTGCCCCCAATTTATTTGGCCACAGGTTTTACTGTTTCTAATTTACCTAAACAATAGATTGAAATGGCAGTAGTATCAATAAATTTCACTTACCTTCAGTTGCCTTCTGATTTCAAAACAAGTTTTCATTTTTGGGGAACACGTTGGGATTCACCTTCAAGCAGGAGTACTCATCCTGACTGGCTTGGTGCCCTCATGTTGCTTGTTTAAAAGTAGCAAACCACAGAAGAGTAAATGAACTCCAAGTCTACTCACTTTTATTTTGTAAAGATGGCCTCAGATTTGGTTAATCTGCCTCCTAACAATAAAAACTCCTTCATATGATAAATATCCCAACTTTAAGTAGTTTTTTAAAAAATTTACACTTTTATTCTACACTAAAATGAAAAACTAGCTTCACATATTAATACCCCAAAACTTCAGACTCAGTGATTGCCTAGCTGAAAATTTGTCAGGCTTAGAAAATTTTGAGTTGTGGAATTATTTAAACTCAGAAGAGTTTTAGTCTTAATTCTCCCATACTATTAACTAAGTTTTTTCTTATTTTAGCACTTCCCTAAATTCCTATTTCACTGAATCTCTCCTGAACATAAACAATAAGTAATAAGACAGTTCTGAAAATGCAAACTTCAGCTTTAAATCAATTCCTAGCCATTTAAAAGGTCCCTTTAAGGAATAACTGATCTGTGAATTGTTTGTTTTCATTAAACTCTGTAGAGTTTGCTCCTGTCCCATAAGCTCATCAAAATACTTTATAAAACATCCACAATATAATTTAGAAATGAAAGAAATTTGATTATCCCTTTTTTACAAATTTGATTTCCAATCTGTTTTTGTATCCTAGTTTTCAATTAATTTTGGAATCTGTCTTTCATCTCAGCAATCTCCAACATGGCCAGTGTTGGAAACAGAAAAAAAGTGAATTGTCCTCTTTTAACGCTTTTTGGGAAGTTTTTTTACTATTGTTTTTTACATCTTGTTTCTTTTGTTTAATCCTGACCCCGCCAAAAGGCATAGATAAAACAACTGTTGGCTGTGGGTCAGTAAAAAGTATGAACAGCCTAGACAAAATAGACATGTATTTCTCATTCTCTTAAAGATTTTCCTCATTGTATAAAGTCCCTTTCCCACTGAAATAAAGAACCCCCTATTCTTAAACTTAGTTTCATCATTTACAAAACAGAACACAGAGTACATATAACAATACATAACATTAAATCAGGCCTGAACTTCTAAATTTTTTTTAAGATATTTTTTTTCAGATTTTTCCACAAGTAACATGTAAAGAGAAAACAAAATTTTGTCACATTGATTTTTTACAACTTTGTGTTCTAAATTTTCTTCCTCCCTCTTTCCTCAACCCTCCCTAAGAAATCAAGCAATTCAATATGTCATACATGTGCAGTCATGCAAAATATCTTCACATTAGTCAGATTGTGAAAGAAAATAGAAAAAATAATTTTAGAATGAGGAACTACCAAATAAAATTATACTTCAATCTGTATTCAGATACCATCAGTTCTTTCTCTGTTGATGGTTTGCATTTTTCACATGTCCTTCTAATAGCATACTGCTCATCATTTCTTTCACAGTTATGATTGCTAACTGTATTACCCTCCATCCTATTCCCTTCCCTTGATATTTACTCTATTTTCTATCTTCTTTCACCCTATCCCTCCTTGAAAGTGTTTTACTTTTTACTGCCCCCTCCCCCAATCTGCCTTCCCTTCCTTCACCTCTTCCCCCCTTATCCCTTTCCCTTCCCACTTTCCCCCAGGGCAAAATATATTACTATACCCACTTGGGTATGTATGTTATGCCCTCCTTGAGCCAATTCTGATGAGAGTAAGGCTCACTCACTCCCCTGCTCCTTCCCCATCTTCCCCTCCACTCCTTAAGCTTTTTCTTGTTTCTTTTATGTGAGCTACTTTTCCCCAGGTCACCTCTCCCTTTCTCTTTCTTTCAGTGCATTCCTCTTACCCCTTAACTTTATTTTAAAGATGTCATCATGGGTCAGCTAGGTGACAAAGCATCAGCCCTGAACCCAGGAGGCCCCTAACCCAAATCCAGCCTCTCCCTTATGAATACTCTGATGATCATGAAGAGCTGATCTCCCCCTGAAAGTTTTCCTGCATTCCTTACATTCATGATTTCTCCCCACTATGAATTCTTTGATGTCTGGTAAGAGTGCCTACTGAAGGCTTTCCCACATTCCATATACTCATTGGGTTTCTTTCTCCTATGTTTCACCCATTCTGAATTTTGCCTGAGGGTACAGTTATATGAATCATCACCCTGGGGCTGCTCCCTCATCAGATCTCCCTTGTGGGTAATCAGATGGCAGCTTGGCTCACAGGTCCACTCCTGTCCATTGCACTCACAGCTCTTCTTCTCTGTGATCCTCTTTCTAGGAGTGACAGTCACAATAAGCATGGTAACTTGGGGGCTGAGAAGGGGAATACTGTGGCATTTCCTCCACTGGGTTTTGTTGGGGCCCCCTCTAACCTGCTAAGATAGGTAGAGGTTTCTACAAGATTGTTGCCTTGTTCCTTAGGAAGCCCTGCCAAAAAAATCCACCAAGATTCCTCTTTGGATATTTTCTGATGAGGAAGAGATTCCATGTTGCCCTTTTCAGGCTCATCATCAGGCCAGGTGGTCTTATCATCCTCTGTTCCCCACAGATCTGGGACCCAGGGCATTTCCCCTTGTTCCAGCTGTGAGATCATTTCAAGCTCACTAACAGAAAAACCAAGTGAGACCATATTCCCATAATTCTCCAGCATCACATCTTTGTAGATGGCTCTTTGAGAAGGGTCTAGTTGGCCCCACTCTTCCTTTGAGAGACACACTGCCATATCATGGAATGTCACCAGTTCCTAGAACAACAGATTTCTGCTGATCCAAAGGCAATTCCAAAATTTGACCTGAGGATGAAGACAGAGCCTGGGGCCTAGCCATCAGAAGGATAGCTTCTATCAGTTGGTCTTTTGTGAGTCTTTAAGGGAGAACTACAGGAACTGGCCGTCAAAACCTGACAAAGGCACCGAGCTCCCTATTGGAATTCAAAGGAAACTTGTGGATTCTTCTTAAAGAAAATTAATTTAAGGTAAATTAAGGCAGACTCATAAATCTTCAGCTGAGGGAGACTTACCTCAGGCTCAGAGAGTTTGGGTACAGACAGCAAGGGGAAACCAGCCTCCCAGGATTGGTGTCCATGGGGGAGCCATTAGTGAAAATTTGACCTGATGTGTACCTTCCTTTTTGGGTCCCTTGCAGCAGCTGGTCTAAAGAGGCTGAGGTCCATGCATTGTAGTCCCATCTTGGGGTGCTATTAATGTGGGGATTAAAATTGTCCAACCTACAATAAAAAAGACTGAGGCAGAACTCTGAGCCAATGGCACTTTGTTCTATGGTCCACTCTAATGAAGTGAACTCCAGATCTTCCTCATGATCTGAAATGCTCCCTTCTTCCAGGGCCTGATCTTTACAAGGTTTGATACCTGAACATTCTAAAGAGGCTATCCAAAGTACAGAATCTCATTGGTTGGTAGATCTTGTTTCATGGGAGAAAAAATGATGCATCAGCTACAAATGGTATGTCAGCAAGAAGGTCTCAAGTTGGGCAAAGCATGGGGCACTTCCACTGACTAAATGGTCATGAGATGGTCATTTGCTCATGTTAGACAAGAGAGAGTGATCCGAGGGTGCAAAAATAAGTTGGAGGACCTTGAATGTAATTGAGTCATGTCCACCTCACTGGGCTTGGTCACCATGACAAGGAAAAACAAGGTGGAGGGCCTCTAGTCAGCCTCTTATGACTTACAAACTGCAGTTTACAGCTCTGGGGCCTAATATACAGAACTTATAGTCCCAACCCCCATGGAACTATACTGATTGGAATAGAGTAGGAGTCCAAAGGAATTATTTCTCATAATGGAAATGCTTATTTTATTCCATAAATTAAAAATAAAATTTAATAATTAAAAAAACCCATTATGGTATATGATTGTGATAGACTATTATTGTGCTATAAGAAATGACAAGCAGGATGGTTTCAGAAAAATCTGGCATGTCATTTGAAATATTGGGGGTAAACCTGTCCCTGTTCTAAGTTACTGGGGAACTTAGCTAGGGGTTCTAATATATTGCTACTTATAAATTACAGGCTATTGCCACAAGCATTTATTATTCATTTGATGGTGTGTAAGCCTGCATAAAATCCCAGGATGGGGGGCTGCACAGAGCCAGCTCTGGGGTAAGAGAAGAGAGCGACCCCTTTCTCCCCAAGGATTTTTTTTTTTTGGTTTTTTTGTTTGTTTGTTTGTTTTAGTGAGGCAATTGGGGTTAAGTGACTTGCCCAGGGTCACACAGCTAGTAAGTGTTAAGTGTCTGAGGCCGGATTTGAACTCAGGTACTCCTGACTCCAGGGCCGGTGCTCTATCCACTGCGCCACCTAGCTGCCCCCTCCCCAAGGATTTTTATCCTCTCTCACGTAGAGGTGGGTCACTGCACATTGATCCAAGTTATTTGGCCAGTAACATTCAAGTTCATTGTTTGACATGACTTGTGGGGTTGCCCAGGTGAGTTAACTTCCTTTAGGTAGTCAGGAAGGTCAATCTACATTTCTTTTGCAATTCTACTGACCCTGGGCTTGCTCTGGGAAACCTACAGGAGTTCCTCTTTGTGTGTGTGTGTGTGTGTGTGTGGGGGGGGTCTCTGGGTCCCCCCAAACCCCATTATTAATGATTTTCTCACACTGGAAAGACTTACAGAAACTGATAAAAAGGAAGTGAGCAGAACCAGGAGAATGTTGTACACAATAACAGCAACATTGTACAATGAATAATTGTGAATGACTTGGGTATTCTCATTACAATGACCCAAGACAATCTCAAAGGACTCATGGTGAAGCATACTATCTACCTTCAGAGAAAGAACTGATACTATCTGAATATAGACTGAAGCATGCTATTTTTCACTTTCTTTCATGTTTGTTTTTTCTTCTTGTACAAAGTGACTAATATGGAAATGTTTTACATGATTGCACATATATAACCTATATTGGATTGCTTACTATCTCAGGAAGGGGTGGGGTGGAGGAAGTAGGGGGGGATAGAATTTGGAATTCAAAACTAAAAAAAAAATGTTAAAATTGTTTTAACATGTAATTGTGTGTATGTATGTATGTATGTGTGTAAATAAAACCTGTTACTTCAAAAGTAGATATGGGGGGCAGCTAGGTGGCATAGTGGATAGAGCACCGGCCCTGGATTCAGGAGGACCTGAGTTCAAATCCGGCCTTGGACACTTGACACTTGCTGGCTGTGTGACCCTAGGCAAGTCACTTGACCCTCATTGCTCCACACACAAAAAAAGTAGATGTGGAAATATGTGTGTAAGCATCCGTGTACTTGTGTGTGTGTATAGGTATGTGCACATGTGTGCATTTAGTGGTTTGCAAGTTCTCTCCTGTTTTCTTTTTCCATTCTTGTTAGCTCCAGACTGTATGCTAGATCTAGACTAGATGATTAATCGATGTTTGTAGACTTGGTGACTTGACTTAATCCATTAGAATGCAAACTCTTTGAGGGGAGGGACTATTTAATATTTCTTTGTATTATAATGGGGGGGAAATGGGGTACAGGTTGGATTAGGGTTGGGGTTCTTAGGAATTCCTCTTTAAAGAATTACACCCTCTTGCACACAAAAGTAGTTAGAATAAGGTGGTAGTTTATTTAGGAGCAAGGGAAGGGAAGGGTGGGGGGAGGGAAACCATGAAAGAAATCCTTGGACTTTCTTGGGGAGATTGGCATAGAGCACTGTAGAGAAACCTTTTGAATATAATCAATATGGAAAGTCTTTTACACAGAGCTCCCATCTTCTTAGACATAAGAGAATCCACACTGGAGAGAAACTTTATGAATGAAATCAGTGTGGTAAAGCCTTCCAGCAAAAGTTAGTCCTTTTATCTTTTTTATCAGAGAATTCATACTATGTAGGAATCTTATTACTAACATGAAGAGGGAGGTGGCAGCTTAGTGGCACCAGGCCTGAATTCAGGAGGACCTGGCTGATCTGTAGCCACCCCTCACCCAATTCCTTTAGTCACTACCAGTGGGGGATGGTCCTCCACTCCTCACCCAATTTCCCCAGCTACCACCAGTGGGGGATGGTCCTCTCTCACTAAAGGAACTTTTCACGGGCAGATGGTCCACCCCCATCAGTCCTCTATAAAAGTACCTTCCGGTCTCCTGTTCGAGGAGATTTGGTACCTCTGAGCCATGTGCTCTATGCCAATCTCCCCAAGAAAGTCCAAGGATTTCTTTCATGGTTTCCCTCCCCCCACCCTTCCCTTCCCTTGCTCCTAAATAAACTATCACCTTATTCTAACTAAGTTTTGTGTGCAAGAGGGTGTAATTCTTTAAAGAGGAATTCCCAAGAACCCCAACCCCAACCCATACCCCATTTTCCCACTATATCATCTGGCGCCCCACGTTGGGCGCCAAATGATATGGGGAAACCGATAGGAGAAAGCACGTGGGTCCTTAGGATTCCTCTGTAAAGAATTACACTCTCGCACAAGACCTAATCAGGAATAAGAGAACAGGTTTATTGGGGTACAAGAGAAACCGGCCGGGAGGAAGGTTTTGCCAGAACAAAACGCTTTCCCCCCCAACTGACTTGTGGGGTGCCATTTTATAGGGTTTAGATGGGGGGTGGGTAAGAGTCTCTTATTGGGTGAGGGGCTGGTGGTCTTCCCGCGTTGTGCTGTGGTAGGAAGAATCCCTCGCGAGAGATCTGGTGATGGGTGTCAACTTTGTCCTGATGGGTCTAAGCAGTCTGCTGATGGGCGGTTCCAGGTGGTCTTCTCCTGGATTACCTCATCCAGATGCTTAGGAGGACTGGAATGTGGGGTGATGGTCCTGGAGCATGCTCAGTTCAATCTGTGCCGCTTATCTCCGTTAGGTGGGTGTGTGTGTCCTTGATTGTGTTCAAGGAGAGGCCTACTTGATTTCAAGGGAAAACCCCTGAGGTTTCAAGGAAAAGGTTCCTTGAACCCCCCAGAGAATTGTTGGGGTGACCGGGGCCCATAATCCTCCCATGACAGAAACAAATTGTAGGAGATATTATAAAATCAATTTCTCTGATCTGTTTTTTTTTTTTTTTGTAGGAGACAGGTGAGAACTGCAAAATTTACCGAGAACTGATTCCCCACCCAGTCCCCTTTTCCCCAGACAAATGAATCACCTTGGGCTGACCAGTCTAGACTCTTGACTGCTTATCCCCTCCCAAAGATTCCCAAGCTTACTTCCTGGACTTTATATTATTATGTAAAAAGATTCATTTACATTAAATAGTTTCTATCTGTGAGAAACTCACCTTTCCCTAGTGTAGTTTCATAGCTCCCTCTGTTCTGTTACCTCATAAAAAGCCTGTCCTTGTTTCCCATCTTTGGGTATTCCTAGCTTCCAAGCTTTTCGATACCATGAGCTATAGTTCCTCTGCCCTGATTAAAGACCTTATTTCTCCTATATTGATTATTTCTTTAATTTCCAGGTTAACATATGGGGGTTTGTCCAGGATTTGAAGACTTCATGCCTAGCCAGCCACCGTTTTTGACCTCTGGATGCTCAGTGCCTGCAGGAATCTTTTGTGTTCCATTCTGGACTCAAATTTGGAGGCCTCGCCTGGGTAAGGGTCTCTCAAATTCAGAACTCACATCCTTTTCACTTGATTTCCTAAAAAGCTCTTTGGTTGGGGGTCTGGTTATGTCCATGGATGATTTTTGTAATGGGTCCATTCTGACAGGTCCCCCAAAAGGGGATGGCTGCAGGTTTTTATGCACCATGTGTGGCCACTCTGCCAGGTCCTAGAAAGGATGGCTGGTGGGTTTTGTTTTCAAATCATGTACCACATGACTGCAAGTACTAGCAGAATTCAAGTCTGACCCACAATACTGATGGCCACAGTGGGGTCACTCTTTTTAGTGAGGCAGTTGGGGTTAAGTGACTTGCCCAGGGTCACACAGCTAGTAAGTGTTAAGTGTCTGAGGTCAGATTTGAACTCAGGTCCTCCTGAATCCAGGGCAGGTGCTCTATCCACTGCACCACCTAGCTGCCCATCTTTCTCCTTTTTCAATGGCATTTTGAATCAATTAAGCAAGAATCTGAATCTGAACCCTCCTCCCTTTAAAAAAAAAAAGGGAGGAAAATGGGATTTTTGATAGGATGTTTTGTCTCTCAGAAAAAGGTCTAATTAAAAAAAAAAAAGACCAATTGATCTGGCTCAAATTAATAGGTCTTTGAGGATAGAGGAGAATTCAATTTGTGTGTGCTAAATTATCTCAAGAATATTTACCATTATTGTTTTTGTCTCTGTCTTTGTAGAATGCTATTTGTGTTAAAGTGTTCTATATGTGTGTGTCCCTTGCTATTCAAGCTGAGTCCTTTATTTTTCACTCCTTAGCAATCCTTTTGCCACTCACAGTAGAATTGTCAGAAAGTTTACACAGAGAGGCAGTTAGAGAGATCACAGCTTGATTTTATTACTTGTTTTAAAGAAATTTGTTAAAACTTTGGTTGAGAATTGATCCCCAATATGAGTTTAAATCCAGGTTTTATGAACCCCCAAATCAAGGTTGATCAGGTTCTATTTAAATTTGGGGAACTATCTGGCTTCTCAAGTCACCAGGTAAAAATGAGTTTATCGATAATAATGGTCTGATATTGAAACGCTAATAGATGGGCTTCAGATAAATTGAGAATTTTACTATTTGGGAATAATTCCAGTTGTAACTGAATTTATTCATCTTATTTTAAGTGAAATATATCTTCTAATAAGATGTGTGGGGTTTAAAGTCGTGGTTTATTTTGAGATTTGCATTAAGATAAATTGTTTAAAAATTTGGATCTGGAAATTTGTTAATTGCATGATCTTAAAGCAAGTTACTTTAGTTTATCAATCTGTAATGTGGATATTTGATAATTATAGAGTATTCTTTTGGGCTTATAAATTGTTGCAAAGGCAACTCTGTTAAAAGAATGTCAAATACTTGAAACTGTTTGCTTAGAAATCCAGTACTACTGTGAATTCACAAAGAAGTGATCTCAAAGTCTGGGTTTAAATTCTCCTTCTGGGATATTCCTTATGCAGGTATAATGAATGTTTGACTCTGGGAAAAATAAGAACATATTTTTAAATTATGAAAATTGGAGGTTTCCCTAATATGCCAGAAAACTTCTTTCATTTATCAGTGGTGCTATTTCATAGCTGTGAGGGAAAAATCCATCTTCTTCTCAATAATTCTCAGGAACTCAGCAGCGATGTAACAAAGGCTTTATTTTCTTCTCATGAGAAGGAGGCACCCTACTGTGCAGCTAGTGGGTACCCAGAAGGGGGGCTTGCAGGCCCTGTTTTATACCCTAGTCCCTAACATGAATGGACCTTCCCCTTTTTCATCACTGGTGGGGTTACAATCTATGCACAAAAACTAGCTAATCAGAACACAGTATTCCCACCCCTCTTCCTTGTATGGGCATAACTCAGGAGTGGACCTTATACTTCCTTATATGGACACAACTCTGGAGTGGACCTTATTGAGACCAGGGCTCCTTGAACCACATGACCTGGCTAACCTGAGAGGGAGGAGGGGATCTGAGACCTTTGTCCTACAAGCAGGTCAGGGGGAGTATGACTGACTGTTTATCCACATTGAGAGGAGACAACTACCCATTTCTCATAATAGCTTTTCTCAATAACTGTTAAGCAATAATAATTACACACATTAATAATGGTATGGTAGTTAAAAACAACTTTGTTTTAACTTTGATAAACTTTTACTGTTTTTTTTTTTCAAGTTTCACAGGTGTTTTCAAATTTTCATACCCCTAGCAATTAAAATATTATGATGGCTTTGTGTGTTTAATAATCTCTAATGTTGGAGTAAGTTTTATTTCAAAATCGGATGTTCAATAGTGATTTGTTTTATTATCTGGTGTTTTTGTTAAACATTTATGCTGTTTTAACCTTTTTCTTTCCCTTAATATTCTATTTCATTGATAGGATCACAAACTTCCATAGCATTCATCTACTTTTTAAATGTTGTCCTAACTATATTAATGCTATTTTTAGGCAAAAAGTGTGAATTATCAGAGCCAACCTTAATGAGGTATCATCTATTTTTTTGGTTGAAAGATGTGATTGCTGTTACAATTAATTTTTAATGAAAATGTAAAAAGCTGCGCCTCCCCACCTTCTAGGCCATGACTTTCACCAGATATATAGAACTCTATTTAATTCTCTCCCCACAATGATATCCAGCTCTCCCTCTTTCTGAAAAGCTCTCTACTTTCCCCCATACCCTGACAGCTGCAGTCTTAATCTGCTCTTTCCCACCCCTGGAAGAAGTCCTATCCTCCCCCTGGGCATTTAACTCTGAAGTTGGAAAGGTTCTTAATATCTCTTCAATCCAGATTCAGTTGGATCCCTCTAAACCTCTTCCTTGAATCTCACTCTTCCCTTTCTAGAGGCAATTAGGAGCATTAGGCTTCTTATTAAGGACTACCTATCCTCTGGTCTTTTAGTTCTCTGCACTAGGTTCTGATCCTTCCTCTTTGAGCTCATGTGACGGCTTGTCCAAGACCTGAGCAGTGAGTGTTCCTGTGATTCCTAGAGCATCTGTAGTCCCTAATGCTTATACTCTCCTGAATAGAATTCCCCACGATTCCACTATTTTCACTTTTGATTTCTCTAGTGCCTTTTTCAGTGGATCCTTTTGTTGTAAATTTGTCAGTTTTTACTTTAACTTTACCTGGGAAGGCCTGCAGTACACTTGGACTGTTCTGCTTCTAAGAATCCCTCCTACTTTTCACAAATTTTAAACGTAGACCTTGCTGACATTAAGTTTCCTATAGGCTCCACCCTCTCCACTATGTGGATGAGTTACTCCTTTGCTCCCTGGATCAAAAACTGACTCAATTTTTCTCACCTCATACCATAAAAATATCTTGCTCTCAGGTTTTAAGTTTTTAGGATATCTGATATTAGCCAATAATCTCTGTCTTGAAGGATTAGAGATCTCTCTACTATCCAAAACTGAGATAGAAACCCCAGATTATTCCTGGCACATCGATGGTTCCTGTCTCAAATGACGATGGGTATGCTATCACCAACATAGAAGAGGTCATTGACTCCTTCCTTTGGCTCTTCAGCACAACAGGCTGAATTGGAAGCCCTGACTTGAGCTGGTGAATTATCAAAAGGAAAACTAGTGAATATTTTTACATGGATAGCAGGTATGTGTTGGGGATTTCAGAATGTTATGGAAATATAAAGGGTTCCTGATGTCCTCTGGCAGTCCTACATATCTAGAGATTGCTTGACTCCCTTTTGTTAGTAGCAGTGATTGTTAAAATGCCAGAACACTGCCATGAAGATTATTCCCATGACTAGGTTAATGCCCTTGCTGACCTGCATGCCAAGCATCCCCTGGACTTGGCCCCAAGTTAATATTGACCCCAGCAAAGCTTGCTGTAGTCCTGAAGGACCATGTCCAATCCTATCCAAGACAGGCAAAAACTAGAAGAGTGTAAAATGGATAAAAACTCTGGGCTCTGGTATAGTCAAATGAATGCCCATTCCTCCCCAACTCTATCCATTGACCTATGATAGAATACCTTCACTCTTGGAGTCCTGACAAACTGCTTAGGTTAGTCTGCAAATCTGGGTGGTAAAATTGACATGACCTGCATATGACATTTGTCTACAATGTCCTAGCAAGTCCTTCAAATCTCTGCCTAGGAAATTTCCTTCAAATCTGGCAGATTGATTTTATTCAACTTCAGCCTTTTTCTAGTTATAAGTTTGTATTATGGTTTGCATGTTCTCCCATTGGGTAGAAGCTTTCCCTTATAGGAAAGCTACTGTAAGAACTATAGCCAAGTGCTTATCAGAAAATATTTTTCCCACATGGGGAATTCCTAATAAAGTTCACACTGATTGAGGTACTTTACTTCCTGGCCAGTACTTCAACATTTAGACTGTGCTTACCACCCCCAATCTTCAGGTTTGGTAGAACTTATCATTGGGATCATTAAGGTTCAACTTGGAAAGTTTATGGATGATTTGAATCTACCATGGCCAAAAGCCCTTCCCTAGTTCTTCTGAACCCTGGGGAACCCCTTTTGGTAAACATTCTCTTTCATATTTTGAAATCATCTCTGGGTGTCCTATGCCTCTTTTCTCCCTCAGGTGACTCCCTCTCCATCAAGGCCTCCCTTCTGTCCTATTGTAAGGGGCTCACACAAACTCTTCATTACCTTAATCATTTTGTCTCTCAGTCATTTTCTACTGGCTCAACCCTAATTAAGTCCAACCTACAGTTGGAACCTGGAGACTGGGTCTATTGGGAAAGGTACCTGTGCAAGGATTCCTTCCAGCACACATGGAAAGGCCCCTACCAAGTCCTGCTGACCAACCCCTCTGCCGCAAAGCTGAAAGGGATAGACAGCTGGATCCATTTATCACATCTGAAGAAGGCTCCAACTCCTGAATGGACTTCCACACACCTCAGCGATACCAAACTTCGTCTGACCAGGAACAAGAAGCAGTCATCAGTGTAGACCACTGTCCCAAGATATCCGGATGTGGCCTGAGAATTCTGTTTCACGCCCCAACGCTATTTTTGGTCATTAACAAATTCTGGAATTCATCTTGACCAAGAGGAGGGAATGAGAACTGCAAAATTTACTAAGAACTGATTCCCCACCCAGTCCCCTTTTCCCCAGACAAATGAATTGCCTTGGGTTGACCAGTCTAGACCCTTGACTGCTTATGGATCTCCCCCAAGCAAACTATCCTCTCTCCAAAATTCCCAAGCTTACTTCCTGGACTTTAGGTTATTATGTAAGAAGATTCATTTACATTAAATAGTTTCTGTCTGTGAGAAACTTACCTTTCCCAAGGGTAGTTTCATAGCTCCCTCTGTTCTGTTACCTCATAAAAAGCCTGTCCTTATTTCCCATCTTTCGGTATTCCTAGCTTCCAAGCTTTGCGATACCATGAGCTATAGTTCCTCTGCCCTGATTAAAGACCTTATTTATCCTATATTGATTGTTTCCTTAATTTCCAGGTTAACACAGGCAAATAAAAACTATATTTGATTTTTGACACCATATTAGTCATTTTGTATAAGAAAACTTGAATAAAAGAAAAAAAAATGAAAGTAAAAAAAATAGCATGCTTTAGTCTGATGGGGGAGATAAAGAAGGGGTTAATAGACAATTTAATTTAATTTAGATCTGAGATCCAAGAGGGGCTAATAAATACCTTGCAGACCCCAGTTCTGAAAGGGATTAATGGATAACTTAAGACTTGGGCCCTGTGAGGGAAAAATCCATCCTGTTCTCAATAATTCTCAGGAACTCAGCATCGAAGTGACAAAGGCTTTATTTTCTTCTCATGAGAAGGAGGCACCCTACTGTGCAGCTAGTGGGTGCCCAGAAAGGGGGCTCACAGGCCCTATTTTATACCCTAGTCCCTAACGCGAATGGACCCTCCCCTTTTTCATCACTGGTGGGGTTACAATCTATGCGCAAAAACTAGCTAATCAGAACGCAGTATTCCCACCCCTCTTCCTTGTATGGGTATAAGTCAGGAGTGGACCTTATACTTCCTTATATGGACACAACTCTGGAGTGGACCTTATTGAGACCAGGGCTCCTTGAACCACATGACCTGGCTAACCTGAGAGGGAGGAGGGGATCTGAGACCTTTGTCCTACAAGCAGGTCAGGGGGAGTATGACTGACTGTTTATCCACATTGAGAGGAGACAACTACCCATTTTTCACAGGCCCTCACCAAAGTCAGGGCCTAGGTTCTTGTTAATTGGTACCTGGAGGTCTGGCTCCTATTAATTACCCCCATTTATCACCACCCACAACAAAAACATAAAGAGACAGGCCACAGAGACCCTAACTGATCAATGTTAATACCCAGAAATTAGGCCCAAGAAAGAAAGAGATCAAAAACACGAAGACACTCTGACCCAGGCAAGTTGAGGTATGTTTTTTATGAACATGCTCAGAAAAGGCCAAATTTGTCCCCAGAGTCACCTTATGATGTGTAAACCCCCAAAACACACCTCCATGAGAAAAGGTACCTGCTTCCGGGGTTGTCTTAGTACCCCAGGAAGTCCAAATTAGGATATGAACCCCCATGTACCTCCCTAAGGTGATTATTATAATGAGACTGATAATCAATTTAATCATACTATAAATATAACTGTCTTCTCTTTCCCTATTGGAGAGACACCACCATGGTGCACTCCCTGTGGTCATCCACAGTATTGCAATAAAACTCAGGAAACTGAGTCACTGAGTCTTGTGATTCTTTTGGGACAAATCAGGATCAGTTTGATCCTGTGTTCCATCCTTATCAGTTCTTTCTTTGGAGTTGGATAGTATGTTTCATCAATAGTCCTCTGGGATTGTCTTGGATCATTGTATTATTGATAATAGTTAAGTCATTCACAATTCTCATCAAACAAAATTGCTGTCCTGTGCATAGCGTTCTCTTGGTTCTACTCATTTCACTAGACATCAGTTCATACAAGTCTTTCCAGGCCTTTCTGAATCATCCTGCTTGTCATTCCATCACCATCATATAACATAGCTTGTTTAGCCATTCCCCAATGGATGAGCATTCCTTTGATTTCCAGTTCCTAGCCACCACAAAAAGAACTGCTATAAATATTTTTGGTTTTTTATTATTTTTATTATTTCTGGGCTATGGGGGTTAAGTGACTTGCCCAGGATCACACAGCTAGTAAGTGTCAAGTGTCTGAGGTCAGATTTGAACTCAGGTACTCCTGAATCCAGGGCCCATGCTTTATCCACTGTGCCACCTAGCTTCCCCCTTATAAATATTTTTGTACAAATAGGTCCTTTTCTCTTTTTTGGGACATCTTTGAGATATAAACCTAGCAGTGGTATTGCTGGATAAAGGGCATGCACAGTTCTATAGCCCTTTGGGCATACTTCCAAATGGGTAAGTATAACATGAATTTATTAATACTACACCAGTAAAGGACTGACCATGTGTCTCTCTAACTTCTCACAGTCTGAGACCGCATGGTAGAGAAAGCAGGGAGATAGCTTCAGTATGCCAGTTAGAGCAAGCAGGAGAAAAGCCCCCAAATACCCAGAAGACCCTGAAGACCTAGAAGACCCATGTTGTCCGAAAACCCTCTAAAACCCAAAAGACTTAGAAGACCTAGCAAAGGACCATGCTGTCCTAAAAGAGGAGACCTTTGTGGCAGCTTCCAGGGTTTTTTGATAGAGGCAGGTCATTATGCATTGATCAAAGCTAATTGGTTAGCATCATTCAATTCCATTGGTTTGCATGATTTGAAGGTGGTCTACATTGAAATGAACTCTACAGATGACATCAGGGAAGAGAATGCAAAAGACTCTCATTCAAGTTGCTCAAGGCAAAGTCCATTATCTAGGTGTGGTTTAATCCCATCAGTCCTTCGCTGAGCTAGACAAAAGACTCCATTTCTCTTGTTCCCTTGGGTTTGTCCCAAATGAAACTGATGAAGTTTCTCAAGGGGAACTGGATTTTCTGTATGGAGAAAGTGATCTCTGGGTCCCCCAAGAAATCCATTGTTAACACTTATTTTCTCAAGGCTCAAAGGTGTCACTTCCATACAAATTATTCCAGGTGTGACTTTATATTTTCATCATCAGTGGTCAGACAATCCATCAGATACAAATAACGTCTCTATTGCAAGCAAACTTATAACAAGCCTTGTGAAGCCTTCTTCCCCTGCAGTGAAGATGGCTCCTGCCTTGGCCAGGAGTTCAGCTCTTTCCATCTTCTTTTGTAGCTGAGATCTCTCTGCCATCTGGAAGCCAGTTCTGCAGGTGCAGGTCCTAAGTAGCTCTGAGCCAGGCCCCCGAGTGGTGCCTAGTTTCTACTCATTCCCTTTCAACTGGGTTCCTGCCCCCACTCCCCACCTCAGTCGGGAGTGGTCTCAGTTACTCACTAAACCGCTTCATCACTTCAGAATTGGACACCCTTCTGTCAGCAGCTTCATGCCCAGGGCTGAGAAGATTTTATGGTCTTGCCCAAAGAGAAGGTCCTTGCTGAGTTCTCAGAGAACTTCATGGAAAAGGAGACTTGACAGTGTGCTTTTCTCAAAGAGTACTTTCTTATTTTTCATTTCAAAGTAGAATGTACCCAATTAGCAATGTAAAGGTGGGGGTCCTTAGGTATTCCTCAAGAGAGAATCACACTCTGGCCCACAGTCCAATTCGAAGGAAAGTGTTCTTTTCTTTGGTGCTGGGAAAGTGACCGCGTGGGAAGTCCAAGACTTCACTCCTGGGGAGGAGATGGCTTAGAAACATCCTCCCCAGGAACGGAGGGAAGGGGCAGCCGTGGGGTGACCTCCCCCCCCCCCCGACCATGGGAAGTTCCCTTTTGGGGTGGGGAAAGCCCGGCTGCTGGTCCTATTCCTGAGGGTGGAGGGGGATAGCTTTGAAACGACGGGTGATCGTCCCAGGTAGCGGCCGCCCCTCCTTCTCAGGTGTGTCCGGCCTGACGGCCGGCTGGCCGGACACACTTGACCGGTCCCTCGATCGCTCATTCGTCTGTCCAGTATCTGGTCCCCTTCGGCTCTGCTTCTCCCGGGAGAACCCGAGCCCACAGCAGGACCACGCTCGCCACCTGTCACAGCATCCTCACGTGAGGAGGAGAGAGTTCTCCCCCAGGGCAGGGAGGAGGGAGAGGACCAGCTGTGGGGGTGGGGCCCAGGGGGGCGGGGTTTGGAGGCCTGGGAGGAGCCTAGGGCGAAAGAAGAGGTGACCTTCCCGCGGCTCTGGCAATCTAGGTGCGGAGGGCGGGGCCTGAGCTCCGGGCCGGCCTGTGATTGATTGGCTGATACGGTAGAGGGGGGGGGGCGGATAGAAACTGGCAGTCCCGGAGCTGACGTCACTCGGCGTTCCGGAAGCAGGCGGGGAGGAGTCCGGTCCCGGACAGGTCGGAGCCGTGGTTGGGCTGCCCGCGCTCTTGGGGGTCCCCCTCCTCGTCGGACCCCATGGTGAGCGCCCCCTCCCAGGCCCCAGCCGCTCCCGCAACACCCCCCAACCTCCCAGGCCGCGCCTCCCGGCCCCACCTGGGGTTGTCCCGCCTCTGCGCGCCGGCTCCTCCCTTGGGCACCCGGCCCTGCCGCCAGCCCCAGCAGAGGGCCCCCCTCGGGACTCTCTCGCTCCCCGGACCGAGCCCAAGGCCCCGCGGCCTCCCGGGCACTTCCCTGTCGGGAGCGCCCCAATCTCTGCACGTGAGGGCAGGGCCCGGGCCTCTGGGGCCTCGTGCCTGCCCTGGGACCCCTCCCCACCTCACGGTGGGTGGAGGCTTGGAATCCGGTCGAGATCAGGCCTTGGTCCCTCAGGAAGAGGGTCCCCTTCCTTTGCGGAGAGCCCACCCTGTGAAGTAGCCCAGGGCGCCCCGCCGAGAAAAGAGGGGAGTTCTTGGGGGTCCCTCCCTGGTTCAGCAGCTAGAGAACCAAGGGAAAGGGGCGCAGGGTGAGGAGTGGACCCCAGGCCCGAGTGAGGAAAATGGCCCTTTTGTGTACGGGGCGAAGTGGGATGGGAGTCCAGCCCACGCCCCATGCGCTGGCCCAAGCCCTGCCGTGGCGGCGGCGGTGGGGGGGGGGGGGGGGAGGAAACAGGCGGCTGAGCCCTCCCACGGCTCAGGCTTCCGCAGAGCTGGCCAGCCTCTCCAGCATGGGCCCTCTTGGCTTTTCTCCCCACTGGTATAGCCCTCGGGGCATACTGAGGTAATTTCTCCTGGAGAAATTGGCAGCTCTTCCCTTGTCGTGTAGCTCAATCCCGAGTCGGTGAGCCGTGCTCTTTGAATCAATAAAGGAACCCTCCTTTCTTCATCACCTGCCTTTTGTTTTATGAACCCAAGTGTTAGAACGAAGGAATGGGGGCGGGGGGGGGGGGCGCGCGCAGAGACAGGTGGAAGCTGTTTTGGCTATGACAAGTCATCCCCAGAGTAACCTGGAGCCCTCAGAGGAACAGGTGATAGAGCTCTTCTTCACTTGGCTAGGAGCTGCCTCCCACCCCTCAGGGCAGTCCCAACTCTGAGGAATATCACTTTAGAATCCTCTTCCTGTTTTCATCCAGAGAAGATTTTATTTCAGCTTCTCAAGAAGCAAACCAGATCTTTTCTTTAACTCTGTTCTTTTAAGTGATCTCATAAAACTCCCACCTGCACCCCCCCCAACCCTTACCCCCACTGAATACTCAAGAACTCTTCACAGAATTTTCTTTAGAATGTAACACATGAATTCTGATAAGGAAGACATTTCGTATCACTCTCTCTCTTTTTCCTGCACAGATCCATCTACCTCAGAGATAGAGCACATACTTTCTCCCTGATTCCATAGGGAGATGCATTGCAGAATAAAATTCTCAGCTTTATTACAACTGCTCATGTAAAATGCATTTCTCAAAATTCACTTGGGCTCTGAATGACTGTGCTTTTAAGAGCTGACTCTGATACTCATACAGGGCATGACCTTTGGGGAAATCCCTTCCCTGTGTGATTCATTCTCTTCCTGCAAAATGATGAGGGCTGGACTATTTAATTCTGAAGTGTCTTTCAGCTCTTTGTCCTATGACTTTTGATGGTTTAGGAGTTGGTGACGTTCAAGGAGGTGGCTGTGCACTTCACCAAGAAGGAGTGGGGCCTTTTGGACCCTCATCAGAAGGAGCTGTACAAGGAGGTCATGCTGGAGAATGCCCGGAACTTGCTCTCCCTGGGTAAGGACACTTCCCCTGGGAACTCTGAGTCTGTGACCGAAGGGAATATCTTCATTCCCTACCGTGCAGGGTTTGGTGCACTTATCAGTTATTATAAAGAGAAAAGTGCTGGTCTCCTGTGTTCAGGACACAGGGTCCTCCTTTTACTGGTTTTCCTAGACTAGTCAGTGAGGGTTTCTTGGGTTTGCCAGCAGAGGACTCTCAGCCGAAGAAGCAAACACACTCCCTGAATGAATTCGTATAGAAGGTTTCTATAAGTTTCAGGGAGTGAGGAGCCAGGCAGGGGGACAAGGTAAAAGCTGATACGTCAAGGTCCCTGGAGCTGGGTCTCGAGACCGATCTGGCACAAGAGCCCTTTTTAATTAGTTTGGGGGTGAGGAGTTTCTGCCAGAGTGGGACATGGCAGGATTTGGGGTGGGGCGAGGGAGGAGGAACGAAGGTTCTGGCTGTTTCTCAGAATCGGTTGCACAGCAGGATAACGTGACACAGCCTCCTTTGGGTTGCTTGTATTACAAGCACTGACATGTGATCCTTGTGGAGTGACTCTCAATATGGAGGTGCTCTGGGGACACACCCTTTTTCCCTGAGGAGAACTAAATTGCCAGGTTCTCTCTGTGACCATCCTTAATTGATTTCCCATGCCCAGGACTTCCAGTTCCCAAAGAAGATGCCATCTCTTATTTTGAGCAAAAGAATATACCATGGATGCTGGATCAAGAAGGCCTGAGGAGCAGCTGTCCAGGTGAGGGAGGTGAAACCTGGTATAGGAGAGCCGTGATGGCACGAGGCTTCTTTGTGTCATGGTGAAACAAGTGCTAGATTTGGGAACAGGAAGATCTGTCTTGGATCTTTGGGGGGGGGGGGTTGTAGTGAGGGGGAGTATTTTTTATCAGTGGTTTCCAAGGGTTTTTATCCTCTTTTGATAGAGGCAGGTCATTATACATTGATCAAAGCTAATTGGTTAGCATCATTCAGTTCCATTGCTTGGCATGATTTGAAGGTGGTCTACATTAAAATGGTCTCTACAGATGACATCTGGGAAAAGTATGCAAAAGACCCTCACTCAAATTGCTTAAAGGCAAAGTCCATTTTCTGGGTGTGGCTTAATCCCATCAGCCCTTCACTGAGCTAGACAAAAGACTCTATCTCCATTTCTCTTGTTCCCTTGGGCTTGTCTCAGATCAAGGAAAGCTGGACTTTGTGGAGTGGGCAGGGAGAAAGGGCTGAAAAACTGATCTCTTGGTCTCCCAAGAAATCCATTATGAATTCATATTTTCTCCCAAGGCAACAGGGATAGGGAGGAAAACCCACAGAGTCAGGAGGTGGAGTGTCCCATTTACAGAACAGAAAGGGGACCACTGGATTATAGCATATATGGGGGAAATATGTTAAAAGGAAACTGGAAGAATAGGAGAGGGGTTGGTGATGAAGTGTTCTCACTGTCCTAGAGAGGATTTAAGTTTGATCCTTTTGCTGGGGAGCCACTGGAGGTTGTTGAGTAGGTGGTGACATGGTCAGGTGAGAGCTTTAGGAAGATGACTTTGACAGCTGGGTTAGGGTTAGAGTTAGTAATTGACTGGTCTGGGAGAAGACAAGGCAGTGGGACCAAGCAGCAGGCCCTTAAGTAGCTCAGGTGTGAAGTGAGTGGTCCTGCACCCAGAAAATGACAGTGTTGGGAGAGAGGGAGGTATGCAAGGGATGATGCAAAGGTGGAAGCCACCTTTGTAAGAATAGAATTTTTTCAGACATGACTTTCCTTTTTCTACCACTGGAAAACTGGCTCCCTTCTCACTGAAACTACTGAATGGCAAACCCTATGTTGCACTTAGAAGCAGTCACAGTTTGATGTAATCACTGTGTGAACCCTAAAAGCGGTATGTGCCTGATTAGGGTGGTTTGGACTCACTGCAGAAAGAATTCTGTTATGGTTGAAACATGCATAAGTTTCTTGTCCCAGAGGAAGATTATCTTTGTAGCCAAATTGGGCCATGATTTACTTCTTAAGATGCCATTGACAAAGTTTTAGAACCTTCAAGGGCTTTGCGAACTACTGAATGTGAAGGAATGCAAGAGAACTAATAGTGCAGTATGCTGTCTACTTCCTTACAAAAGGTTGTTTTACTCAAGTTCCTTTATGAAACACATTTTCAGACATGGAAAATGCTGAACATTTTATAGCAAAATTGTGTTTGTTGCAAGAATTTTATTTTTATTTTAGTGAGCAGGGGTATTTAAAGATAAACTGTTAAAAATAAATAAATAATGCATGTCCCCAAAAGACCAGAACAAAATCTCTTATGTGCCAGGTAAGTAGAAAAAAAACAGTGCTGGCATTCATCATGTGATCTCAGATACTGTCACAGAAAATGTAAGATTGAAAGCAGTCCCCCAAAAATTACCTTGTGCTTACAGATATGACAGCTCATGAAATCATATGAATATTTAGTATATGTGCACCAAATGGCATAATATCTATGAGGAAGTCTCAGCTACTGGAATTTGGGTCTGGCCATTCTAAGCTCATGGCCTGAATTGTGAACAGAATGAGAATACCAGCCATGCCTGTGTCACAGGTTTGTTGTGAGGATCCAGTGCGATTGTGCATGAAACTCCTTGCAAATGAAATCATCCTTGGGATGTGAGCAAATAGCATTGTCAAATGATTGATTCTACCTATTTAAGTTTGAGGACTTTTCTCTTTGCCCAGGGAAATAGAATGTAAATCATTTTACATGCTACCTATGGAGGGCAGGGGGTATAATTACTTGTGTGTATGTGTCTGTGTATACATGTTTTGTTGTTGGCTTTTTTCAGAAAAAGAGATCAGACTTGAAATGAAAAAGACTACTGCAGAGCTAAGCCTTTCTGTGGAAGAAACTCACAAGCAAAGATCAGTGAGTGATGGTTCCTGTGACTTCACTTGCAGAGAAACCTATACTGTACAACAGAGAATCCACACTGGTGAGAAGCTTTATGAATGTGATCAATGCAGAAAGACATTCACAAAGAACTCCAGTCTTGTTCAACATCAGAGAATTCACACTGGAGAGAAACCTTATCAGTGTAATCAATGTGGAAAAGTTTTCAGGTATAGTTTCCATTTGACTCCACATCAGAGAATCCACACTGGAGAGAAACCTTATGAATGTAATCAATGTAGAAAGGTTTTCAGGTATAGCTCCCACCTTACTTTACATGAGAGAATCCACACTGGAGAGAAACCTTATGAATGTAATCAGTGTGGAAAGGCATTCATACAGAGATCTCATCTTGCTCAACACCAGTATGTCCATACTGGAGAGAAACCTTATGCATGTGATCAATGTGGAAAAGCTTACCTACAGAAAAACAGTTTTGTTGAACATCTGAGAATCCACACTGGAGAGAAACCTTATGAATGTAATCAATGTGGAGAAACTTTCAGATGTAGGAGGAGTTTTGCTGTACATCAGAGGATCCACACTGGAGAGAAACCTTATGAATGTAATCAGTGTGGAAAGGCATTCACACTGCCCTCCGGTCTTGCTTATCATCAGACAATCCATACTGGAGAGAAACCTTATGAATGTAATCAATGTGGAAAAACTTTTGTAAAGAGAAACAAGCTTGCCGAACATGAGAGAATCCACACTGAAGAGAAACCTTATAAATGCAATCAATGTGGAAAGACTTTCCGATGGAAGAAGAGCATTGCTGAACATGAGAGAATCCACACTGGAGAGAAACTTTATGAATGTAATCAGTGTGGGAAAACTTTCATATGTAGGAAGAGTATTATTGTACATCAGAGGATCCACACAGGAGAGAAACCTTATAAATGTAATCAGTGTGGAAAGGCATTCACACTGCCCTCCAGTCTTGCTTATCATCAGACAATCCATACTGGAGAGAAACCTTATGAATGTAATCTGTGTTTAAAATCCTTCGCACTTAAAAGCAAACTTGCTGAACATCAGAGAATCCACACAGGAGAGAAACCTTATGAATGTAATCAATGTGGAAAAGCATTCACACGGTGCTCTGGTCTTGCTAATCACCGGTTAATCCATAGTGGAGAGAAACCTTATGAGTGTAATCTGTGTTTAAAAACCTTCTCAAGGAAAGGCAACCTTGATGCACATCAGAGGATCCACACTGCAGAGAAATCTTATGAATGTATTCAATGTGGAAAAACTTTCCTAAAGAAAAACAAACTTACTGAACATCAGAGAATCCATGCTGGAGAGAAGGCTCATGTGTGTAATCAGTGTGCAAAGACATTCACAAAGCACTACCATCTAGTTCGACATCAGAAAATCCACACCAGAGAGAAATCTTATAAATGTAATTAAGGTGGAAAAGTTTTCAGGTACAGCACCAATCTTGCTGAACATCAGGGAATCCACACTGGAGAGGAACCTTATGAATGTAATCCATGTGGAAAGACTTTCAGATGTAGGAAGAGCATCATTGAACATCAGAGAATACACACTGGAGAGAAGCCTTATGAATATAATCAGTATGGAAAGCTTTTCATATTCAGCTCCAATCTGGCTCAACACCAGAGAATCTACAATGGTGAGAAACTTTATGAAGGTTTTCAACGTGGAAGGACATTCACACAGAGTTTCAATCTTGTTCAAAATGAGAGAATCCACAATGAAGAGAAAACTTATGCATAAAATCAATGTGGAAAAGCTTTCCTACAGAAAAACAGACTTGCTGGACATCAGAGAATCCACACTAGAGAGAAAACTTATGGATGTAATCAATGTGGAAAGGTTTTTACACAGAAAACCAGTCTTATTATATAGAAATGAATCTACACTGTAGAGAAACCTTTTGAATATAATCAATATGGAAAGTCTTTTACACAGAGCTCCCATCTTCTTAGACATAAGAGAATCCACACTGGAGAGAAACCTTATGAATGAAATCAGTGTGGTAAAGCCTTCCAGCAAAAGTTAGTCCTTTTATCTTTTTTATCAGAGAATTCATACTATGTAGGAATCTTATTACTAACATGAAGAGGGAGGTGGCAGCTTAGTGGCACCAGGCCTGAATTCAGGAGGACCTGAATTCAAATCTGACCTCAGATACTTGATACTTACTAGCTGAGTGACCCTGGGCAAGTCACTTAACCTTCATTGCCCCATCCCCCCAAAAACCACCAACAACAATAATAACAAAAAACATGAATGAGGAATGGCATTGAAGTGGAATACAGAACATCTTAGCAGAGCATTCTCTCTGGGTACAAGCTGTATATAGCCTCAGTGTGGGAAGGTCTTCAACCAGTGATCATCTCTTACTTGACATCAGAGGATTAATCCTGGAAAGAAGCCTTATGAATCTGTTCAAGAGGCCGTGCCTTTCTCTAGGTCACTGGTGAAGGGTTATATTTTGTTTCTGAATATAACAGAATAGTCAAATGAGGGGAAATAATTTATGCCAACCCATTAGGGTGCAAAACAGCAAATGGAGTCAATAGAGTTGTTCATACCTTAAAGGTTTGTATAAAAGGAGACATCTAGATGTTCTTTTAAAAAAATGTCTTCAGAATAAGTAAAAGGATTTGTGTCAGTATTATGTCAACTGGGGAGCAATGTTTGATTAAAGGAAGAAAACAGTTGTTTGATGGCATGAAAATTGGAGCAATTGAAGGAAATTTTATGGTCCCCTGCAGGCTACCTATACATATGTATTCAGCCTACATTCAGGCTATTGCATGTGACAATCAAGAAACTTATTAGTTTGAAGTAATTTCTGCTTCCTGATTTTTGTGACTCAACATTCATGGTCATGAGTTGGTGATTGGAGGTTTTTATGACCCCATCTTTTGGCTAGGATTAATAAAACCCTGGTGCGCACACTCGCTGGGGCTCAGGCGCCATGCCTTTGCACCAGCGCGGTGCTCTGCTCGCTGGCTGTAGCCGTTGCCATGGTGCTGGCAGCTCACATCATCACCACTTGACGACGCCTACATGGGCCTGGCAAAATTATAATGACTGGAAGCCCAGTGAGAGCAGTCATGTGACTGTCAATCAGGGCTGCCAGCCAATTAGCTTGGGGTTGTGTGTGGACAGGCCGGGGTTTGCTGGGAAGGAGAAGGGAGGAGATTCTCTATTCTGGCATTTGAGCTGGAAAGAGATGGGACGCAGCTATGTGCTCTGCTGAGCCCCAGGCGGTGGTGTGATAGCAGGTAGTATAATTTTCCTTTCCCCATTCTTTTTTTCCCTTTTCCTTAATTCTACTAATCTTACTTGTGTTTTTAAGTCCGTTCTTGTTAATAAACCCTGTTCTGTTTTTCAAAGAGGCTGTTAATCTCCTTCCTTGCCCCAATATTGTGGCGAGCCGCCTAACTAACACTCCCCAATTAACATTTGGCCCCTATGGGAGTAAGGGATTTCCCTGATGGACTTGAGGCAGAGGAGAATCATGTGAAAAAGTAGCTGCTACTAAGCAAGTAAGAGGCCCTGTGATTTCTATCTAAAAAGTCTTCCATGGAATCAGTGAAAAAAAAAAAAAGCTAAAGAAGGTGGTCTAGCTGTACTAGACTTCAAACTATTATAAAATGGGAATTATCAAAACTATCTGCTACTGGCTAAGAAATAGAGTGTTGGATCATTGGAATAGATTAGGTACAAATTACATTTTAGTAAATGACCATGGTAATTGTGAGAACCAGGGGCTCCCGCCCCGTGCTGAGAAAGAATTCTACCTAAGATCAAATTGGCATCCTGATGTTGCCTAGCAGTTCATGGACTGCCTTTAAGTTATGTCAATCAATGGACTTGAATGCTACCAGCCAATTAGCTTGGAGCTGGGACTGCCCTGCTTCCTGTTCCATAAAGAGCTTCAGGTCAAAAAGACTGGGACTCTTTCTCTTGGATAGTATGAGGGGCCAGGTGAAGGGGGTTATTTTTCTCTCTTGAGCATAGGTCTAAACTAGTTTTTTTCCATTCTTTCAGAGACATGTGCTCTCTCTCTTTACTAACTTCTAATATACTTTAATAAATTCTTAAAGACTAAACTTGCTGAATTTATAAGTAAATCCTAGCTAGTTTCCCTCCCCCACCCCCACTGGGGGGCAGGTAAGGACACACACATTAGATTTGACTCCTCACAGTTGGTGACCCATGAAATGGAGTGCTGAACCCCTCAATCTTCTCATCTTCAAATTTGGTAAGAAATTTTACATTTATGTGCCTGTCCCTTTAAATTTCTTTTTTTCTTTTTTTCTTTTTTTTGGTGAGGCAGTTGGGGTTAAATGACTTGCCCAGGATCACACAGCTAGTAAGTGTTAAGTGTCTGAGGCCAGATTTGAAGTCAGGTCCTCCTGAATCCAGGGCCGGTGCTCTATCCACTGTGCCACCTAGCTGCCCCTCCCTTTAAATTTCAAAGTAGTGCTAAGTACTTGCTGTTTTCCCTTTAAATTTTCAAATGGGTTTCCTTAACTCCCGAAGTACCACTTTTCCAACTTTAGCCTGGCTAATTGGACAAGCAGGGGAAAAGATCATGTTAAAGCTTGGTCAATTTAAATTTTTGCCAGGCTTTGTTATGTGGTATGGAAAGTTCTAAATGTCATGGAGAGAATTAGAAAGAGCACACCCAGTGATATTCCCCAGGATTGCCCATTAGGAAAGCTACTCATGGATTGGATGAGGGAAAACACAGTGAAATCAACCATGACCAAAGGAAAGCTTATCGAACTGTTTTAAGTGGCATAGCGGAATGGCCTGAACATAGGTCATGTAATCCTCAAATATTGAGGCATTTGCAAAAAATCCTATGCCACTCGCCTCCTAAACATTTACTTTATTGGAAAGTCTGGTTCAGAGCAAGCAGGGATTATGATAGTGGGGATACAAGACAAGGAGGATCAAGGCCCGAGCTTGAATCTGAGCCTGTTTTTCAGGCTAGAATGCCAAATGGCCCAGCTTCTATCTCCTCTATCTCCTCTACAGAAAATTCACCTCTAGAGGAGACAGAGAAGCCCAACATTCTTCCCCTTCAAGAGATCATCACTCAAGATTGAAAGGGTAATGTAGTAAAGTTCAGACAATATACACCTTTTGAGCCCAAAGATTTGAGTTCATGGAAATGAGAAATTCCTAAATTTGATGAGGATCCCACAGAAGTTTATCAGTTTAGAGCAATTTTCAGAGGACATCATACCACTTGGGGTGATGTTACTGATCTCATAGAAACAATATTATCCCCCAGGGGAAAGAGCTGATATATTTGCTGCAGCAAACTCTTTAGAAACATCAGGAAAAGTTACTATCTAATGGCCTTTAGAAGACACTAACTGGGACCCCAATATCCCCGAGCATTTTGATATGTTGCAGGAAGCAAGAGAAACTTTGTTGAAGGCAATGGAATCCTGTGCTAGTAAGACTGATAACTGGCAAAAATTTATACAGTTCAAGAACCTAATGAAAGACCTAATAGATTCTATGACAGACTGTGTAAGAGTGCCAAACAATATACTAGACTAGACCCATTAGATTCTAGAGATGTCCATGTTATCTGTTCCCATTTTCTGCACCAGTCCTTGCTAGAAATACAGAAATATTTGGAAAGGCAGGGTCCAGATTGGAATGCCCTGAGTACTGACAGAATATAGCAGCATACATTTATGAAGGAAATGAGAGGGAAGAAAGGAATAGACAGAACATTTTAGCTCCATTACAGGAAACCATGGGGCAGTGAGACCAGGCAGTTGAGAATCTCAGCCCAATAGATTTTGCTATTGCTGCAATAGATGGTGACACATAATGCGGTACTGTAGGACTATGCAAAGGGAACAGACTCAAAACAGATATAGGTTCTCCCAGAGAAGTACAGAGAGCCAGAACTAACAGTTATAGATCTTTTCAGAGGGGTACAGAGAGGCAGAATCAAAACAGTGACCCTTTCAGAGAGATAGAGGGACAGAATCAAAATAGTTATAGGCCCTCTCAGAGGGGTACACATCAGCGAGATACAGAGGACTGATGGTGTAGGGGAGGGAAAAGGAGAAAAGGACGGTGGAATCTGAAGACTTTACCTTTCCACACCCCAAGATCTTTAGCCCTCTTGTGACAGTCCATTCACCTCCCCAGAATAATGAACCCCATGTAACACTTAGGGTTGGGGACACTTATGATTGGTTATTAGATACAGGAGCCTCAGGATCAGAATTAGTGAGCAAACCTGACCCTGAATGTACATCTATTGGATCTCTAAATGTAGTTTGAGTCTCAGGGAAAGTTCAAACAGAAAAATTAACCCCTTGCATGGTATCTGTGGGCCCATTAGCAGTAGAACACTCATTTCTACTTATGCCCGACTCTTCTGCAAATCTATTAGGTCGTGCCCTCCTTTGTAAACTTAGAGCAACCACATCTTGCTCCACAGATGGTGGCATTTCCCTGGAATTGCCAGAGGACACTGTTTACTTGCTATACCATTTGGCACATACATGTTTAGTATTGATATTACCTCATTATCTATTGCATCTTTCAGCAAGATGTTTCCTGCCTCATATCTTTTAATTAGATCTATTTTTGCCTTTGATTTGTCTGAGATAAGGATTACTACCCCTGCTTTTTTTTACTTCAGCTGAAGCATAAAATATTCTACTCCAACCTTTTACCTTTATCTTGTGTGTATCTCTCTGCTTCAAATGTGTTTCTTGTAAACAGCACATTGTAGGATTCTGGGGCTTTTGTTTGTTTTTTAGTGAGGCAGTTGGGGCTAAGTGACTTACCCAGGGTCACACAGCTAGTAAGTGTCAAGGGTCTGAGGCCAGATTTGAAGTCAGGTCCTCCTGAATCCAGGGCTGGTGCTTTATTCACTGCACTACCTAGCTGCCCCAGGATTCTGGTTTTTAATCCAATCTGCTATTCACTTCTGTTTGACGGCAGAGTTCATCCCATTCACATTCACAGTTATTATTACTATCTATTTCCCTCCATTCTATTTACCCCCTTTGTACTCCTCCCCCTTATTTCACCCTATTCCTCCTCACCAACATTTTGCTTCTTACCCCTGCCTCCCTCAATCTGCCCTCCCTTTTACCAGCCCCCCTACCTTTTCTTTACCCTTTTCTACCCTGCTTCTACTCTCCTATCAGTGCCCCCCCTTTCCCCTTACCCTTTTACTTCCCTAAAGAATAAGCTCAATTTCTTTTCTTTTCTTTTCTTTTTTTTTTTTTGTGGGGCAATGAGGATTGAGCTAGTAAGTGTCAAGTGTCTGAGGCCAGATTTGAACTCAGGCCCTCCTGAATCCAGGGCCTGTGCCCTGTGCTTTATCTACTGCACCACCTAGCTACTCCTCAATTTCTTTATCCAAATGAACGTATATGTTATTCCCTCTTTGAACCAAATCTGATGAGAGTAAGATTGAAACAATGCTCACCCCTCCCTTCTTTCCCTCCATTTTTGTACCTCTTCATATGATGTAATTAAAACCATTCCACCTCCCCTTTCCTCTTCTCCCCATAAACTCCTTTATTCACCCCTTTTCTTTATGTCAAAGACAATTTATATTTTATACCCTCTATGTATACTTCTGTATGTCCAAATAGAGATACAGTTCTCAAGAGTTATAAGGATTATCTTCCCATATAGGAATGTAAACAGTTTAACCATATTGAATAACTCCCCCCCCCCCCACCCCGTTTGCCTTTTTAAACTTCTCTTAAGTTTGGTGTGTTAAGATTGAATTTTCTGTTCAGTTCTTTCATTGAATGTCTGTCTTTTACCCTGAAAGAGAATGATTAGTTTTTCTGGGTAGTTCATCCTTGGTTGTAATCCAAGCTCCTTTGCCTTCTGGAACATCATATTCCAAGCCTTGCGATCCTTTAATGTTGAAGCTGCCAGGTCCTGTGCAATCCTGACTGTGGCTCCAGAACTTTTAAATTGCTTCTTTTTGGCTGCTTGGAGTATTTTCTCCTTCATCTGATAATTCTAGAATTTGACTACAATATTCCTTGGAGTTTTCCTTTTGGAGCCTCTCAGGAGGTGATCAGTAGATTCTTTCAATGACAGTTTTATCCTCTAATTCTATATCAGGGCAGTTCTCCTTGATAATTTCCTGGAATATGGTGTCTAGACTCTTTTTCTGATCATGGCTTTCAGGTAGTCCAATAATTTTCAGATCATCTCTCCTGGATCTTTTTTCCAGGTCAGTTGTTTTTCTAATGACATTTCACATTTTCTTCTATTTTTTCATTCTTTTGATTCTCTTTGACTGATTCCTGGTGTATCATGGAATCATTAGCATCCATCTGTCCAATTCAAATTTTTAAGGCGTTGTTTTCTTCAGTAAGCTTTTGCACTTCTTTTTCCATTTAGCCAAATGCATTTTTTAAGGAATGTGCTTCCTTTTCCATGCTGCTGATTCTTTTTTTCATAATTTTCTTCTGTTGCTTTCATTTCTCTCCCCATTTTTTCTTCTACCTCTTTCAATTGATTTTGAAAATCCTTTTTGAGCTCTTCTAAGAAGTCTTTTTGGTCTTGAGACCAAGTCATTTTTCCCTCTTGAGGCTTCACATGTAGGCAATTTGAGAGTATTGTTCTCATCTGACTTTCTGTTTTGCTCTTCCCTATCCACCCAGAAGCTCTCAAGGGTAAGAGCCCTCTTCTGTTTCTTACTCATATTGCAGCTTATTTTTTTAAGTTGAGGTCTGCTCTTGGGCACAATGGTGACTGTTTCAGGCTTCTTGTGCTGGGGTGTAGGGGCTGTGTCACTAGCTTTCTATTCTGAGTCCTCTATGGCTTGTGGATTTCTCACTGTCCTGCACTTGCTCCCTGTGCTTGCTCCTGGCATGCTGGGATGGCCAGACCTGGTCGCACCTGTCCTGTGGGTGGCCCTACAGCTGGCAGCCTGCCCTCTCAGCTGGTGCTGGTAGATCTCACCACTGGCCTGCTGTGCCACCAGCTTGCCAAGCCAGGATCAAGGGGCCTCAGTTGCTCCACTGTGGCCAAGAGCTTCCTGCTGACTTAGCCAGACCCCCTCAGTGCAGAGCTGCATTGTGAGCTGCACTGTGCTCCTCCCTTGCCTGAGTGAGACTGACCTTTCCTGAAGTCTTCCAAATTATTTCAAGTTGGAAAATTGTGTGTCTCTGTTTTTTTTTGTGGTTTCTGTAGTTTCAGAATACATTTAAAGGCATGATTAAATGTTGTTTCTGAGTCTTAAAAATTAAGTATTAACTAGCTAATCTGGAAGATTATATAACTGGACTTATGAAAAATTATGATTATAAGAAAAATTATAAGTTTAGAAAAATTACAATTGGGCCATAAGTCCCATCTGGGTCGCTATTCAAATGTAAAAATATTTTAATAACTTGCTGGCCTAATTTGGGGGGGACTAATTTGACTGGAGGACTAATCTGGGGACTTTTGACCCACTAGATATCTGACTGCTATTAACTTAATATGGGCCGTTTATAAAGTTCCACCACACTGCTCCACTCCCAAAATCAATAAGCAAAGGATTAAGAAGCCTCTTCCATTTTAACAGCAGAGGGTTTATTTATGAGATACAATTTAAAATTAAGAATAAAGGGAAATAAAATGTACAACCTGACTGCATTCTGGCACGTCTCTTTCCACCTGGAACTTTTTAGCCTCATCCTGCGTACCAACAGACCTTCTTCTAGTGTTCCCCTCACTGAAAATCCCCCCTGGTCAGTATCAGCCTCTGTTCCTTCTTGCTCTTAGCTTTTTCTCCTTCCTCCATCTCTTAGTGCTCCAGCCTGTCTTTTCCAACCTCTTAACGTTCTGGCCTCTCCCTTCCTTTATGTAGCCTCAGTCTCCTTAGCATCCTTGTAGCCCCTTTCTGTCTGTTCCTCCCACTTAACCTTCTGTCCTCTCCCTTCCTCCTCGTCCTTCACACCCCTCAAATCTCGGGCTCCCTGCGCCCCCCCCCCCACACCAAGCTAATCCGCCAGCCGCACTAGGGCTGCAGCTGGGGGGGACACTCGAGCATCCTGTGTATACCACACCCAGGGCTCCAGGGGCCCATGCCCCCTGCTGTGTGCCCAGGGACCTCTGCACAGGCTATGCCAGAGACCGGTCTGGACAAGCTGAGGATCTCTGGGATAGATCCAGTCAGGGCAGAGGGGGCTGGGGATGGGGCTTTTCCCCCCAGCTGTCTGACCTGGTGTCTCAGCCCACGGGGCTTTTTGGCTTAGCTGAAGTGGAGGGGAAGGGGCACTAGCCCCTCACCCAGAAAAATCTTTGAGTGCCCAAGGCTTTCTAATCTCAGCCCAAAGGTAGGGTCCCCAAATCAAAATAAATTTCCACATGAGGGAAACCTGGGAGAGCTCAGGCAACTTCCTGGCTTCTCTCTGCCATCTTGGCTCCACCACTCATTCCGATTAAAAACATGAGAGAGAGGAAAAAAAAACAAAAAACATGAGAGAGCATAGGAATAAATGGAGCTTTCCTTAAAACGATAAGCAGTATCTACATAAAACCATCAGCAAATATTATATGTAATGGAGATAAGTTAGAGGTATTCCCAGTAAGATCAAGGGTGAAACATGGATGTGCATTATCACCTCCATTATTTAATATTGTACTAGAAATGCTAGCTTTAGCAATAAGAGAAGAAAAAGGAATTAGAATAGGCAAAGAGGAAACAAAACTATCACTATTTTTTTAAAAAACTATCACTCTTTGGGGTAGCTAGGTGGCACAGTGGATAAAGCACCAACCCTGGATTCAGGAGGACCTGAGTTCAAATTCAGCCTCAGATACTTGACACTTACTAGCTGTGTGACTCTGGGCAAGTCACTTAACCCCAGTTGCCTCACCAAGGAAAAAAAAAGAACAACTTATACACCACCTCACAGAAAAACAAACAAACAACAACAACAACAACAAAATTATAACTCTTTGCAGATGATATGATGGAATCAACTAAAAAACTACTTGAAACAGTTAACAACTTTAGCAAACTTGCAGGATATTAAATAAATCCACACAAATCATTAGCATTTCTATACATGACCAACAAAGCTCAGCAGCAAGAGATAGAAAGAGAAATTCCATTTAAAGTAACTGTAGACAATATAAAATATTTGGGAGTCTACCTGCCAAGATAAACCCAGGAACTCTATGAACACAATTACAAAATATTTTGCACACAAATAAAATCAGATTTAAATAATTGGAAAAATAACAATTGCTTATGGATAGGCTGAGCTAATATAATAAAAATTATAATTCTCCCTAAATTATTTTACTTATTCAGTGCCATACCAATCAGACTATCCAAGTTATTTTATGGAGCTAGGAAAAATTACAACAATATTCATCTGGAAGAACAAAAGGTCAAGAATATCAAGGAAACTAATGAAAAAAATGCACAGGAAGATAGGCTAGCTGTACCAAATCTAAAGCTATACTATAAAGTGGCTATTATCAAAACTATTTGGTACTGGCTAATAGTGTTGGATCAATGGAATAGTTTAGGCACAGGAGATAGTAGTAAATGACTATAGTAATCTACTGTTTGATAAATCCAAAGACTCCAGCTTCTCAGATTAAAAACTCACTATTTGACAAAAACTGCTGGGAAAACTGGAAGATAGTGTGGCAGAAATGGCATAGACCAACATGTTATACCATATACTAAAATAAGGTCAGAATGGATATATGAGGATTTCCAGGGTGGAGCTAAGATGGGAAAGGAAAGTCCCTATGGGCTTCTTCTACTGAAGTAGATCTCCTTAAATCAGCTGTGCCTGTTATCATTAAGGCCAAATGTGGCCCAGCACCATCCATTCCATAATATCCCTCATCTAGAGAAGCCATTGAGAGAATTTCTCCTATAATTGAGGCTTTGACAAACCAAGACATAATTGTCCCATGCTCTTATTCCCCATGCAAAAGCCCTATTTTGCCAATGAAAAAACCCAAGCTTGGGCCAGATGGCAAGCCTGTTTACCATTTTGTACAAGATTTGCAAGCAATTCTTATGTTATACCTAGATATCCCTTAGTACCAAACCCTGCTATTATTATTTCTTCAATCCCATGTGAAGCAACATGCTTCACAGTGGTAGATTTTGCTCTGCTTTCTTTTCAATACCAGTACACTGGGAATCCCAATATTTGTTTGCCTTTACCTATGTGGAAATTTATTTTGATTTGGGGACCCTACCTTTGGGCTGAGATTAGAAAGCTTTGGGCCCTCAGGGTTTTTTCTGTGTGGGAGGGGCTGGTGTCTCTGCCCCTCCACTTCAGCTGAGCCAAAAAAAAGCCCCGTGGGCTTTTCAGGATGCCAAGTCAGATGGCTGGGGGAAAAAGCCCCAGCTCCCTCTCTGCCCTGAGAGGATCTATCCCAAAGATCCCAGGCTCGTCCAGGCTGGGCTCTGGTGTAGCCCGTGCCGAAGTCACAAGTGCACAGCGGGGGGCACGGGCCCCTAGGTGTGTTCGAGCCTCCCGGGCCCAGCCCTAGTGCCGGCGGATTAGTTTGGCGTGTGCAGGGGTGCAGGGAGCCCCGAGGTTTGGGTGGTTAGAAGGAAAATATATACCGGGGAGTTAGAAGTGAAAGGGGCAGTGGACTGACAGAGCAGACAGATGGAACAGGAGAAGGTAAAAAAGACCAGGGGACCCTGGAGCACTAGGAGAATGCTAGAAGAAGGTCCATTGGTAAGCAGGAGGAGGCTAAAAAGTTCCAGGTGCAGCAGGTGGAAAAAGATGCACTGGAATGCAGTCAGGTTGTACATTTTATTTCCCTGTATTCTTCATTTTAAATTGTATCTCATAAATAAACCCTCTGCTGTTAAAATGGAAGAGGCTTCTTAATCTTTTGCTTATCAATTTGGAAGCAGTGTGGAAGAAATTTTTAAACAGCTCATATTAAGTTAATAGTCAGATAGCCAGTGAGTCAAGAGGCTAAAGATTAGTCCCCAGCTAGGTTAGCCCCCCCCAAATTAGGCCAGCAAGTTAATAAAATATTTTTACATTTGAATGGTGACCCAGATGGGACCTATGACCCAATTATAGTTTTTCTAAACTTATATTTTTTCATATAGTTATAATTTTTCATACAAGTCCTGTAAAGAATTAATTATTTGAGGTTTTTATGACCCCATCTTTTGGCTAGAATTAAAAAAAAAAAACAAACCTCAGCGTGTGCACTGGCCTCTGGGGCTCCGCAAATGGTATGGTACTCCACCTATTGGTTGTAGCTATCGCCATGGCGCTGGCACCTCACATCATCACCACGACACCTACATGAGCCTGGCAAAATTATGATTGGAAGCCTAGTGAGGGCAGTCATGTGACTGTCAGAGCAGCCAGCTAATTGGTTGGGGGCTACTGGGGTTTGCTGGGAAGGGGGAGGAGAATTGGCCATTCTAGCTGGAAGCTAGGAAGCCACAGGAGCGGGGCTGTGTATTCTCAGCTGATTCCTGGGCGGTGGTATTTTTTTAAGGTTGTATAATTTCCCTTTCCCCATTTTATTTCCTTTCCCTTGATCCTACTGATCCTGTTTGTGTGTGTGTTTTTTTAAGTTTGTTCTTGTTAAAATAAATCCTGTTCTGTTTTGAGGGAGGCTGCCGGTCTCCTTCCTTGCCCCAATATTACAGTGAGCCGCTTAGCTAACACTCCCCAATTAAAAATTAGTCCCCACAGTACAGTTGTTATAAATTTTTTTAGATTAAGATTAGCTACTTTATATATATATATATATATATATATATATATATATATATATATATATATATATATATATATATATATATTTACACCTGGAAGGATAAACAGTGGACTTGGACTAGACTCCCACAGGGGTTTGTTGACAATCCTACACTATTCTCCCAGATTTTGCATCAGGTTAAAGCTTCTACCTTAGTCCAATATGTAGATGGCTGCACCTAATGCTGAGATTTGCCAGGAAGACAGCCAACACCTGTTATTAGAGTTGCACAAAAGAGGCCACAAGGTCTCTAAGTCTAAAGTACAATGGGGTCTACCTCAGGTGGAATATTTGGGTTTTGTTTTGGCTGCTGGCACTAAGCATGTCCAAACTATTCAACAACTCTCTGCTCCCTCTACTAAGAAGCAGCTAAGAGCCATTCTGGGAGCAGCTGGATATTTCAGACAATGGATACCTTTTTTTTGTTGTTGTTGTTAAATTACTAAGCCTCTTACAGCTCTAACCAAAAATTCTGTCCCAGAACCTTTATAGCTGGATTCCCAGCATCTTTCAGCTATAACAGAATTAAAATGAGCCTTGTTATCAGCACCTACACTAGGACTCCCAGACTACAGTAAGTCTTTTACTCTTTTTGTACATGAATAGAAGGGAGTGGCTTCTGGGGTCCTGACTCAAAAATTAGGACCTGTCCAGTGCTCAATAGCTTATTATTCAAGCCAACTAGATTATGTGGCCTCTGGGGCACCAGCTTGCTTCAGGGCAGTGGCAGCTACAGCCCTTTTGGCAGAAAAAACCTCTAATCTAGTCTTAGGTAACCCTCTAATTGTGCAATGCCCTCATGAAGTTAAGGCTCTTGCTATGTCATAGGACACAGGCTTTTTCATATCAAAGCCTCACTAGATATGAAGTAACCCTGCTAGGAAATGAAAGAATCACTTTAAAGCACTGTACAGTCCTTAACCCAGCAACATTGCTCCCTGACCTGCCACTCTCAGGGGAGCCTTTGCATGACTGCACCTCCCTAGTTGACATAGCTGAGAAACTTCATGATGATCTTTTTGACACACCCTTAGAGAACCCTGATTTTATTTTCTATACTGATGGTTCCTCATTTATGCTTGAAGGTATCCTTTATACAGAAGCTGCTGTAGTTTCTGATTATGATAATATCTGGGCAGCTTCTCTGCCTTCACATCTTAGTGCACAGGCTGCTGAACTTATGGCTCTCACACAAGCCTGTCCTCTAGCCAGAGGAAAAAGTGCTACTGTTTATGTTGACTCCAGATACATATTCAGTGTCTGCCATACTATGAGTGTTATGGCTGCAGAGAGGATTTTTAACATCTGCTGGCAAAGTTATTGCTATTGGAGAATTTATTAAAGATCTCCTATCTGCCTTAAAACTCCCATCTGCTTTACTATTGTTCATTGTCCTGCTCATACTGCGAAAAGCAACCCTGTTTCAAAAGGGAACAAATGAGCTGCTGCTGCTAAGCTTGCTGCTTTGGAAGCCCCTGAACATGTATTTAATCTTTCTCTTTCTGATGATGTTTCTATTACTCTTACTTATGATAAGTCTGAAGTAGAGAAGTGGAAAAACAAATTCAAGGCTAAAGAAGTCAATGGAGTCTGGGTGACTCCAGAGGGGAAGCCACTTCTCCCCCAAAGCTTCTATCATCAGGTATGCCTATCCACAGAAAAGGCCACTTTGGCACACAAGGAATTATAGACTCAATAAAAAGGGTTTCAATTGCCCCTGGAGTCACTAATGTGGCCTCTAGGGTTTGTGCCTCTTGTTCAGTTTATCAGACTTATAATCGACATGCTTTCTGGGCTAAAGCTTATGGAGGATGTCCTTTAGCTTATACATCTTTTGAGCATCTACACACTGATTATATTACAACGCCTAAGGGAGGAAGTTATAAGTTTTGTCTTGTTATAATTGATCAACTCACTGAGTGGGTGGAGGCATTTCCCAGCCCCTGAGCCACAGCTGACTTTGTTGCCAAAACGCTTCTTAAAGAGATAGTCCCTTGCTTTGGCCCACCAGCCCGCAATGATTCTGACAAAAGCACACATTTCACTGACTCTGTTTTATCCCAAATATACTCGTTCTTGGGAGTTACTCCAAAATTCCATACACCTTACCACCCACAAAGTTCAGGCCAGGTGGATTGTATGAATAAAGAGCTTAAGAGTATGGTTGACAACTTGTGCACTGAAACTCATTTGAAGTGGCCTGATATTCTACCCTTGGGACTGTTCTACCTGTGTAGCAGGCCAAGAGAAGAACTATATATATCCCTTTATGAGATACTTTTTGCCCATCCTCTTATCCAAGCAAAACGTATACATCATTGGTGGGGGGAGATGCTTCTGTTGCTTCCTATATACAGGAGTTACAAGCCAGACTACGTGAACTCCATGAGGTAGGGGCAGCAGTACAGGCTGGCCCTTGGACTTCTTACATGATTTGAAATCAGGAAACAGTGTATATATCAAAAATTTTCAGCAGATTAATGGGACCCAGCCAGCTTGGGAAGGTCCTTTCCAGGTATTGCTAACAGCTCTGACTGCCATCAAAATTGGAGAGAAGACCTCATGGATACATTGCTCCCACATAAAACCGGTACCAACACATGTAGACCATTGAATGTCATTGTCTCTTATTCTTCCATGGGTATTTTGTTCTATTCATCTATCTCTCCAATTTTGAAACAATGCAAGATGGTTTTGATTTCATAATACAATATTAATTCTGGGATTACTGTGCTCCCATTTTTTAAATTGTTTTTTTTTTTCCAACTGATTATGTGATCAAATTCTATAAAGCATTTCCCTGGCAAATTGGTTGCCATGGCAAGTGTAAATTAATTCTAGAAGTATTATTTTTGATAAGCATATATATATATAAAAGAGGGGAACATTTGCAAAAATTTTTTTATTCATGTAATCAAATTTATTATTGCCATAAATAGGGACATATTTTGCAATATAATAATATGCTATTGGGGTATTTTAGATATTAAAAAGGTTTTTTTTTAATTTAAAAAAAGAGTTTAAATGTTACAAAAGGGTTTCTTTTTTATGCTATTGCAACTACATTTTTTTTTTTTTGCAGGGCAATGGGGGTTAAGTGACTTGCCCAGGGTTACACAGCCAGTAAGTGTCAAGTGTCTGAGGCCAGATTTGAACTCAGGAACTCCTGAATCCAGGGCCAGTGCTTTATCCACTGCGCCACCTAGCCACCCCCGCAACTACATTTTAAACTCATTAGTATGGGCTTATTTTTATAGAGATTCTTATTCTTTTAAGACTGTGTTTTAACTTGTATTAAAATATGTTCTGATTTTTCACAAAAGTAATTGTATACTTAGTAAAAGAGGGTTATTACTTGAAATTATTGCATAATTGTATATAATATTCTGAGTCTAGGCACATACACATATTTTGCAATCATTATTATACTCAATTTTTAAATCCATATGAGACTTGGATTAAGGGAACTTATCATTTAAGACATTAATTGCCTACATTCTGAGTTATCAGATACTAGTTGGCCAAGATGTCATCCAATCACAAGAGAAATACATGCAAGAGCAGACATTGAACCGTCACATGAGGGGAGACATGCATGAAGTCCAGGTACTGCACTGCTTTGGGAAAGGCTGAGAAAATGGCTATTGACAAGCATTGAGGTTGGATTTTCTTGGTTTAATTTTCCCTCACATGGCACCGGGTGGCTGGGCTATGCCATCTCATTCGACACCTGACTTCAATTCCCTCTCCTATATGCCTGATGCCATGGACATCTCAATCCTATGTATCTGATTAAGCCTGACTCAGTTATTTCTCTGTTTTTATAAGGTAACCCCCATAATTATCTCAGGTGTCATGATAAATACAATGCTGGATTTGGCCTTGACATCAGCTACCAATTATATTAGATTCTTTAATTTCTCATAATTGCATGAGGATAATTAGGCAGATGATGCAAAAAGTGATGAAACAAAGATAAAAATTATTTTCTAAATTAATATCACAATTGTCTTCTCAATTTATCCTCCACAAGGGGGACTATAGTAATATTCAGTTTTAGAGGAGTGTAATAATATTAAGTTTTAGAGAATGTTTCAATTTTTTTGTTTTTATTATGTTTCATGTATAACAACTAAGATTCTGAATTTCCATAGACATGTTTTTGAGAACTCTCATTGTTTGATGTGATTATTGGAAAAGCTATTTAAAGTTCGATTAAGCTCAATGTTGTAGGAAATTTTCCTGGCTTATTACCAGCATCTATACATTAACACCTGAAAAGACTTCCATTCCACAACTATACCCAAAGGACATCCCAAAAATCATCTGAAAAAAGACTTCCAAAGACTTAAATGGACATTTTCCTGCTTTCCTTTTCCATATTGTATACACTGTTTATAATGTCCACTTACTAAAGGGGAGTGCCCCCTTTAGACTTTGTCAATGTGTCACTCAATTTCTTTTTCTCTCTTTTCATTCCCTTAGTTAGTCATAAGCATCTGTAATGTTATTGCTTCATGTGAAGAAACCATGTTTTTTTACCTCAAGCACACGGGGGACTGTGAGAATTGGAATGGCACCCGTGCTGGAGAGATATTGCAGGGAGGCTCTGCCATGAGGAGAGAGCATGTGATTTGGAAGCCATGTGATTTTAGTGTCCAGAAGTTGGCCAGCATCTGGAAGCTGCCCAGCATCTAGAACTTGCATCTGTAGAGCCTGTTAGTTCTGTCAATCAGGGCTGCCAACCAATTAGCTTGGAGGTTTGTGTGTGTGTGTTTGTGTGTGTGTTTGTGTGTGTGTGTGTGTATGGCCCTGTTTCCTGTTTCACAAGAGGTTTCTGGGAGGAGGAAGGAGTGAGCAAGGCCTTTTTGGCCCAGGACCTCAGCTTGGCTGGAGCAGAGATACTGGCTCCCTTAGATAGATGAAGGAATCTTGGCCTCTTTCTCTCTGATCAGTAGATTCTAATGCACCTTAATAAAATGCTTAAAAGTCTAAACTCTTGCTAATGCTTCTAATTTAAGGAGGCCACTCATTAGATTTTAGACATTCTAGTTAGAATTTTAGCCCCTTACACTTGGGACAGCGATAGACACCCCCATAACAATTCAAACGACACAGTTGGTGACCATAAAGGGATTTGTAGACTTTGGAATCTTCTGATCTTCTCTTCAAGTAAGCTGGGTAAGAAATTCTGTTCCTATGTCTCACCTATTCTAGGTGATTTTATATGCCTGTTTCTTTAAATCTCCAGGTGCTTTTTCATGTCTTTCCCTGCCCCCCCCCCCCAAGTACCTACTTTCTTTTCTCAGACTTTAATCTGGTTTATCAGACAAACTGGGAGATATGAGGAAAGTTTTTTGAGACAATTTTAGACTGTAATTTTATAAAATCTTGCTAGGTTGTGTGTGTGTGTTTGTGTATGCACATTTTAGAGTACATTTTGAATTACATTATGGAGATTAGACATAGCATATCCCACGATATTCCCTAGGACTCTCCATTAGGAAAGCTACTCATGTATTGGGATGAGGGTAATTTAGAAGTGAAACCAGACATGACCAAGAGAAAGCTTATTGAACTGTGTTTTAAGTGGCATAAAAATTATTCTATCTTATTAGGAGGTCTGCCATTCTGGCCAGAGTTTGGGTCATTTAATTTTCAAGCATTGATGAAATTGAAAATAATCTTGACCTGTAAACACCCTGAACGGCTAAAATATTGGTTTGTCTGGAGCTGATTAACAGACTTAGAATCCTTACCATAGGGTGTGCAGACAGCTCCTATCCTCTCCTCCCCCACTTGTGCCTTTTCAGATGAACCATGGACTACGAATCCTCTGACTCCCGAATTTTTTTCAAATCCAAACACTATGCCTTTCTCCCCAAAATCTCCATGTGAACACCCATCTTGTTATTGCTCCCTGCCACGTGACCACAGCCCCTCCTGGAACAACTGGGAAGCCACTGTTGCTCAGAAGGAGAAGCTGGATTCCTTTTCTCCTCCTGTGAACTCCTTTCCCCCCTCTTTCAGCCCCTACCAAAAGACTGTCTTTTACTCCAGACGCTTTAGGCTCTAGCTCTCCCTCTATTTATGAGTTATCAGATCCTGAATAGCCAAGATGCCAGCCATCCATGAGGAGAATACATACAAGAGCAGGCACTGAACTGTTACAGGAGGGGTGACATACATGAAGTACAGGTAGTGCACTGTCTTGGGAAAGGCTGAGAAAACAACCTTTGGCAAGAGGTGAGGTTGGCTTCTCTTGGTTTAATTTCCCCCCCACATAGCACTGGACGTTCCAGATATGTAATAAAGGTGGCTGAATGTTTTCATCCTAGTTATCTCATTCTACACCTGGCTTCGACTCACCTCCTCCTACATGCCTGATGTCATGGACGTCTCAATCCCATGCATCTGATTAAGCTTGACTCAGTTTCCCCTCAACATACTACATTGGTTGTCTGCAGAGCCACGAAGTTTGGCAACATTCATTTCCCTTACTTCTCTATTCTTTTATGGTAACCCCATAATTATCTCAGATGTCAAGGTGGATACAGTGCTGGATTTGTCCTTGACATGTGACCAGTTATATTAGATTCTTTAATTTTTCATAGTGGCATGAGGGTATTTAGACACATGATGGTAAAAAATAATGAAACCAGGCTATAAGGCCTTTTTCTTAATTAATATCACAATTGTCAGCCCTGTATTAAAGAAGGGTATAATCAGCATAATTTATGCACTCTTTTGCAAGTAACTTAAGGAGACATCCACTTTTATTAGGTTATTATAACTGCAATTAATCTGGTGACTTTTATATTACATTTTCTCAATTTATTCTCCACAGGGAGGTCTGCGGTAATATTAAGTTTTTTAAAAAATGTTTCAGTTTTTGTTTCATATGTAACAACTGGACAATAGATAATTTTAAAATCTCTAAAAGATTCTGAATTTGTTTTTGAGAACTCTCATTGATTTGGTTATAGACAAAGCTATTTAAAATTGTGTTAAGATCAATTTTGTAGGAAACTTTCCAGCAGCATGGAGGACCAGTCAATCCCTAGTGTTCCCTGGGTACCTGATTCCAAATTCCATCTACAGCTGAGAGACTTCTCTACAACCACACCTGAGACCGTGCCCATAATCCAGAGTTATGCCCAGAATCCAGAGATACACCCAGATGACATCTCAAGAATCATCTGAGATAAGACCTTCAAAGACTTAAATGGACATTTTCCTCTTTGCCTTTTCCTACTGCATACACTATTTGTAATATCTACCTCCTAAAGGGGACTACCCCCTTTAGTTTTTGAAAATGCATCGGTCAGGGGCAGCTAGGTGGCGCAGTGGATAGAGCACCGGCCCTGGAGTCAGGAGTACCTGAGTTCAAATCTGTCCTCAGACACTTAACACTTACTAACTGTGTGACCCTGGGCAAGTCACTTAACCCCAATTGCCTCACTAAAAAAAAACAAAAACAAAAAACAAAAACAAAAAAAAAAGAAAATGCATTGGTCAAATTCTTTTCTCTCTTTTTTTCCCCAGTACATTGTTAGTCATCATAGAACCCTTTATAAGTATCTGTCATTATTGCTTCATTTAAGGAAACCATCCATGTTTCTTAACAAAGCACAGAGGGATCTGTGAGAAAATAATGGGTTTCTATGAGACTCAGAGAGCCTGGCCAAACCTTTCCTAAGGCCAGCCCAGAGCCAGAATTTCAAAGGAAATATAGTTGGACTTTGGACTGTGAATAGACAATAGAAGTTACCTCACTCAAAACCACACCTAACTGAAGGCTTTTTCCCCTCAGAGGGACTCAGATATCATCAGTGCTGTAACACCCTTAAATCCATTATACCAATAGATTTGAATGATGCTAGCCAATTAGCTTTTAGCAGTGTGGAAGGGTGGGGTAGCCTCTAATTTCTAAGTAGCTATATATATATATATATATATATTAGAAACCCCAGCTATGTTTCCCTAAAACTTGGTACAGAAATAGGGCAACCACATATAATTTTAAATGCCACATGGAGACTGATGGCTGACAAAAATTTATAGATACTATTCAAGAACCTAATGAAAGAACTAATAAATTCTATGACAGACTGCGTAAGAGTGCTGAACAATATACTAGATTAGACCCATTAGATTCTAGAGATGCTTATTTTATATCTAACCATTTGGAGCACCAATCCTTGCCAGAAATACAGAAATGTTTGGAAAGGCAGTGTCCAGGTTGGAATGCCTTGAGTACTGACAGAATTAAAGAAAAAGCAACATATATTTATGAAGGAAATGAGAGGGAAGAAAGGAACAGACGGGGCATTTTAGCTCCATTACAGGAAACCATAAGGCAGTGAGGTCAGGCAGTTGAGAATCACTCAACCCCCTAGATTTTGTTATTATTGTAATAAACAGGGTCACATGATGCAATACTGTAGAATTATGCAAAGAACTCAGATGATAACTGGTGAATTTAGAAACCCCTTCAGGGGGCAGAATCAAAATTATAGATCCTCTCAGAGAGGCAGAATCAAAACAGTAATAGATCCTCTCAGAGAGGCACAGTGTTAAGGGCTAAAATTCTAGCTAAACTGTCTAAACTATTTAATGAGTGGTCGCCAATAAATTATAAGCTTTAGCAAGAGTTAGGCTTTTAAGCATTTATTAAGGAGAATAAGAATTTGGTAAAGAGAAAGAAAGGCCTAGATTCCTATCTATTAAAGGGAGAGCACATTTCTAGCTCCGCTCTCCGCCAGAGTCCAAAAGGAAGCGCGCCTCCGTCTCCTCCTTCCTCCTCCCACTAGTCCGCCTCACTTCCTGATACCAAAGACTCCTGGTCTTGCCCTCAAAGACCTTCGCTTCATGGGCAGAACTCTTCTACAGTTAGTATCCAGCAGGTGGCGTTATTCCAATCGTTACAACAGAGGGGGAGAACCAAAACAACTATAGATCCTTTTAGAGAGATACAGAGGACTGGTGGTGTAGGGGAGGGGAAAGGATAATGGAATCTGAAGACTTTACCTTGACAGTCCATTTACCTCCCCAGAATAATGAACCCCATGTAACCCTTAGGATTGGGGACACTTATGATTGGTTATTAGATACAGGAGCCTCAAGATCAGTTCTAGTGAGCAAACCTGACCCTGAATGTACATCTATTGGATCTCTAAATGTACTTGGAGTCTCAAGGAAAGCTCTGTTAGAAAAATTAATCCCTTGCATGGAAACTATGGGCCCATTAACAGTGGAATATTCATTTCTACTTATGCCCTACTCTCCTGCAAATCTATTAGTTTGTGCCCTCCTTTGTAAACTTAGAGCAACCGTATCTTGTTCCCCAGATGGTGGCATTTCCCTGGAATTGCCAGAGGACACTGTTCACTTGCTGCCAATTTTGATCTCAGACACTCAGGAAACAGTGAGGGATACATTTGAAATCCCTTCTGATATTACTGAGTCCCTGTGGGCTTCTTCCTCTACTGATGTAGGTCTCCTTAAATCTGCTGTGCCTGTTACCATTAAGACCAAAGGTGGCCCACCACCATCCATTCCATAATATCCCTTTGCAAAGAATTAATTGTGATTTGAGGTTTCTATGACTCCATCTTGGCCTAAAATTAGAGACCCCGTGCACCCTGACCCCAGCGTGCACCCGTGCGCCTGCATGGGCCTAGCCAAATTATAATGAAGGCAGCCCCGCCATGACTGGAAGCCAGGTGAGGGCAGTCAGGTGACCTCCAGTGTCCAAAAGCTGAAGGGGGGCTGGCAGTTGTAGACTGGCTTGTTAATTCTGTCATTCAGGGCTGCCGGCCAATTAGCTTGGGGCTGTGTCCATCTGCTCTGTTTCCTGGGAGCCCGAGGGTTGCTGGGAAGGAGGAAGGAGGAGTTTCGACATTCTGGTGTGGAGCTGGAAAGAGACAGGATTCCTTTCTTTCCCCTTTCCCTTAATTCTACTAATCTTACTTGTGTTTTTAAGTTCGTTCTTGTTAATAAACCCTGCTGTTTTTGAAAGAGGATGTTAATCTCCTTCCTTGCCCCAATATTGTGGCAAGCTGCCTAGCTAACACTCCCCAATTAAAATTTAGCCCCTACACCTTACATACAGAAGCCATGGAGGGAATTGCTCCAATAATTGGGGCTTTGACAAACCAAGGCATAACTGTCCCATGCCATCATTCTCTGTGTAGCACTCCAATTTTGCCAGTTAAGAAGCCCAAGCATGGGTCAGATGGGAAACCTGTTTATCATTTTGTATTAGATCTGTGAGCAATTAACTCTTATGTTATACCTAGACATCAAATAGTGCCCAACCCTGCTACTATCAGTTCCTCAATCCCGTGTGAGGCAACATGCTTCACAGTGGTAGATCTCTGTTCCTTCTTTTCCATACCAGTACATCAGGATTTCGAATATGTTTGCCTTCTCCTGGAAAAATACAGTGGACTTGGACCAGACTCCCACAGGGGTTTGTTGACAGTCCCACACTATTCTCTCAAATTCTGCAACAGGATTTAGCCTGCATTACCTTTAAAAGTTCTACTTTAGTTCAATGTGATGACTTACTCCTGGCTGCACCTAATGCTGAGATCTGCCAGGAATACAGCCGCCATCTGTTACTAGAGATGCATAAAAGAAGCCACAATGTCTCTAAGTCAAAAGTACAGTGGTGCCTACCTCAGGTGTAATATTTGGGTTTTATTTTGGCTGCTGGCATGCAATTCATCTCTTCTAAGTGTGTCCAGACTATTCAACAACTTTATGCTCCCTCTACTAAGAAGCAGCTAAGGGCTATTCTGGGAGCAGGTGGTATTGCAGACAATGGATACCTTCTTTTGGTGAAATTACTAAACCTCTTACAGCTCTAAGCAAAAATTCTGTCCCAGAACCTTTACAGCTAGATTCCCAACATCTTTCAGCTATATCAGAATTAAAATGGGCCTTGTTATCATCACCTACACTAGGACTCCCAGACTACAGTCTTTTACTCTTCTTGTACATGAACAGAGAGTAGCTTCTGGGGTCCAGACTCAAAAAATTAGAACCTGTCCAGTACCCAATAGCTTATTATTCAAGCCAACTAGATTCTGTGGCCTCTGGGGCGCCACCGTGCCTTTGGGTCATGGTGGCTACTGCTCTTTTGGTAGAAAAAGCCTCTGATCTGGTTTTAGGTAACCCTCTAATCGTGCAGTGCCCTCATGAAGATGAGGCTCTCTTACTGCATCATAGGACACAGGCTTTTTCAGATCAAAGGCACACTAGATATGAAGTAACCTTGCTAAGAAATGAGAGAATCACTTCAAAGCATTGTATAGTCCTTAACCCAGCAACACTGCTTCCTGACCTGCCATTGTCAGGAAAGCCTTTGCATGACTGCACCTCCCTAGTTGACATAGCTGAGAAACCTCATGATGGCTCTCACACAACCCTGTTCTCTACCCAGAGGAAAAAGTGCCACTGTTTACACTGATTCCAGATAGATAGATAGATAGATAGATAGATAGATAGATAGATAGATAGATAGATAGATAGATAGATAGATAGATAGATAGATAGATAGATTGATTGATTCAGCATCTGCCCTGCTATAGGAATGTTATGGCTGTAGAGAAGATTTTTAACATCTGCTGGCAAAGTTATTGCTATCTGCCTTAAAACTCCCATCTGCTACAGCTATTGTTTATTGTCCTGCTCGTACAGGAAAAAGTGACCCTGTCACAAAAGGGAAAGAATGAGCTGCTGCTGCTGCTGCTAAGCTTGCTGCTTTGGAAGCCCCGAACATGTATTTAACCTTTCTTCTTCTGATGTTTCGATTTCTCTTACTTATAAGAAGTCTGGAGAAGTGGAAAAAGAAATTCAAGATTAAAGAGGTCAGTGGGATCTGGGTGACTTTGGAGGGAAAGCCACTTCTCCCCCAAAGCTTATATCATCAGATATGCCTATCTATTCACAGAAAAGGCCATTTTGGCACACAAGGAATTGAGGACTCAGTAAAAAGGGTTTCAATTGCCCCTGCATTTACTAATGTGGCCTCTAGGGCTTGTGCCTCTTGTCCTGTCTATCATACTTATAACCAACATGCCTTCCAGGCTAAAGCTTATGGAGGATGTCCTTTAGCATATACACCTTTTGAGCATCTACAGATTGATTATATAACAATGTCTAAAGTGGGTGGAGGTGTTTCCCAGCCCCTGATTGTGACGAAGGCACACATTTTCCTGCTTGTGTTCTATCCCAAATCTACTCCTTCCTGGGAGTAACTCCACAGTTCCATACACCCTACAACCCACAAAGCTCAGGCCAGGCAGAACATATGAATTTCATAGCGATTTAAATTCTTTTAAGATTGTGTTTTAACTTGTATTAAAATATGTTCTGATTTTTCACAAAGGTAATTGTATGCTCAGCTTAAAAAATTCAATTTTTTGTTTTTATTATATCTCTAAAAGATCCTGAATTTCCTTAGAAGTTTTTGAAAACTTTCATTGTTTGATTTGGTGATTGACAAAGCTAATTAAAGTTGTGTTAAGATCAATTTTGTAGGAAACTTTCCAGCTGATTATCAGTATATGAAACACCTGAGAGATTTTACAACCACACCCAAAACTCTCCAGCTGAGGCTTTCTAGCTGATCATCAGCATCCACACCTTACTCACTCTACAACCACACCCAGACAGAGGACATCCCAAGAATCATCTGAGAAAAGACTTCCAAAGATTTAAATGGACATTTTCAGGTTTTACACTATTTGTAATGTTCACCTACTAAAGGGGAGTGCCCCCTTTAGTTTACTGTCACTGTGTCACTCTGTTTCTTTTCTCTCTCTTCATTCCCTTTACGTTGTTAGTCATAAGTATCTGTAATGTTGATTCATTAAGGAAAGCATGTTTCTTAACAAAGCACAGGGAATGTGAGAAAATAATGGGATTTGTCAATGCCCAAAGACCCCAACCAGAGGAGATTGATCTAGATAGATTGAATTGAGACTGACTCTGCTGATTGACTCACTTAAAGTTAATTAAATTGAAACCACACCTCAATAGGGTATTGTTCTCAGAAGCTAAGGACTTTGAACTCAAAGAGCCCACCCTCAAGTCCAGTGAACAAATCTAACCAATCAGCTTGAAGGATGGCCTCTTCTGGGGGATGTAGGAAGTATGCAGTGCCCCTGGTTCTATGGCTCTTTCTCTTTTTTGTGGCTGGAACCACATAGTGGCACAAGGGAAGGAGAAGAAGGAGTCCAGGCTGAACTCTAGGGTAGATAGGCTTTTTCTTAACTTTCTGAACTCTATGTGTTCTCTCTTTACTATGCTTTGATAATTGCTTAATGCCCGAAGACTGGTGCTAAAGCTTCTAATTTAAGGCTACCATGCATTTAGTTTTACTTGTCACAGTAACAAAATATAACCCCTCACCAGTGACCTCAATTTTCCAGGGAAAGGCACGGCCCCTTGAACAGATTCATAAGGCTTCTTTCCAATATGAATGCTCTGATGTCAAGTAAAAGATGATCACTGGTTGAAGACCTTCCCACACTAGTCCATATACAGCTTTTACCCAGAGATAAAGTTCTGTTAAGAAGCTATGTATTGCATTTGAATGACATTTCTTCATGTTAGTAATAAGACTTCTACCTAGTATGAATTCTCTAATGGGAAAGAAGGACTGACGTTTGCTGGAAGGCTTTACCACACTGATTACATTCATAAGGTTTCTCTCTAGTGTGGATTCTCTAATGTCTAACAAGATGGGAGATCTGTGTAAAACCCTTTCCACATTGATTACATTCAAAAGGTTTCTCTCTAGTGTGGAATCTCTGATGGTCAGCAAGTTTGTTTTTCTTTGGGAAAGTTTTTCCACAATGAATACATTTATAAGGTTTTTCTACAGTGTGGATTCGTTTATGTATAGTAAGACTGGTCTTTTCTGTAAAAACCTTTCCACATTGATTACATTCATAAGGTTTCTCTCCAGTGTGAATCCTCTGATGTAGAGCAATACTCCTCCTGCATCTGAAAGTTTTTCCACATTGTTTACATTCATAAGGTTTCTCTTCATTGTGGATTCTCTCATGTCGAACAAGATGTGAACTCTGTGTGAATGTTCTTCCACATTGAAAACATTCATAAAGTTTTTCTCCAGTGTGGATTCTCTGGTGTTGAGCAAGATTGGAGCTGAATATGAAAAGCTTTCCACATTGATTACACTCATAAGGTTTGTCTCCAGTGTGTATTCTCTGATGTTCAATGATACTCTTCCTACATCTGAAAGTCTTTCCACATTGATTACATTCATAAGGTTTCTCTCCACTGTGGATTCTCTGATGTCCAGCCAGACTGGAGCTATACCTGAAAGCTTTTCCACATTGATTACATTTATAAGATTTCTCTCCAGTGTGGATTCTCTGATGTCCAGCAAGCATGGAACTCTCTGTGAAAGTCTTTCCACATTGATTACATTCATAAGGCTTCTCTCCAGTGTGGATTTTCTGATGTCTAACAAGATGGTAGCGCTTTGTGAATGCCTTTCCACATTGATTACATACATAAGGTTTCTCTCCAGTGTGGATTCTCTGATGTTCAGCAAGTTTGCTTTTCTTTAGGAAAGTTTTTCCACATTGAATACATTCATAAGATTTCTCTACACTGTGGATTTGTTTATGAATACTAAGATTGATCTTCTGTGTAAAAACCTTTCCACATTGATTACATTCATAAGGTTTCTCTCCAGTGTGGATCCTCTGATGTACAGCAATACTACTCCTACATCTGAAAGTTTTTCCACATTGGTTACATTCATAAGGTTTCTCTCCAGTGTGGATTCTCTGATGTTCAACAAGTTTGCTTTTCTTTAAGAAGGCTTTTAAACACAGATTACATTCATAAGGTTTTTCTCCTGTGTGGATCATCTGATGTTCAGTAAGACTGGAGCGCAGTGTGAATGCCTTTCCACACTGATTACATCCATAAGGCTTCTCTCCAGTATGGATCCTCTGATGTACAATAATACTCTTCCTACATATGAAGGTTTTCCCACACTGATTACATTCATAAAGTTTCTCTCCAGTGTGGATTCTCTGGTGATCAGCAATGCTCTTCCTCCATCGGAAAGTCTTTCCACATTGATTACATTCGTATGGTTTCCCTTCAGTGTGGATTCTCTGATGTTCAGTAAGCTTGTTTCTCTTTAGAAAAGTTTTTCCACATTGATTACATTCATAAGGTTTCTCCCCAGTATGGATTCTCTGATGTTGAGCAAGACTAGAACTCTGTGTGAATGTCTTTCTGCATTGATTACATTCATAAGGTTTCTCTCCAGTGTGGATTCTCTGATGTAGTGAAAGATTAGAACTGTACCTGAAAGCTTTTCCACATTGATTACATTTATAAGGTTTCTCTCCAGTGTGGATTCTCTCATGTAAAGCAAGATTGGAGCTCTGTGTGAATGTCTTTCCACACTGATTACATTCATAAGGTTTCTCTCCTGTGTGGATCCTCTGATGTCGAACAAGATGGGAGCTCTTTGTGAATGTCTTTCCACAATGATTGCATTCATAAGGTTTCTCTCCAGTGTGGATTCTCTGATGTTCAGCAAGTTTGTTATTCTTTTGGAAAGTTTTCCCACATTGATTACATTGATAAGGTTTCTCTCTAGTGTGGATTCGCCGATGTTGAACAAGATGGGAGTTCTTTGTGAATGTCTTTCTGCATCGATCACATTCATAAAGCTTCTCACCAGTGTGGATTCTCTGTTGTACAGTATAGGTTTCTCTGCAAGTGAAGTCACAGGAACCATCACTCATTGATCTTTGCTTGTGAGTTTCTTCCACAGAAAGGCTTAGCTTTGCAGTAGTCTTTTTCATTTCAATTCTGATCTCTTTTTCTGAAAAAAGCCAACAACAAAACATATATACACAGATACACACACTTAGCTTTGATCAATGTATAATGACCTGCCTCTATCAAAAGAGGATAAAAACCCTTGGAAGAGTCCAGGAGGTTCTCTCCCTTCTAGGTCTTCTGGGTCTTTGAGTGCTTTGTTCCAGCTAGTGCTAACTGGCATGCTGAAGCTCTCACCCTGCTTTCTCTACCATGTAGCCTAAGATCACGAGAAGTTGGAGAGACAGGTGGTTAAGCATTTACTGGTATAATATTAACAAAATTAATATGTGCTTACCCAAAACTAATATCTCTAGCAATAGTAATTATTTTTAAAAACAGCCTAGAGTGGGGCAGCAAGGTGGTGCAGTGGATAAAGCACCGGCCCTGGATTCAGGAGTACCTGAGTTCAAATCCGGCCTCAGATACTTGACACTTACTAGCTGTGTGACCCTGGGAAAGTCACTTAACCCCCACTGCCCCGCAAAAAGAAAAAAAAAACAAAACAGAAACAAAAACCAGCCTAGAGTGCTCACTCTGGCTTCCCTGAAGCCCCAGCTAGAGCCCACCTTCCATAATCTACCCTTCCCAATCCTCCTTAGTTTTAAGTGCCTTCCCTCTGTCAATTAGCTCCAATGTATCCTGTCCACAAGTTTCTACATAGTTGTTGGCATGTTGTTTGCCCCACTAGACCACGAGCTCCATGAGAACAGGGGACATCCCCTGCATTTCTTTAGGTCCCCAATGTTTAGCAAAGGGCCTAGCACGTAGCAGGCACTTAGATGTTTGCTGACTTGAAGGTCTAAGAAACCTCATATTGGATAGCCTGATGCCTTTTTGTATTTCTCAGGAGGGTTCCATACCCGCAAATTCTAAACAATGACTTCTTATAGGATCATAGATTGATCCCTGGAAGGGAGCTGAAAGGCCAAGCAGTCCAATCCCCTCACTTTACAAATGGGCAAACTGAGGCGCCACGCTTCAGGAACCTGCCCAGGAAACCACTGATAAAAAATACTCCCCCTCACTACAACCCCCCCCCCCCAAAGATCCAAGACAGATCTTCCTGTTCCCAAATCTAGCACTTGTTTCACCATGACACAAAGAAGCCTCGTGCCATCACGGCTCTCCTATACCAGGTTTCACCTCCCTCACCTGGACAGCTGCTCCTCAGGCCTTCTTGATCCAGCATCCATGGTATATTCTTTTGCTCAAAATAAGAGATGGCATCTTCTTTGGGAACTGGAAGTCCTGGGCATGGGAAATCAATTAAGGATGGTCACAGAGAGAACCTGGCAATTTAGTTCTCCTCAGGGAAAAAGGGTGTGTCCCCAGAGCACCTCCATATTGAGAGTCACTCCACAAGGATCACATGTCAGTGCTTGTAATACAAGCAACCCAAAGGAGGCTGTGTCACGTTATCCTGCTGTGCAACCGATTCTGAGAAACAGCCAGAACCTTCGTTCCTCCTCCCTCGCCCCACCCCAAATCCTGCCATGTCCCACTCTGGCAGAAACTCCTCACCCCCAAACTAATTAAAAAGGGCTCTTGTGCCAGATCGGTCTTGAGACCCAGCTCCAGGGACCTTGACGTATCAGCTTTTACCTTGTCCCCCTGCCTGGCTCCTCACTCCCTGAAACTTATAGAAACCTTCTATACGAATTCATTCAGGGAGTGTGTTTGCTTCTTCGGCTGAGAGTCCTCTGCTGGCAAACCCAAGAAACCCTCACTGACTAGTCTAGGAAAACCAGTAAAAGGAGGACCCTGTGTCCTGAACACAGGAGACCAGCACTTTTCTCTTTATAATAACTGATAAGTGCACCAAACCCTGCACGGTAGGGAATGAAGATATTCCCTTCGGTCACAGACTCAGAGTTCCCAGGGGAAGTGTCCTTACCCAGGGAGAGCAAGTTCCGGGCATTCTCCAGCATGACCTCCTTGTACAGCTCCTTCTGATGAGGGTCCAAAAGGCCCCACTCCTTCTTGGTGAAGTGCACAGCCACCTCCTTGAACGTCACCAACTCCTAAACCATCAAAAGTCATAGGACAAAGAGCTGAAAGACACTTCAGAATTAAATAGTCCAGCCCTCATCATTTTGCAGGAAGAGAATGAATCACACAGGGAAGGGATTTCCCCAAAGGTCATGCCCTGTATGAGTATCAGAGTCAGCTCTTAAAAGCACAGTCATTCAGAGCCCAAGTGAATTTTGAGAAATGCATTTTACATGAGCAGTTGTAATAAAGCTGAGAATTTTATTCTGCAATGCATCTCCCTATGGAATCAGGGAGAAAGTATGTGCTCTATCTCTGAGGTAGATGGATCTGTGCAGGAAAAAGAGAGAGAGTGATACGAAATGTCTTCCTTATCAGAATTCATGTGTTACATTCTAAAGAAAATTCTGTGAAGAGTTCTTGAGTATTCAGTGGGGGTAAGGGTTGGGGGGGGTGCAGGTGGGAGTTTTATGAGATCACTTAAAAGAACAGAGTTAAAGAAAAGATCTGGTTTGCTTCTTGAGAAGCTGAAATAAAATCTTCTCTGGATGAAAACAGGAAGAGGATTCTAAAGTGATATTCCTCAGAGTTGGGACTGCCCTGAGGGGTGGGAGGCAGCTCCTAGCCAAGTGAAGAAGAGCTCTATCACCTGTTCCTCTGAGGGCTCCAGGTTACTCTGGGGATGACTTGTCATAGCCAAAACAGCTTCCACCTGTCTCTGCGCGCCGCCCCCCCCCCCCGCCCCCATTCCTTCGTTCTAACACTTGGGTTCATAAAACAAAAGGCAGGTGATGAAGAAAGGAGGGTTCCTTTATTGATTCAAAGAGCACGGCTCACCGACTCGGGATTGAGCTACACGACAAGGGAAGAGCTGCCAATTTCTCCAGGAGAAATTACCTCAGTATGCCCCGAGGGCTATACCAGTGGGGAGAAAAGCCAAGAGGGCCCATGCTGGAGAGGCTGGCCAGCTCTGCGGAAGCCTGAGCCGTGGGAGGGCTCAGCCGCCTGTTTCCTCCCCCCCCCCCCCCCACCGCCGCCGCCACGGCAGGGCTTGGGCCAGCGCATGGGGCGTGGGCTGGACTCCCATCCCACTTCGCCCCGTACACAAAAGGGCCATTTTCCTCACTCGGGCCTGGGGTCCACTCCTCACCCTGCGCCCCTTTCCCTTGGTTCTCTAGCTGCTGAACCAGGGAGGGACCCCCAAGAACTCCCCTCTTTTCTCGGCGGGGCGCCCTGGGCTACTTCACAGGGTGGGCTCTCCGCAAAGGAAGGGGACCCTCTTCCTGAGGGACCAAGGCCTGATCTCGACCGGATTCCAAGCCTCCACCCACCGTGAGGTGGGGAGGGGTCCCAGGGCAGGCACGAGGCCCCAGAGGCCCGGGCCCTGCCCTCACGTGCAGAGATTGGGGCGCTCCCGACAGGGAAGTGCCCGGGAGGCCGCGGGGCCTCGGGCTCGGTCCGGGGAGCGAGAGAGTCCCGAGGGGGGCCCTCTGCTGGGGCTGGCGGCAGGGCCGGGTGCCCAAGGGAGGAGCCGGCGCGCAGAGGCGGGACAACCCCAGGTGGGGCCGGGAGGCGCGGCCTGGGAGGTTGGGGGGTGTTGCGGGAGCGGCTGGGGCCTGGGAGGGGGCGCTCACCATGGGGTCCGACGAGGAGGGGGACCCCCAAGAGCGCGGGCAGCCCAACCACGGCTCCGACCTGTCCGGGACCGGACTCCTCCCCGCCTGCTTCCGGAACGCCGAGTGACGTCAGCTCCGGGACTGCCAGTTTCTATCCGCCCCCCCCTCTACCGTATCAGCCAATCAATCACAGGCCGGCCCGGAGCTCAGGCCCCGCCCTCCGCACCTAGATTGCCAGAGCCGCGGGAAGGTCACCTCTTCTTTCGCCCTAGGCTCCTCCCAGGCCTCCAAACCCCGCCCCCCTGGGCCCCACCCCCACAGCTGGTCCTCTCCCTCCTCCCTGCTCTGGGGGAGAACTCTCTCCTCTTCACGTGAGGATGCTGTGACAGGTGGCGAGCGTGGTCCTGCTGTGGGCTCGGGTTCTCCCGGGAGAAGCAGAGCCGAAGGGGACCAGATACTGGACAGACGAATGAGCGATCGAGGGACCGGTCAAGTGTGTCCGGCCAGCCGGCCGTCAGGCCGGACACACCTGAGAAGGAGGGGCGGCCGCTACCTGGGACGATCACCCGTCGTTTCAAAGCTATCCCCGTCCACCCACAGGAATAGGACCAGCAGCCGGGCTTTCCCCACCCCAAAAGGGAACTTCCCATGGTCGGGGGGGGGGGGAGGTCACCCCACGGCTGCCCCTTCCCTCCGTTCCTGGGGAGGATGTTTCTAAGCCATCTCCTCCCCAGGAGTGAAGTCTTGGACTTCCCACGCGGTCACTTTCCCAGCACCAAAGAAAAGAACACTTTCCTTCGAATTGGACTGTGGGCCAGAGTGTGATTCTCTCTTGAGGAATACCTAAGGACCCCCACCTTTACATTGCTAATTGGGTACATTCTACTTTGAAATGAAAAATAAGAAAGTACTCTTTGAGAAAAGCACACTGTCAAGTCTCCTTTTCCATGAAGTTCTCTGAGAACTCAGCAAGGACCTTCTCTTTGGGCAAAACCATAAAATCTTCTCAGCCCTGGGCATGAAGCTGCTGACAGAAGGGTGTCCAATTCTGAAGTGATGAAGCGGTTTAGTGAGTAACTGAGACCACTCCCGACTGAGGTGGGGAGTGGGGGCAGGAACCCAGTTGAAAGGGAATGAGTAGAAACTAGGCACCACTCGGGGGCCTGGCTCAGAGCTACTTAGGACCTGCACCTGCAGAACTGGCTTCCAGATGGCAGAGAGATCTCAGCTACAAAAGAAGATGGAGAGAGCTGAACTCCTGGCCAAGGCAGGAGCCATCTTCACAAGGTTTGTTATAATCCCACTCCCGCGAGGCCCGAAGGAGGGCACGAGGGGCAGGTGGCTGCGGGGCCGCAGGTGCAGGTGATGAACCCGGGCTCGCTCCGGCCCCTCGCGCAGCCGTGGGCACTCCAGCTCTCACTGCCCCGCCGGGCCTGCGGCAGGCTCTCGAGCGTGTATTCGGGCGCTCGTGGTCCTAGAAGGGGGCGCCCGCTGGGATGAGGTGCAGGGATCCGAGCGGCGGGGCCGATCCGGGCTCGGGTTAAGCCTGGGCGGGGAGAGAGCGGGGTCATCCCTCGGGAGCGGCCCGGCACGTTCCCACTGCTTAGGGGCTGCGCGCCCGCCGTGGCCAGGATCCGACAACTTCTCCATTTAGTGTCATCGGGATTCCCCGTTTCTCGTCGTCTTCAACTCCCCGTCTCGTCTGGTCAAAAGCTGCTCCCCTTCCAGAAGGCTGACAGCTGCACATTCTGTTTGGTTGTAATAGCCTTTCATATCCAGGTCATGTACCCATTTGGACTTTATCTCGGTAAATGTTGTAAGATACTGCTCTATGTCCGGTTTCTGCCAGACACCTCTCCGTTTTTCCCACCATTTCTTTCTTTTTACCAAATAATGAATTTTTATCCCCAAATCTTAAGTCTTTCCACCTGTCAAATACACAGTTACCGTATTTGCTGCTGCAAATTGTATGTCTACTCCGTTCCATTGATCTACCTTTCCATTTTTCAGCCAGTCCCAAATCATTTTGATATTTACTGCTACATCATATAATTTAAGATCTGGTACTGCTAACCCTCCTTCCTTTTCCTGCATTAGTTTCTTTGATATTCTTGTCTTTTTATTCTTACAGATGAATTTAAAAAATCATTATTTCTAATTCATTTTGTTTTTAGTAATTTAATTGCTACCGGGTTGGATATATAAATTAGTTAGGATAAAAAAGTCATGTTTATTTCGCCCTTGCTCACCCATTCACAATGAATATTTCTCCAATTATTTCAATCTGATTTTTCTTTGTATAAAATGGTTTTTATAACTTTGTTTATGTAATTGCTGGGCTTGTTTTGGCAGCTATACTCCCAGGTTTCTTGTACTGTCTAGAGTTTTTTTTTTTATTTTTCTCAATTACATGTAAATATATTTTTGTGCTCCAAATTTTTCTCCCCTCTCCCTTTCCTTTCCCCTCCCAAAGCCAGCAAGCAATTTGATATCAGTTATGGGTCGGTGCTTTTATCCACTGCGCCACCTAGCTGCCCTCTATATCCTCTCTTTATGCAGGAAACTCAGGCACAGAAAAATGAAATGACTTAGTCTAGGTCATAGAATCCTTTTAAGGAAAGACTGGAACTCATGTTGATGTAGGAGGCAAAAAGGGGTTAACAGAAAAACCCAAGATCCAAGCTCTAATTCAGATATTAGATCTGAAAGGGATTCAGACCCCAGTTAATGGATAACTTACAAGTCAGGATGCTAAGTTCTCTTACCCCCAGTAATCAGTATCCATAAGGGGAACATAAAGGGCAATGAAAAAAAAAATGACAGGCTATAGAAATTCTGACTAGAAGTAGAAGAAAAATGAAGATGTTTCGAAACTAACCACGGAAAACAGAAAGAGACATTCACAGAAAAGGCCAAATTTGTCCCCAGATTCACCTTATGATGTCTAAACCCCCAAAACACACCTCCACTGAAAAAGGTACCCACTTTGAGGGTTGGCTTAGTACCCCAGGAACACCAAATTAGGATAAGTACTCCCTTGTACCTCCCCAAGGTGGAGATTATTATAATAAGACTGATAATCAATTTATGCATACTATAAATACAACTGTTTTTTCTTTCACTATTCGAGAGATACCTTTCCACTATTCTAGTTTTCTCCCTGTGTTCACTCACAATATTGCAATAAAAATTGGGAAACTGAGTCACCGAGTCTTGTAATTCTTTTGGGATGACTCATGATCAATTTGACCATTAATTCCAGCCCACATCAATGTCAGAGCTGGGACTGGAAAACACACACTCGTGTGTATGTGTATATGTATGTATCTACAAATTATACATTGACATAAATATGTTATGCGATTACTTAAATACATAACATTTATAACTCACATCAATCTACGTTAATAAAAAGAACACTGCAGATATAAAATCCCTTGCTTGACATTTAAAGCCCTTCACAGAATGGTTCCGTTCTACCTTAGCGATTTTCTTAAGATCTACTCCCTTTCCTGTACTATAGAATCCAGGGACACTGACCTCCTTAGTAATTGAAACACCTGACACTCCATACCTGCCTGAAATAGTCTTTCTTCTCTCTGCCTCCTGCCTTCCCTGGTTTCTTTTTTTAAGACTCAACTCAAATGCCACTTTCTTCTATAGAGGACTTTCCCCTTGGCCTTGCCTCTTCTTCTCCACCCCCCACCCCCAATGCCTTTCCTTTGTGATTACTTTCTATTTGGTTTTTTTGTCTGAGTCTGGATTTGAACTCAGGTCCTTCTGAGTCCAGGACCAGTACTTTATCCACTGCACCACCTAGCTACCCCAATTACCTTCTATTTGAGACAAATGATGTGTTCAGGGAGGACTAGCACCTCTGGTGTGAGGTCATGCCGAGCCCTTTTCAGGGCTGCTTATTCACTTTTGGTATCTATCCATTATCCAACTCTCATCTGTGGCTCCAAGAAGTTGTAACATGCCCAGGGGCCATACCCGGTAAAAACCATCTTGGTAGACAGGAAAAACCAGGTTGAGGGTAACCGGTAGGACTCCAACCCATTGGTGAGCTAGGGGAATGTCTTTCTGTAGCACGTGAAGAGTTCCCTTAGTGGAATGGGCATGTTAAGGGCTAAAATTCTAGCTAAACTATCTAAAATATCTAATGAGTGGTCACCAATAAATTATAAGCTTTAGCAAGAGTTAGACTTTTAAGCATTTATTAAGGAGAATAAGAATTTGGTAAAGAGAGAAGAAAAGGCCTACATTCCTATCTATTAAAGGGAGAGAACATTTCTAGCTCCGCTCTCCACCAGCATCCTCAGGAAAAGAGCGCCAGTCAGAGTGCCAGGTCCCTTCCTCCTCCCACTAGCCAACGTCACTTCCTGATGCCAAAGAAAAGACTCCTGGTCTTGCCCTCAAAGACCTTCGCTTCATGGGTGGAACTCTTCTACAGTAAGTCTCCAGCAGGTGGCGTCATTCCAATTGTTACAGTTCCCCCCTTTGTTTCCTCAAGAAACAGGACGTTTCCTTGATGAAACAGTAAAAAATAACAGAATATAATTACCTATGCTAACTAACAATATGTTAATAACAATATAGAAAAGGAAGAGAGGAAAGTTTTGTCCAGAGGGGCAATTTTTTGTCCTCATGAACCGACGCTTTGACATTGGTCTTGCAAAGGTAGGGCCTTTGCAGAGAGTACATGTTACAGATGGTATATATTAAAACAGAAAGAGAAAAGAGAAAAAACAACAACAACAACAACAACAACAAAACAAAACTGTTCATTTAAAGTCTTTGAAAGTCTTTTCTCAGATGTCCTCTAGGTGTAGTTGTGGAATGGAAGTCTTTTCAGGGGTTGATGTGCGGATGCTGGTAATCAGCCAGGAAAATTTCCTACAAAATTGAGCTTAACACAACTTTAAAATAGCTTTGTCAATAATCAAATCAAACAATGAAAGTTCTCAAAAACATGTCTGTGAATTTAGAATCTTAGTTGTTACACATGAAACATATAGTAAAACAAAAATTGAAAAATTCTTTAAAATATTACAGGGACGGCTAGGTGGCGCAGTGGATAGAGCACTGGCCCTGGAGTCAGGAGTACCTGAGTTCAAATCCGGCCTCAGACACTTTACACTTACTAGCTGTGTGACCCTGGGCACGTCACTTAACCCCAATTGTCTCACTAGAAAAAACCAAAACAAAACAAAAACAAAAACAAAACAAAACAAAACAAAATGGGGGCAGCTAGGTGGCGCAGTGGATAGAGCACCGGCCCTGGAGTCAGGAATACCTGAGTTCAAATCCGGCCTCAGACACTTAACACTTACTAGCTGTGTGACCCTGGGCAAGTCACTTAACCCCAATTGCCTCACTAAAATAAATAAATAAATAAATAAAAATATTACTATAGTCCCCCCCTTATGGAGGGTAAATTGAGAAGACAATTGCTGCAATATTAATTTCTAAAAATAATTTTTATCTTTGTTTCATCACTTTTTGCATCATTTGCCTAATTATCCTCATGCCATTATGAGAAATTAAAAATCTAATATAATTGGTAACAGATGTCAAGGTCAAATTCAACAGTGTATTTATCATGACACTGGAGATAATTATGGGGGTTACCATAAAAGAACAGAGAAATGATGGGAAATGAGCATTCCCACACTTGAGCAATATATACTGCCCATGCAGTATGCCAGGCTTAAAATAGGTGGATGGAATATATGTCCATGCCACTGAACATATTGGAGGAAACTGAGTCAGACTTAATCAGATGCATGGGATTGAGATGTCCATGGCATCAGGCATATAGGAGGGGGCATAGAAGCCAGGTGTAGAATGAGATGGGTGGGATGAATACTTCCAGCCATCTGTACAATATTGTGGAGAAAAAGAGAATAAAATATTAAACCAAGAGAATCCAACCTCAACATTTGTCAAAAGCCGTTCCCTCAGCCATACCTTGACTTCATGCATATCTCCCCTCATGTGACAGTTCAGTGTCTGCTCTTGCATGTATTCCTCTTGTGATTGGATGGCATCTTGGCCAACTGGCATCTGATAACTCAGAATAAAGGCAATTAATATCTTAAATGATAAATTCCCATAATCCAAGTCTCATATGGATTTAAAAATTGAGGATAATAAATGATTGCAAAAAATGTGAATACATCTTGGCTCAGAATATCATATATAATTATGTAACAATTTCAAATAACACCTTTTTTTTTACTAAGTATACAATTACTTTTGTGAAAAATCAGAACATATTTAAATACAAGTTAAAGCACAACAGAATCTCAAAGAAAACTTAAAAAAAAAGAGAACTTTTACAAATGTTCCCCTCTTTTTTTTTTTTGAAATATGCTTATCAAAAATAGGACTTCTAGAATCAATTTACACTTGCCATGGCAACCAATTTGCCAGGGAAATGCTTTAAAGAGTTTGATCAAATAATCAGTTGAGAGACAAAAAAATAACAAAAACAAACAACTCAGAATATGGGAGCACAATACTCCTAGAATTAACATTGTATTATGAAATCAAAACCATCTTGCAATGTTTCAAAATTAGATAGATGAATGAATAGAAGAAAATACACATGGAACAATGAAAGACAATAAAATTCAAACTAGGGAAATCTAAATGAATATGAACTTAATATTAATAAGAGTATTATAAAATATAAACTTGATCACATGACTATAAAAAGCTTTTACAAATATTCTCCTTGTTTTAAAAACTAAATATAAAACACAATCTCAAAAGCATGAAAATCTCTATGAAAATAAACCCATACCATTAATTTCAAAATGTATATGTAATAGCATAGAAATCCTATGTAACCTCTGAACTGACATTAATACTCTGAGAAAATTCAGAACACTTTTGATTCTGATATCTAAAATCCCCAAAACTCATATCAATACCTTGTTGCTTACTTTTACATTTCTGTAAAATATGTACCCTTCCATGGCAAAAGAAGCAGAGTCTTGAACTATGTTGATGGTTGTCATTCTTATTCAGCTTTTCTTCTTTAACCCCTCTATATTGTCTGTCAGCATTTTCACCATGCAAATGCTTTATAAGATTACTAATGAAAGACAAAAGCAGGTTAGCAAAATTATGAACAAAACGAGCATATCCAGAACTTAAAGGGTTTTCTAAGGTTGTCTCAAAAGCACAGTTCAGCTGAGGTAGGGCCGAAAATGCAGGTAGAGAAAGCTGCGAATGTGCATTAGATCTCTGGACTTCCCGGGCAGGAGAATCAAGGAGAGGAGGGGGAGGAGGTGGGGTCCCTAGAGAAGGGGAGGGGACCATCTCTCCCACGTGGTGTACATCCTGGGAATCAAACTCAGGCCTGCTTCCCCTTCCCCAGCTTCTAGGGAATTAAAAGCTTCTAGAGAAGCCTCCAGGCATGCAAAAGTAGAGCACCAATTAGTGTTAGAATTTGGAAAAGCTGAAGAAATCAGAGCTTTCTCTGAAAAAGCATGGCTGGGAGAGGGGGGGATGAGCACCGTGCTGGATCTTCTAACAAAAGTTAAAATAAAAATAGAAAATCCACAAAAACAAAGCATTAACATGATCTTATCTCCCATTTGTCTGCTTAAACAGACTAAAATCAAAAATAGGATAATTAGGGAGTTTAAAAGGTCCATTTGAAAAAAATTAAAAGGAAAACACCCAGCAATTCAGCAGTACTTTGGATTTAAAGGGACAGGGTAGGGGAAATTTCTTACCCAACCTGAAGATCAGAAGAGTGAGATTCAGTTTTCCTCTTCATGGTCAGCCATCTGTTAAGGGTTAAAATTCTAGCTAAACTGTCTAAAATATCTAATGAGTGGTCGCCAATAAATTATAAGCTTTAGCAAGAGTTAGACTTTTAAGCATTTATTAAGGAGAATAAGAATTTGGTAAAGAGAGAAGAAAAGGCCTAGATTCCTATCTATCAAAGGGAGAGCGCATTTCTAGCTCCCTTCTCCAGGAAAAGAGCGCCAGTCAGAGCGCCAGGTTCCTTCCTCCTCCTACTAGCCAACGTCACTTCCTGACGCCAAAAGAAAGACTCCTGGTCTTACCCTCAAAGACCTTTGCTTCATGGGTGGAACTCTTCTACAGTAAGTCTCCAGCAGGTGGCATCATTCCAATCATTACAGGTGCATGAGAAATATTTGTTTTAAGAGCTACAGAGGCAGTGGAACCAGGCACTGTGGAGTGCTTAGAGCTTGGGAAGACATCAAGCAAGCCAACCTCATTCCCTGCATGCTGGGCCATGGCCAAGGATCCTGACTTTTGTCTTGCTAGTAGACTTCAGTGACTGTAGAAGAGACAGTGAGGCTGAAGACTTTACACTTCTGTTTCATGTTCAATTCATAAGTAAGCCAAGCCTCCTCCCCCCCACAGACACACACACACACACACACACACACACACACACACACACACACAGAACAAAGATAAACAAAAAAATAAATGCTTTACAGATATCCCTTCATACACACTATTGCTGTTATTTTGTATACAGTACATTTCACTCTGTTTCAGTTCATGTAGGTCATTCAGGCATTTGCTATGAAAAGACCTGAATTGAATAGAAAATTTGACTTTCAAATACAAGACCCTGGAGAAGCATAAAAAGGTAAACAGGAAAAAGACTTCATGAGGGATATTAAAAGATCAAACTGTTTATATTCCTACGTGGGAAGATAATACTTTGAACTCATAAGAACTATCTCAGTAAGGAATTCACAGAGGGCCCAGGTCTGAACTGAATAGGAAGGGATGATATCTGTAAAGCATTTATGTTTTGTTGTTTGTGGGGCAGACAGGGTGGGGTGTCTTATGTCTGGGGCCAGATTTGGGCTTGGGGCCTCCTGGGTCCAGAGCTGGTGCATTGTCCACTGTGCCACCTAACTAACCCATGATGACATATTTAAAATAGGGTTGAGGTGTAGGAGGAATAGACTGGGGAAAGGGGAAGGGGAGAGATGGTCTAGGGAGAGGTAGTGCACATGAAGGAAACAAGAAAAAAGCTTATGGAGGGAAGGGGAAGAAGGGGAAGGAGTTGGGGAGTGAGTGAACCTTAATATCATCAGAATTTGCTAAAAGAGAGAATAACATACTTACTCAAGTAGGTATAATAATATATTTTTGCGCTGAGGGAGGGGAGGGAGATAAGGGGGGGGAGAGGGGAAGGAGGGAAGGGCAGATTGGGGGTGAGAGCAGTAAAAAGCAAAACACTTTTGAGGAAGGTGAAGATGTTCTGCATTACTGCACAAGTATGACATATTGAATTACTTGATTTCATAGGTAGGGTTGAGGAGGGAGGGAGGGAGGAAAATTTAGAACACAGAATTATCTCAAAGACCCTAATCTCATCAGAGTGGGCTCATGGAGAGAATAACATTCACACCCAATTGGGAGGAGTAATCTATTTAACCTTACAGGAAAATAGGAGGGGAAGAGGATAAAGAAGGAAGGGTGAAAAAAAGGGAGTGCAGAGCGGGGGAGGGGATAGTCAGAAGTAAAACACTTTTGAGGAAGAATAGGTTAAAAGAAGATAGAAAATAGAGTGAATAGGATGGAGGGAAATAGTTATGATGATTGATTATAATGGTAAAACGTATGGTACCTACTTTCCTGGGCTATTATAAAGAAAATTCTCTGTCAAGTTTAAGATACTATATACAGGTTATGAACAAACAGGATACTATCAGAAAAACCTGGAAAGACCTACATGAACTGAAGCAGAGTGAAATGTACTGTATACAAAATAACAGCAATAGTGTAAGATGATCTGCTGGGAAGCATGTGGTCATTTTCAGCAAGGCAATGATCCAATATAACCCTGAAGGACTTAGAAAAATCACAACCCATCTACAGAGAAAAAACTGATAGTATCTGAAAACAGATGGAAACACATTTAAAAAAAATTTTTTTTCCTCTTTGACAATTCCTCAATCTGAAGTTTTGGGTTTTTTTTTTTAATGTTTTTCTCTCACAACCTAGCTAATGTGGGAATGTTTTCTATGACTACTCATGTATAACTTACTTTGAATTGCTTGAGTTCTTGTGGGTGGGGGGTGGGAATGAAGGGAGGAAGAGAAATTAGAACACAAAGTTTTAAAAGATTGATGTTAAGAGTGAGATGAGCAGAACCAGAAGAACATTGTACACAGTATCATCAACATTGTGTGTTGATCAACTGTGATGGACTAGATTCTTCCCACCAATGCAATGGTATAGGAGAGTTCCAGGGGACTCATGATGGAAGGAGATCTCCAAATCCAGAAAAAAAAAGAACTGTAGAGTATGGATGCTGATTGAATAATACTATTTCTTTTGTTTTGGGGGTTGTTGTTTTTCTATTTTGAGGTTTTTTCTTATTGCTCTGATTCTTCTCTTATAACATGACTAATGTAGAAATATGTTTAATGTTATACATATATACATAGCTACAGTTGGATGTCATAAGCCTATTCTCATATCTTGGCTCTATTGTCAGTAACAATTTGTCACTTGATTCTGAGATCAATCAGAGGATTGGGAAAGCTACTTCAACCATGGCTAAGCTTGCCAAGCATGTCTGCGCAAACAGTAAACTGACAAGACAAACCAAATTTGCTTTCTATAGAGTATGCATCCTGAGTACCTTACTGTATGGCAGCGAAACATGGACCATGTATACTAGACAATAGAAGAAGCTTAACAGCTTCCACATGTGCTGCCTTCAGCACATCCTTGGCATATCTTGGTGCTGGACAGCACAGCCATACTGTGGCCTGTGGCCTGTGGCTCTTCAAGGTTCTGATCCATGGTCATCCTTGACTGGTGGAAGCCTACTAACCTATATCTGATTACCTGCTGTCTAGGGGAGGGGGGAGGGAGGGGAGGGAGGGAGAAAAAATTGGAATTGGAAATCTTATATAAACAAATGTTGAAAACTATCTTTACATGTAACTGGGAAAAAATACTTTTATCAAAAAAATTGTTGTTAAAATTTGTTTTTACATATATTTTGGAAAATAAAATTCTATTCAATCCCCCCCCCCCCAAATAAGAAAGAAATGATGAGCAGGAGGAGTTCAGAGAAACCTGGAAGGACTTATATGAACTGATGCTGACTGAGAAGGGCAGAACCAGGAGAACATTGTACATAGTAACAGCAACATTTTGTGATGAACAATGGATGGTGATAGACTTGGCTCTTCTAAGCAGTGCAACAATCCAAAACAATTTCAAAGAACTCACAATAGAAAATGTTCTCAACATCCAGAAAAAAAGAACTGTGGATTATGAATGCAGAATCAACCATACTGTCTCTCCTTTTAGGGACTTTTAAAAAAATTCTCCTTTTTTTGAAGTTTTTCCCTTGTGCTCTGATTCTCCTTTCACAATATGACTAATGCAGAAATATGTTTAATTTGATTTACATATAAAAAAAGTGAATGTGATAAAATGATGATAATTTAGCAAATGATTCTACAATGTCATTGGCTTGCTGAGGGTCATTTGAGCTGTAATAATTTGAATTAGGGATTCAATATGGCTACATATTTTAACAAATGGAATTGACTCTATGTTAAACATGAATTTGACTTTCCAATACTATGCTGTGTTCCTTAATTAAAGAAATATTGAACTTTCTCCCCCTCTTTTTTTTTTTGAGGAAATGAGGGTTAAGTGACTTGCCCAGTGTCACACAGCTAGTAAGTGTCAAGTGTCTGAGGCTGGACTTGAACTCAGGTCCTCCTGACTCCAGGGCCAGTACTCTATCCACTGCGCCACCTAGCTGCCCCTAAGCATTACTTTTCATACTTGAAATAAACATTTATTTTTAAAAATGATGCATACAATATCAAGGAATTTACTGTCAACAGGGTAAGAATTCATGACCAGGCAAGGGACAGAAAAAGATTATAAAAGTAAAGCAGATAATTTTGATTTCATAAAATGAAAAATCCATTCCAAAAACAAAATCAGGAAAGATGTGGATCGGGATATATTTGCAGAAATGTCTAAATAAAGAGACTGGCATCTTAAATCTATAAATAAAAGAAAATTATGCAATTAGGTGGTTAAAATTTTCAAAAAGAAACATAACAACCACATGAAAAATGGTTTCAAATCACTAATATGAAAATCAAAACAGCTTTCATGTATCACCTTAAATTTATTAGACTAGAAAAAAATGGAAAAGGTAAAAAAAAAAGTCAATTATATTGGGGCTGAAAAAAGATACACTAATTCATAGCTGGTAGAACTTCAAATTAGTCTGCCTGTTCTGGAAAATAATTGAAAATTTTGCAATAAAAATTGCTGAATTACTTATATTCTTCATCTGTGCTTTTTATTCACTTATCAGAGTCTGATTTGTGTTATACTTATTCATGTTTTTTTCTTATCATTCCTCCCAAACTGTATATTCTTTTTGTTTGTTTGTTTGTTTTGTTTTTGTTTTTTGTTTTTTGGTGAGGCAATCGGGATTAAGTGACTTGGCCAAGGTCACACAGCTAGTAAGTGTAAGGGTCTGTGGCCGGATTTGAACTCAGGTCCTCCTGAATCCAGGGCCGGTGCTCTATCCACTACACCACCTAGCTGCCCCCAAACTGTATATTCTTAAGGGCAAGAACCACATCTTATTTATTTTTGCATCATTCTCAGTGCTGATCATAGGATATATATATATATATAGTTTATAGCATAGAGTTTAGCTCAATAAATGTCTGTTGAATTGAACTAAGATACACACACACACACACACACACACACAAAGTAAGGGACACTTTTGGTTCCAGCAGCAAGGAAATACTAGAGGGACACAGTGTTGGGGGTGAAGTCCATTTGAGTAACTACTGAGTTTTGCTTATCTTCCAAAAATAGGGCAAGCCATGACACCAAGATGATGACCTCTGAAGAGTTTATGGGAATATATAGAAAGAAGAAATGGAAATACTTTATAGACTATTTAATGGCCTCTCGTACAGGTATGACATAGATAGTTTTAGATTGATTGATCTGTGCACTAGTGATGTATATAATGTTCTAGGCAGTTAGGGGAACTCTATACTGCTTTTCCTCCTTATTTTAATTGTTAAGGCTTTCCTGACCTTACCTTTTTTTCCTGGTATAAGGAGTAATAAATAACATAAAGGTATTAGGAACCTCACATAATTACCTTGCAGGCAGTATCCTAAAGTAGATAGAATCCTAGACTTGAAATAAAAAAGATCCAGGTTCAAACTCTCCCTTATTCACTTACCTAGCTATGTGACCTGGGCAAGTTGTTTAACCTCTCTGGCCTCAGTTTCCTCATCTGTAAAATGAGAGAGCTGGATTCAGTGATCCCTAGAATCCCTTTCACCTTTAAATTTATGGTCCTTGGGGCAGCTAGGTGGCATAGTGGATAAAGCACCGGTCCTGGATTCAGGAAGACCTGAGTTCAAATCCGGTCTCAGACACTTGATATTTACTAGCTGTGTGACCTTGGGCAAGTCACTTAACCCTCATTGCCCTACAAAAAAATAGAATAAAATAAATTTTTGTCCCTATGTTATTTTGTTTCAGTCACCAGCTTTTGGGGGAAGCTAGGTGGCACAGTGGATAGAGCACTGGGCTTGAAATCAGAAGGACCTGAATTCAAATGTGACCTGGAGCTTACTAACCATGTGAACCTGGGCAAGTCATGTAACCCCTTTTGCCTCAGTTTCCTCATCTGTAAAATGAGAAGGAAATGGCAAACCACTTCAGTATCTTTGCCAAGAAAACCCCAAGTTGGGTCATGAAGAGTTGCACATTCCTGAACACCACCACCACCCGCAGCTCTTTAGATGTTAAGTTTCTTGCTCCCTTTAACTTTTCTCTACCCCTTCAAGGATGTGTTTTACTCTCCTTTTATGTTGTGGAGGAGCATACGATCATAGGTTTAGAGCTAGAAGCTACCTTCACAATCACCTCTTTGTCAACACATACTAAAATGTGCCAGGCACTGTGCTAACCACATCCTCACTTAGACAATAAAGAAAACTGAGAAATTGTGACTTGTACGAGGTAGTAAAGGACAGAACTGAATTTTGAACCCAGGTCCTTTACTTTCAAATCTTCCCCTGTTTCTCTACTGTGGCCAGCCAGAGTATAGCATACATTTTAAAGGTATCAATTCATTTCATTGATTTTTAAATTTTTTTCTCTTCTGTAGGATGGCTCTGTATATTTTTGTCCCCATTTGGGGTTTTCTTGGCAGAGATACTGGAATGGTTTGCCATTTCCTTCTCTAGCTTATTTTACAAATCAGGAAACTGAGGCAAACAGGGTGAAGTGACTCACTCATGTCACACAGCTAGTCTATATCTAGTCTGAGGCTAGATTTGAACTCAGATCTTGCTGACTCTGGGCTCAGAGCTCTATCTTCTGAGTCACCTAACTGCCCTGATCTGTGGATAGTAAAGCAGCATAGAAACGTAAACCATCTATTGGCCAAGGCTCTTACAGTGAACGGGAGTGGGCCAGAGGGATTAGATCTCATGGGGGCCCTTCTGTCCAGCAACACTGACTGGTAACTCCTTTGGCCTTTTCTCATCCTTGCCCTTCTTGCCCAGTAAGCTCTTCCTTTTTCTATTTTTTTCTTTTTCTTTTTTTTCCCGTGAGGCAATTGGAGTTAAGTGACTTGCCCAGGGTCACACAGCTAGTGAGTTTGGATTTGAACTCAGGTCATCCTGACTCCAGGGTCGGTGCTCTATCCACTGTGCCACCTAGTTGCCCCCTCAGTAAGCTCTTAAGCCTCAGATTCATCACTGTAAATTTGGGATGATTCTGGCATTCCCTACCTATCAGGGCTTTTGTAAGGAAAGCCCTATATCCATCAGAGTTCTACAGAAACCAGAGGTGTTCTCTCATATGATTGTTTCAAGGTCTCTCTCTCTCCTGGGAATAGGAGAGAAAGGAGAGGCAGGCAACTAAGCGGAAGCTTTAGCAAGGACCAGGAATAGACTAAAAGTGAGTATCTAAGTATCAAGAAACATTAGGCATGAGGGGAGACTGAGCCCTTGGAAGGACAGCTTTCATAGTAAGGATGGAAAGGAAGCCTGGAACTTGGGCCAGCAAGAGAGGGTCAGGGGCATTTGTGAGTGAGAGCAAGAGAGGTGAGAAAGAATTTCACATATCACTCAAAAGAAGAGAGCCAGAGAGCAAAGACATGGAGAAAAAGCCTACCCCAACCAGAGGGGAGACACTGGTGCTGCCTCAAGATCCCTGGAGACACTGAGCCTGCAGACATTAAAAAACTGATGTCTCTCTAAGAGGAGAAAGCAGGAAAAAGATCTGGCAATAAGGAGATCATGAAGACATTGCAGAAAAGGGCCTATGGGTAGCAGAAGGTGCTTCTGGGAACAATATCTGGGACCCAGCACCTGTGTCCCTATGGAGAAGGGATTGATCAAAGGCACTAGTGTGTTTGCTCTTGAAAGAGAGGTTGCCAACTTTCTAGGAGAGAATAATAAAGAAATGGAGATGCCCCTCATCACAACCCTATGAAAGCAGTGCCAAAGCACACAGTTCACAGGCACCTTGAATCTTATTCCTGGAAAGAATGGAGAGTCAGCCTCTCATTTTGTCTCTGAGACACAATGAAGCCTCTCTATGATTTCCCTGACAAGCAGTCTTCCAATCTATGCATGGAGTCCTTCAAAAATGGGGAACTCACTACCTCTCAACCTAGGTCAATTTTTGGAAAGTTCAGTTTTTTACTATGTTAAGGCAATCCTGCATCCCTGTCACCAATCTATTAGTCAATCAATCACAAAAATATTTATTAAGCAACTACTATGTGCCAGACACTTTATTTTTACTTTTGGTTCTAGATTTTCCTTCTGAAGCTAAGCCAAAGTGTAATCTCTTTGCCCTGTGACAGTTCTTCAGATATATGAGGACATCTCCCACTGCCCTCTGCTGGGCATACTTAAGGACTTTGTCGGTGCTTAAACTTGTCAGTTGTGTGACTGTAAAGATACCTGCCCATTCCCTTCCCACACATTCATCAAACACGTCCTTGATAAATGTGTAGATTCATCTCATAGTCAGTATTTGTAGTTTGGGTTTGCCATTGGAGAGTAATAAGGTTAAAGATGTTTCCTTTTGAGCACTTGGTGCTCTTCTTTCACATAGCTTGAGAAGGGATCATTCCACATCTTCAGACACGACCAGCCTGGGTATTCTATGACTCTGCTGCTCTTCCCATTTTGTCAGGGTTAGTGCCACTTCTGCTTCCTCATGTGGCACATCCAAATGGGGTGGCTCTACTACATTGGTGGTGAAAATAATTTGTCACTGGCATATTTGCATATTTCAATTTTTCATATGCACATTATCCTCTTTCTAGTTTCATCACTAAACATGTATCCTTGGGATAATCTGGCTTACTCAGGTATCTTGTAAAAACTGTAATGATTGGAATGACGCCACCTGCTGGAGACTTACTGTGGAAAAGCTGCACCATGAGGCGAACGTCTCTGAGGGCAAGACCATGGGTCTTTTCTTTGGCGTCAGGAAGTGACGTTGGCTAGTGGGAGGAGGAAGGGGGAGCTGGGCGCTCTGTCTTGCTCTTTTTCCTGGTGACTCTGGCAGAGAAGGGAGCTAGAAATGTGCTCTCCCTTTAATAGATAGGAATCTAGGCCTTTCTCTCTCTCTTTACCAAATTCTTATTCTCCTTAATAAATGCTTAAAAGTCTAACTCTTGCTAAAGTTTATAATTTATTGGCGACCATTCATTAGATATTTTAGACAGTTTAGCTAGAATTTTAGCCCTTAACAATCTCACCAATCTTTTTGCAAATTACCCCCTTTTATTGTATCTGAATTTTATGAAGTGATACCATTCATATTCTTCCATGACCATCTTCCTTGGTAAGATTATACAAAAGTTCATATTCTAGATCAGTGTTGCCCTTAGCTAATATATCTCTACTCTTGACAAGGAGATCAAGTGTTTGTAGGCTGAGGTGGTTCCTAAGATATTTTTGTCTTCTCCTTGTGGCAATTCCTTTGGATCCAAAAGGTTCCAAAGGTTGTCATGCCAGGGTGGGAGTGGGGATAAGCTCCCACTCTCTATAAAATGCTCTAATGGTGTGTATCTCAAATAGCCTCTGACAACCAAAGCCCAACTCCTGGCCTTCTCGTGGTGGAAATGTTTCCACCAACAGGAGAAGGGGAGAAGGCGAGTCACTGGCGCCTTAAAACAAGTCACTTTGGTCAGGTGGGCTTGTCAGCCTTGGCAGGCAACTCGCCTAGGGGAAGGAACCCTGATTTTAAAACTCTGCTGCCTTGTGGCTATAGCCATATATGGGAAAGGCTTCGAGAGTTAACCCCGAGGAAAAATCAGGAGTCGGAGTCCCTTAGGCAGTTGGATGTTGGACATCACATCCCTCTGGCAACCCCTGTGGCGGCACTGGTACCATACTATACTGGCTCTGCCTCTCCTTTGGATCCACCAGTGTCATGGAGAGGGAAAACCTGCTGCATGGGCAACAGCTTGTTTTCCATATTGATCTGCTCAGACCAGCGCCCTAGAGAGGACATTCCAGCACAGCCACACTGTGGCCTGTGGCTCTTCAGGGCACTGATCCATGCTTATCCTCGACTGAGGAGGCCTACTACTACTGTGGCAATTTGTTTACATTGCTTGCCTTTCCTTAAGAAATGTCTATAACAATTCATTTATTCATTTCCCACTTTGGGGTGTCAACTGTTTGTTTAAATGGGTCAGGTTAGAGTTACCTTATTTGTATACTTTATCATCTCATTTTTATTTTTTATAATTTGATATTGACTTTAAACTTTGCTCTAATAAGCTGATGGTCAGAGAGCATACAAATAGCTGATTTTCATCAGTCCCACACCAGTAATCAGTCATTTCATGCTCATTAAAACACAATGAATTTCATTTTATTGTCTCATCTTGGGCTTTCCATGTCGACAATGTCCTGATTCACTTCATTTTTTCCACTCACAAAGCATTTATTTGCCAGGCACCATGCTGGGCCCTGGAAATGAATGACACAAAAGAAATTGTCCCTGCCTTCAAGGAATTCATGTAGGAGAAAAAACTGCACAGAGAAGTCAAAACGAGATATTTACAAAATAAATGCCACACAGTCATAAAGAGGTAATAGTGCCAACAACAGGGGATTCTCCAGCAAGAGCTTCTTGCAAGAGGTGACACTGGAGCTCAGAAATGAGAGGAATAAAATTGGGGTGGGAGTGAAGAGGCTCCCAGAAAGTGCTTCAGGAGAAGCATGATGGTGTATGCTGGAAAGGCCTTGCTCCCCACTTTTGGAATATGCTCAGACATTCTAGAACTGGTTCTAGTCTGCTAAGCTGGTCAGGAGAGTGAGCTACCTGAGGGTCAGGAACAGGAACCAGATCTTGTGGTCAGCCTGGCCAAATAGCACCTGACACACAGACTCATCCAGAAGTCCTGCTGCATTTATATGTGGCCTCTGTAGGACCAAGGTTGTGTAGAAATCATAGGAAGTCTGAATCCCCTCTGCTCTCCCCGGAGACTGAGGCAGTAGGGGGAGAGGGCACCCCTACAAATGTTGGTACTTCTGTTCTTGCTGTAGCTTCAAAGTCCAGGGTCATCTCCAGTCGTCCTGATCATATATCTTGCCACTGGATCCATATGGTTCTGGAAGAGAAAGTGGGGTTGGTGACTTTGCACAACCCTCCCTCACTTAACTCCAATTCAGTGCAAGTCATGACATCACCCCGATGTCATGGTCCTCTTTGAGAACAAAGGACAAACAACAAGCTTCAAAGCAAATATCCCTTTGGAAAAGCTAGTTGATGTTTACTGATTGGTTCAGTGGAATCAGGGAGTTAATCACTTGTCACCCAACAGTTGGGGGAGGAACACTAGAATGGTAGATCAGGCTGATAGCATGAGAGGACACCCCAACTTCTTACAGTGACCCCAGAACCCTAAGGTGTCCCTCTAGAAGAGTGAGGTGAATGTGTCACTACAGGAGCTAATGGGGAGATGGAAATGAGGCCAAAAAGGCATCCCAGGGTCTAAGAGGGGATGAACAGGATGTGTGCAAAGCACAGGTGGACCTGGGTTGCCCAGTCCAGTCTGATTCATCACTGAGGAGATGAACAGATAATCCCAGATTGTCCCCTGAGCAGGAAGAACTGAGAACTCAGTGCTTATTTTAAAGGAGTCATTCCCTCCCACTCTCTGTGGTTTCTTCCTTTCCAGTCTTGGATCATGGGCAGTGTTTTGAGATGCTTCTCAAAAGGATCAAGGGATCTATGGAGAGGAGAACAATTTGTGACTAAACAAGAGACAGAGGATATTATGGAATGCAAAATGGATCATTTTGATTACATCAAATTAAAAAGGTTTTGTACAAACAGAAGCAATGTAGCCAAAATTAGAAGGGAAACAGAAAGATGGGGAACCATTTTTACAACCAGTGTTTCTAATAAAGGCCTCATTTCTAAAATATCTAGGGAACTAAATCAAATTTATAAGCCATTCCCCAATTGAGAAATGGTCAAAGGATCTGCAAAGGCAATTTTCAGATGAAGAAATCAAAGCCATCTATTGCCATATGAAAAAATGCTTTAAATAACTATTGATTAGAGAAATGCAAATTAAAACAACTCTGAGGTACCACCTGACACCTATCAGATTGGCTAATATAACAAAAAAGGAAAATAATAAATGTTGGAGAAGCCTTGGGAAAATTGGAACACTGATACACTATTGGTGGAGTTGTGAACTGATTCAACCATTCTGGAGAGCAATTTGGAACAATGCCTAAAGGGCATACATACCCTTTGACCCAGTAATACCATTACTAGGTCTGTGTTAGAGAACCCAGGGGGCTCTCTGTCACCCCTCCCCAGGCTTGGGCCGTGGTCACCGAAGCAGCAAGTCTCCTGGGAGACTTTGTAGTCAAGGCCTAAATTCTAGAGACAATGCTTGGCTGGAATCCCAGAGTCCAAGAGAATCAGTTGTATAAACTTTGCTTTGTTAAGGCCTAGAACAAGTTCTGACATGTCAAGGCTGAAAGGTTGAAAAATTACTCTTATTCTCTAGAATTATTCTTGTAGAGACTTTATTTGATTTCTTTGTGTTTTTTTGCTATAAATACTGGGCTATCCTGAATAATAAAGTGCACACAGTTACACACATAATGTGGTGCTGATGTGTGAATGATTAATTATCTCTGATCCTCAACCTCCATCAAGGGAATTGAACCCTCAACCCCGACAGGTCTGTATCCCAAAGAGATCATAGAAAAGCGAAAGGACCCACATGTACAAAAATATTTATAGCAGCTCTCTTTGTGGTGGCAAGGAAGTGGAAATCGAGGGAATGCCCATCAGTTGGGGAATGACTGAACAAGTTGTGGTATATTAATGTATTGGAATACTATTTTGCTGTAAGAAATGATGAGCAGGCAGATTTCAGAAAAACCTGGATGCTGGGTGAAGTGAGCAGAACCAGGAGAACATTGTACACAGTAACAGCAGCATTGTGTGATGACCATCTGTGATAGACTTGGCTCTTCTCAGCCATGCAATGATCCAAGACAATTCCAAAGGACTCTTGGTAGAGACTGTTCTCCACATCCAGGACAAAAAAACCCCAAAAAACCCCAAAACAAAAAACAAAAAAACCCCCTGGATTCTGAATGCAGATTGAACCTTACTGTTTCTACTTTTTGGCTGTTTTTATTATTTTTTGAGGTTTTCCCCTTGTGTTCTGATTCTTCTTTCGCAACAGAACTAACGCAGAAATATGTTTAATGTGATTGTACATATTTAACCTATATCAGATTGCTTTGTCTTGGGGAGAGGAGAGGGAAGGAGAGAGAGAGAGAGAGAGAGAGAGAGAGAGAGAGAGAGAGAGAGAGAAAATTTTGGAACTAAAAATCTTATGAAAACAAATGTTGAAAACTATCTTTACATGTAACTGGAAAATAATAAAATACTTTTATGATAAAAAAAAGGATCATGGCAGGGGCAACTTGCCCTTTCCTAGAGCCTCACCACATGTTGCCATGAGCATGTGGCATCTAAAGCCCCTATCCTGGCTAAGCCACTGATCCTGTGGTAGCGCTGGCTCCCTGTATTTGTTCTTCCTTGATCTGAGGTGAAAGAGTATCTACCCCTCAAGGTGGAGAGCAGCACCCTCAGGATCGGTAGTGAAATTTTGAGTCTGAGAGGTGAGCACATTATTTGATTAGTACTGGCTGGAAGAAAGGGAAAAGAGAGACCCAGCAACTCTGACAACACTCTTGGAGCAAAGGATGAGTTCATGCCCTTGATTGACCTGCTAGAGGAAGACAGTACAGAGCCAAGGTGAAAAGGACCACAAACTGCTTCAGGCTTAGAAGGATCTCCAGCATTCAGATCTGACCTGGTAGAAAGACAATAGTCCTTGAGTGACAAGTGCTGGATGAGGGATTCAGTGGTTTTAGGGAATATATGAAACCAGTTTGAGGGAGTGTCAACATAAAAAGCTACTTTATTTAGAGCTTGTTAGCGAAACTCAAAACACTCCCTCAACCTTGACTGTGGAAAAGTGATGGTTGTTTGAGAATATCATAAATGGAAGTCCAAAATAGCAGCTGCCTATCTTTGGGCTCTCCTCTCTCTCTCTCTCTCTCTCTCTCTCTCTCTCTCTCTCTCTCTCTCTCTCTAGGCAGAAGTGCTTAGAATTAGTTTAATCTAATTAATGAAACATTTTTCTGGTAGAGTACAGAACTCAGGGCACAGGAGTTTTCCCAAGTGGTTGTGAGGACTTTGTATATTTTATAGTCCTTCTACTGAGAACAATTCATAACCTTTGACCACTTACTTATTGGGGAATGGCAATTAGTCACACACACACACAAACACCTCCCCCCCCCCCTTCCAAATTGTTTCTATATCTTGGATATCAAACCTTTTTCAGAGAAAATCAATACAAAGATTTTTTTTTCCATTTGACCATTTCCCTTATCTTAAATGTATGAATGATGTCTGTGCAGACTTTTTCAGTTTCAAATTCCCTCTTCCACTGTACATACGGTATTATTTCCCTTTGTTGTGGGCCCCAGAAAAACTTCTGGGGTACTTCAAAGAACCTTCTCTTTGAGAAATTAAACCAAAGGATGGACACACCTAAAGAGATAAGTGGCACCAGATCAGGACTGAGCTAGCTCCAAGACCACCACCCTTCATTCCAGTCTCCCCCACCCCTGGGGAGATAAGATTAAGTGTGGTTGTTGCCTTTGTGGCCTGAGGAGCAGAGCGATGGCTTGAGAGATCCGCAGTCACCCCTCACCCAATTCCCCCAGCCACCACCAGTGGGGGATGGTCCTTCCTCAATAAGGGAACTTTCCACAGTCAGATGATCACCCCATCAGTCCTCTATAAAAGTACCTGCCGGGGGCAGTTAGGTGGTACAGTGGATAAAGCACCGGCCTTGGATTCAGGAGGACCTGAGTTCAAATCCTGCCTCAGACACTTGACACTTACTAGCTGGGCAAGTCACAACCCTCATTGACCCACCAAAAAACAAACACAACAAAAACCAAAAATAAGGCCAAATTTACAGGAAAAAAAAAAAAGTACCTGTCTGAGTTTTCTGATGAAGAAATCAAAGCTATCTATTGCTATATGAAAAAAATGCTCTAAATCACTATTGATTAGAGAGATGCAAATTAAAACAACTCTGAGGTACCATCTGCCACCTATCAGATTGGTTAATACGACAAGGCTACCCTGCCACGTGTCACCTGGGGGAGGTGGGAGGGCACCCGGTGAGACTTGCCCTAGCCCCGCTCCCCCTACCTAAGTCTGGCATCCCCTGGAGATGGCTCACTTGACATGCCTACAATTCCATCCCTTACCCCCTGACATCCTCCCTAGATCACTCTGCCCCCTGAAGTACCCCCCAGCAGAGGATGAGAAACCACCCCTAGAACAGGGGGGAGGATGTTAGGGCTAACAGAAAGGGGCGGGAGGCCGAGGGAGCCCCGCCCCTCCAAAAATAAACATCTGTCAGGAGTGGGATTTGAACCCACGCCTCCATACGGAGACCAGAAGACTCTGAAGCACAGGAAGCTTACGCTTGAGTCTGGCGCCTTAGACCCCTCGGCCATCCTGACAGCTTACAATCTGACCACTTTCCTGACCTCTCTCTAGGCAGCCCGAGCACTCCTAGTTCACGCGCACCCTGGCTCCCTGACACCCCCCTGACCCCCAGCTCCAGCATCGCCGCTTCCTGCTGACGCGGGTTTATCCTCGCTCTGGGCCCGCTGGGAACATGGCTCTTCCCCAGGAGGCCAGAGTTGTGTCTGCTTAGCCCCTCCTCCTTCCAGCCCAGGGCCGGGTACACAGTCGGCGAGTGCTGGGGGATGGGGATGAGGGACCACGGGCTTGCAAAGGAGACACAGCGATAGAAATAAAAGGAGAGGCGGCAAGAAAAAGATAATGAGCTCCGGGGTCCCAGGGAAGAGGCGGACGCGTGTGGGATCCACAGCATCTCCGGCTCAGCCTCGACTTTGGGCCTCCCTGCCTCTCGGCCTCCCGGCCTGGCGTCCGGCGGCGGTCGAGGCCCCGGCTGGGGTGGAGGGGGATCTTAGAGCGTCAAAACCAAAATCCGAACAAATCATCCCTAAAGAAAGAAGAATCCCCGAGGCAATGAGCGGGCCGGGGGCAGGCACAGTCCCCCAGCACGCCCTCTTTGTCCTGCCGGGTCGAGGCGAAGGGGGGTGGGGTGGGTGCGATATGTTTGAGCTGAACAGGCAGAGCCACTGGGCCCAAAGGCGGACTGTTCAGCCAGGAGGCCCCTCCTGGCGTCAGTTAGAAACGCGTAGGGCCAGTGGCGCAATGGAGAACGCGTCTGACTACGGATCAGAAGATTCCAGGTTCGACTCCTGGCTGGCTCGGAGGGCAGCATTTCCTTTTCTGTTCTTATTTTTTTTCCCCTCCGCCGTTAGTTCGTTTGTTTGTTTTTCTGAGGGAAAAAACATTTCCTGAAACACGAAGCATTTGTTGAGCTCTTGCTACCTGCCAGACTGTGCTAAGCTTGGCGGGACTCAGAGGAGTCAGTGGCATACGTAAGTGGCCCCGGGTGTCCTGAAGGTTCCCTTACACCCTCCGAGTCTTAATCTCCGAACTTCGCCGCCGCCCTCGGCGGTTCTTTCTGTGCCCCAGAGCTTGAAGTCGTGGGAAGGCGTGGGAAGGTAGGGCACGAAATCTGGCGGGCCATCCCATCTGCCCAGTAGGACCGGGTCAGCTTCGGGAGTTCCCGCAGCCTTTCCCAGGAGGAGGCGGGGTTGTCCGATCTCACTGAGGACACCGCTTCATGCCTGAGCTACTAAAAAAAAAACAAAAAACAAAATAGCCGCTAATGAGCATTGATGAAGCGTCTACTGCGTGACAGGCGCTGTGCTAAACACTGGGGCTACAAAGAAAGAGAAAAGACCGGCCCTCGAGGCTCTCCCAGCCTTCCGTACAAATCAGCTTTCGACAGGAAAAAGTGGAAATAATCAGCCGGGGAAAAACGTGTCTATATATCCAGGGTCTTTACAGGCATGTCTCCATCGGCTCCTCCCCCAGATCCTGAGAGGTGCGTGCTATTTACCCATTTATAGTGGAGGAATCTTAGGCAGGAGTCAGCACTTTTGGTCCCAGGGATCTGTCTGGAGGGTATTTTACCAAAACAGGGCACAAAGAAGCAGGCTTCGGCAAGAAGGCAGGGCGTGCAGCTGCCTCTAGAGGAGTTTGGCCACATGCAGGGCTCGGGAAGATTGGGTGGGTCAGGGGTGATAGGGATAAGACTAGGCGTGTGCTGGGGCCAGATGGAATTGGTTTGCAAGAACTGATTGTTATATGTTCAGTATGAGCATTGACAGCTAAAGCATAGGCAAATACCACAAATGAGAGCTTGGTTTACTGTTCACTTGATTGTCTAGATTTAAGAAAGTGATGGAAGGGAATACACATTTTATCTGTATATCCACCCATGCATCCATCCATCCATCTCTCCTCCCTTCCATTATCTATGTCTCTCTCCATTCATCCATCTATCTATTCAACCATCCATTTATCCTTCCTTACATCATCATCCACCCATTCATCTATCTTTTCATCCATCTATACTTCATTCCTTCCATCCATTATGTATCTATCTATTCATTCATTCATTCATCCATCCATCCATCCTTCCTCCCTCCCTCCCACCTATGTATCTATTTTACCCATTATGTGCCAGGCATTCTGCTAAGTGTTTTTTTTTCTTTTTCTTTTTTCTTTTTGCAGGGCAGTGAGGGTTAAGTGACTTGCCTAGGGTCACACAGCTAGTAAGTGTCAAGTGTCTGAGGTCAGATTTGAACTCAGGTCCTCCTGAATCCAGGGCTTAAGATATTTAGTTCCAGATGTTTTTCTCCCTCACTCCCTTCCCTCCCCCCTCCCCAAGACAGAAAGCAATCTGACAGAGGTTATATATGTACAATTACATTAAACATGTTTCCGAATTAGTCATGTTGTGAAAGAAGAATCAGAACACAAGGGAAAAACCTCAATAAAGACAAAAACAACAACCAAAATATAGAAACAATATGGTTCAATCTACATTTAGAATCCACAGTTCATTTTTCTGGATGTGGAAAGCATTCTCTAATGAGTCCTTTGAAATTGTCTTAGGGGCAGCTAGGTGGAGCAGTGGATAGAGCACCAGCCTGGACTCAGGAGGACCTGAGTTCAAATCCAGCCTCAGACACTTAACACTTACTATCTGTGTGACCTGGGCAAGTCACTTAACCCCAATTGCTTCCCCCCCCCCCCAAAAAAAAAAAGAAAGAAAGAAAAAAGAAAAAAAAAGGAATTGTCTTGGATCATTGCACTGCTGAGAAGAGCCAAGTCTATCACAGTTGATCATCACACAATGCTGCTGTTACTGTGTACAATGGTCTCCTGGTTCTGCTCAGTTCCCTCAGCATCAGTCCCCTTAAGCCTTTCCAGGTTTTTCTGAAATCTGCATGCTCATCATTTCTTCTTTTTTATTGAATAGAATTTTATTTTCCAAAATATATGTAAAAACAAATTTTAACATCAATTTTTAAAAAAAAATTGTGGTCAAACTTCTCTTACTCCTCCATTCCTACCCCCCACCCACTAGAACTCAGGCATTTCAAAATAAGTTATACATGAGTAGTCATGGAAAACATTTCCATATTAGCTAGGTTGTGAGAGAAAACAGTCAAAAAACTCCCCAAACTTCAGACTGAAGAATTGTCTAAGAGAAAAAAAAAATTAGAAATGTGTTTCCAAGGGCAGCTAGGTGGCACAGTAGACAGAGCACCGGCCCCAGAACCAGGAGCACCCGAGCCCAAATCCGACCTCAGACACCCAACACCCACCAGCCGTGTGACACCGGGCAAGCTACCCAACTCCAACCGCCTCACCAAAAAAAAAAAAAAAGAAAGAAAAAAAAAAGAAAAAAAATGTGTTTCCATCTATTTTCAGATACTATCACTTCTTTCTCTGTAGATGGGTTGCCATTTTCATAAGTCCTTCAGGGTTATATTGGACCATTGCCTTGCTGAAAATAACCACATGCTTCCCAGCAGATCATCTTACACTATTGCTGTTATTTTGTATACGGTACATTTCACTCTGCTTCAGTTCATGTAGGCCTTTCCAGGTTTTTCTGATAGTATCCTGTTCATCATAACCTAAATAAAGTACCTTAAATCTGACAAAGAATTTTCTTCATATTAGCCCAGCAAAGTAGGTACCATATGTTTTGCCATTATATTCAATCATCATAACTATTTCCCTCCATCCTATTCCCTTCCCATGATATTTACTCTATTTTCTATCTTCTTTTAAACTATTCCTCCTCAAAAATGTTTTACTTCTGACTGTCCCCTCCCCTACTCTGCACTCCCTTTTTTTTCACCCTTCCTTCCCTATCCTCTTCCCCTCATACTTTCCTGTAGGGTTAACTAGATTACTCCTTCCAACTGGGTGTGAATGTTGTTCCCTCCATGAGCCAACTCTGATGAGTTTAAGGTCTTTGAGCTAATTCTATGTTCCAAACTTTCTTCCTCCCTCTCTCCTCAAGCCTCCCTATGAAATCAAGCAATTCAGTATGTCATACTCATGCCGTTATGCAGAACATCTTTACCTTCCTCAAAAGCATTTTGCTTTTTACTGCTCTTCCCCCCTCCCCCCCTTTATCTCCCTCCCCTCCCTCAGGGCAAAAATATATTACTATACCCACTTGAGTATGTATGTTAGTCCTTCTTTGAGTCATTTCTGATGATATTAAGGTTCACTCACTCCCCAATTCCTTCCTCCTCTTCCCCTCCCCTCCATAAGCTTTTTTTTCTTGTTTCCTTCATGTGAACAACTTCTCCCCAGACCATCTCTCCCCTTCCCCCTCCCCCAGTCTGTTTCTCCTGCACCTCAACCCTATTTTAAGGATGTTATTATGGGTTAGTTAGGTGGCACAGTGGACAATGCACCAGCCCTGGACCCAGGAGGCCCCAAACTCAAATCCGGCCCCAGACATAAGACACCCCACAAAGAACTAAACATAACATCCCTTCATATTCAGTTCAGACCTGTGTCCTCTGTTAAATCCTTACTGAGATTAAAGAAGGAGTTAAAAGACAAGAAATAGTAAGCCAGGATGAGCAGGCAGAGAAAGCAGAAGACCATCGAAAACTTCTTTGGGGGTACAGTAGACCACAATACAACCTCAGAAGAAGAACAAAGCTCCAACATCCAAAGCTTCCAAGAAAAATATGAACTGGTGTCAGGCCATGGAAGCTCTCAAAAGGGGCTTTGAAGAGAAAGTAGAAGAAATAGAAAGAAGATGTAGAGAAAAGGAAGAAAGAATGGAAAAGGAAATGAGAGCGATGCAGGAGAGTCATGAGAAAAAAGTCAACAGTTTGAAAAGCCAAATGGAAAAGGAGATTGTAACGATTGGAATAATGCCACCTGCTGGAGACTTACTGTAGAAGAGTTCCACCCATGAAGCGAAGGTCTTTGAGGGCAAGACCAGGAGTCTTTTCTTTGGCATCAGGAAGTGACGCGGACTAGTGGGAGGAGGAAGGAAGAGACTGGCGCTCACTCTCGCTCTTTCCTGAGGACTCTGGTGGAGAGCGGAGCTAGAAATGTGCTCTCCCTCTAATAGATAGGAATCTAGGCCTTTTTCTCTCTCTTTACCAAATTCTTATTCTCCTTAATAAATGCTTAAAAATCTAACTCTTGCTAAAGCTTATAATTTATTGGCGACCACTCATTAGATATTTTAGACAGTTTAGCTAGAATTTAGCCCTTAACAGATGGCTGACCACGAAGAGGAAAGCTGAACCTCACTTCTGATCTTTCGGTTGGGTAATGTATGGAGCAAACTGCCTCAGTTTACCCAAATAACTCGAGGAGACCACCAAGTCAAGCAGAGACAGATTTATTACATCCTCATGAGGACGGGCAAAACCCAATTACACATTAAAGTCTTGCAAAGATATGCCCAATCCTCTAGGGTTTTATAGTAATCTTGAAAAGGACTGTCCCCACGTACACCTAGGGTGGATGAGCTCACAATCTAACATCCAATCCTGTCTCACCCAGGGTGCATGTTCACCTCGTGATCAATGTATGGAGACATGCATACGTGTTCCAGGAACAAGGGGGAAAAGGGGAGGGGGAGCAAGGTCAAACCAAAGGAAAAGGAAACAGGGGAGTGAGAGTCAGATGCTTCAGATCTCACAGTTCCCACTGACTCCCCTCACCAGGCCCCTGTCTCTAAAGATAAGGATGACAGGGTTAAAATTTATCTTCGGTTATGTTGGGAAGAAAAGAATAATCCATTGTTGGGACCCCAGGGCCAAGGGGATTCTGCTCTGAGAAAAAAAAAACAATGTCACTTAACATCTGGTCTCAACTCAATGGCTGCATCCTGTGCTGAGCCCCATCCTTTCTTCTTGAGTCCCGAGTATTGAATTGGTGGGCAAACTCCCTGAACCACTGACTGGGGTTCTGACACATGATGGATTGCAGACAAAATTAATATGTAGCTGACAAGTGGGGAGACTGAGCAGAAGTAAAAATACTGTTAATTGGCAATAAAACTTAAAGGAGACAGGGAGAATTTGACAAGCAATAAACTTCTAAACAAACTATACTGGGGCAGGGCTGGGTACCTTCCAAACCCCATCCTCAGAGTTTAATCTGACTCAAATCCATAATCATATCATACAGTAAGAAATTTCCCCTACCCTAACCCTTTAAATCTTGAGTACTGCTGAATTGCCTGGTGTTTTCCCTTTAAATTTTTTCAAATGAACTTTTCAAACTCCCTAATTACCCTATTTTTGAGTTTAGTCTGTTTAACCAGACAAATGGGAGATAAGAACATGTTAATGCTTTGTTTTTGTGGATTTTCTATTTTTCTTTTTATTTTTGTTAAAAGAGCCAGCAACATACTCACACAAGGAAATATCTCTCCCTCTCCCAACCATGCTTTTTCAGAGAAACCTGAAGAGATTCCTGCAGTTTTTCCCAGTTCTAACACTAATTGTTGCTCTAATTTTGCATTCCTGGAGGCAATGACCCACCCTCTAGAAACTTTTAATCCCCTAGCGCCTGGAGGCAAAGTGGGGGAAGAGGAATCCAGGCCTGAGTTCAAAATCCAGTCTGATTCAAATTGCCCTGGTCCCTCCCCTCCTCTCCAGACCCCACCCTCTACTCCTCCCATGGCCAAGCCCATTGCTTCCCCTGCCTGGGAAGTCCAGAGAACTGATGCGCATGCTCAACTTTCTCTAACTACATTTGCAGCTTCAGGCTCAGCCCTTCCCCAGCCTGGCTGTGCTTCTGAGACAACCTTAGAAAGCCCTTTAAATTCCAGATATGCTCGTTTTGTTCATAATTTTGCTAACCTGCTTTTGTCTTTAATTAGTAATCTTACCATTTGCATGGTGAAAAGACTGACAGACAATATAGAGGGGTTAAAGAAGAAAAGAAAGAAAGGGGTTAAAGAAGAAAAACTTAAGCTGAATAAGAATGACAATCAACATAGTTCAAGACTCCGCTTCTTTTGCCATGGAAGGGTATATATTTTACAGAAATGTGGAAGTAAGCAGCAAGGTATTGATATGAGTATTGGGGATTTTAGATATCAGAATCAAAAGTGTTCTGAATTTACTCAGAGTATTAATGTCAGTTCAGAGGTTACATAGGATTTCTATGCTATTACATATACATTTTGAAATTAATGGTATGGGTTTATTTTCATAGAGATTTTCATGCTTTTGAGATTGTGTCTTATACTTAGTTTCTAAAACAAGGAGAATATTTGTAAAAGTTTTTTATAGTCATGTGATCAAGTTTATATTTTATAATACTCATTAATATTAAGTTCATGCTCATTTAGATTTCCTTAGTTTGAATTTCACTGTCTTTTATTGTTCCATGTGTATTTTCTTCTATTCATTTATCTAATTTTAAAAAAATTGCAAGATGGTTTTGATTTCATAATACAATGTTAATTCTAGGAGTATTGTGCTCCCATATTCTGAGTTGTTTGTTTTTGTTATTTTTTCTCAACTGATTATTTGATCAAACTCTTTAAAGCATTTCCCTGGCAAATTGGTTGCCATGGCAAGTGTAAATTGATTCTAGAAGTATTATTTTTGATAAGCATATTCCAAAAAAAAAAAAAAGAGGGGAACATTTGTAAAAGTTTTCTTTTTTTAAAAAAAGTTTTCTTTGAGATTCTGTTGTGCTTTAACTTGTATTTAAATATGTTCTGATTTTTCACAAAAGTAATTGTATACTAAGTACAAAAAAGGGGTATTATTTGAAATTGTTGCATAATTATATATTGTGTTCTGGGTCAAGATGTATTCACATTTTTTGCAATCATTTATTATCCTCAATTTTTAAATCCATATGAGACTTGGATTATGGGAACTTGTCATTTAAGACACTAATTACCTTTATTCTGAGTTATCAGATGCCAGTTGGCCAAGATGCCATCCAATCACAAGAGGAATACATGCAAGAGCAGACACTGAACTGTCACATGAGGGGAGACATGCATGAAGTCAAGGTATGGCTGAGGGAACGGCTTTTGACAAATGTTGAGGTTGGATTCTCTTGGTTTAATATTTTATTCTCTTTTTCTCCACAATATTGTACAGATGGCTGGAAGTTTTGATCCCACCCATCTCACTTCTACACCTGGCTTCTATGCTCCCTCCTATATGCCTGATGCCATGGACATCTCAATTCCATGCATCTGATTAAGTCTGACTCAGTTTCTTCCAATATGTTCGGTGGCATGGACATATATTCCATCCACCTATTTTAAGCCTGGCATACTGTATGGGCAGTACATATTGCTCAAGTGTGGGAATGCTCATATCCCATCATTTCTCTGTTCTTTTATGGTAATCCCCATAATTATCTCAGGTGTCATGATAAATACAGTGTTGAATTTGACCTTGACATCTGTTACCAATTATATTAGATTTTTAATTTCTCATAATGGCATGAGGATAATTAGGCAGATGATGCAAAAAGTGATGAAACAAAGATAAAAATTATTTTAAAAATTAATATTGCAGCAATTATCTTCTCAATTGCCCTCCATAAGGGGGGACTATAGTAATATTATAATTTTAAAGAATGTTTCAATTTTTGTTTTATTATATGTTTCATGTGTAACAACTAAGATTCTGAATTCCCTTAGACATGTTTTTGAGAACTTTCATTGTTTGATTTGATTATTGACAAAGCTATTTTAAAGTTGTGTTAAGCTCAATTTTGTAGGAAATTTTCCTGGCTGATTACCAGCATCCACACATCAACCCCTGAAAAGATTTCCATTCCACGACTACACCTAGAGGACATCTGAGAAAAGACTTTCAGAGACTTTAAATGAACAGTTTTGTTTTGTTTTTGTTATCTTTTTCTCTTTTCTCTTTCTGTTATAATATACACCATCTGTAACATGTATTCTCTGCAAAGGCCCTCCCTTTGCAAGACCAATGTCAAAGCGTCGGTTCATGAGGACAAAAAGATTGCCCCTCTGGACAAAACTTTCCTCTCTCCCTTTTCTATATTGTTATTAACATATTGTTAGTTAGCATAGGTTATTATATTCTGTTATTTTTGACTGTTTCATCAAGGAAACGTACCGTTTCTTGAGGAAACAAAGCGGGGAACTGTAACAATTGGAATAACGCCACCTGCTGGAGACTTACTGTAGAAGAGTTCCACCCATGAAGCGAAGGTCTTTGAGGGCAAGACCAGGAGTCTTTTCTTTGGCATCAGGAAGTGACGCGGACTAGTGGGAGGAGGAAGGAAGAGACTGGCGCTCACTCTCGCTCTTTCCTGAGGACTCTGGTGGAGAGCGGAGCTAGAAATGTGCTCTCCCTTTAATAGATAGGAATCTAGGCCTTTTTCTCTCTCTTTACCAAATTCTTATTCTCCTTAATAAATGCTTAAAAGTCTAACTCTTGCTAAAGCTTATAATTTATTGGTGACCACTCATTAGATATTTTAGACAGTTTAGCTAGAATTTTAGCCCTTAACAAGATTAAAAAACTGTCTGCTGAAAATAATTGCCTAAGAATTAGGATTGAACAAATGGAAGCTAGTGACCTTATGAGAAACCAAGACACAGTAAAGCAAATCCAACTGAATGAAAAAATAGAGGTCAGTGTGAAATATCTCCTTGGAAAAACAGCTGACGTAGAAAATAAATCTAGGAGAGATAATTTGAAAATCATTGGACTACATGAAAACCATGACCAAAACAAAAGCTTAGACACCATCCTCCAAGAGATTGTGAGGGAAAATTGCCCTGATATTCTAGAAGCAGAAACTAAAATAGAAATTGAAAGAATCTACCAATTACCTCCTGAAAGAGATCCCAAAAGGAAAACCTCCAGGAATATTATAGCCAAATTCCAGAATTCCCAGGTCAAGGAGAAAATACTGCAAGCAGCCAGGAAAAAGGAATTCAAATACTGTGTAACTCCAATAAGGATAAAGCAAGATCTAGCAGCTTTTACATTAAAGGGCATGGAATATGACATTCCAGAGGGCAAAGGAACTGGGACTTTAGCCAAAAATCACGTACCCAGCAAAACTGAGTATAATATTTCAGAGGCAAAAATGGGATTTCAATGAGAAAGAGGTCTTTCAAGCATTTGTGATGAAAAGACCTGAACTCAATAGAAAATTTGACTTTCAAGTACAAGATCCTGGAGAAGCATAAAAAGGTAAACAGGAAAAAGACTTCATGAGGGATATTAAAAGATCAAACTGTTTACATTCCTACATGGGAAGATAATACTTTGAAATCATAACTATCTCAGTAAGAAATTCAGGGACAGCTGGGTGGTGCAGTGGATGGAGTGCCGGCCCTGGACTCAGGAGAACCTGGGTTCAGGTGTGACCTCGGACACTTGACAATTGATGGCTGTGTGACCCCGGGCGAGTCACTTGGCCCCGGTTGCCTCACCAAAAAACAAAACAAAACAAAACAAAACTTCTTCACAAGAAATTCACAGAAGACAGGGCTGAACTGAATATGAAGGGATGATATCTGTAAAGCATTTATGTTTTGTTCTTTGTAGGGCAGATGGGGAGGGGTGTCTTTTGTCTGGGGCTGGATTTGAGCTTGGGGGGCTTCCTGGGTCCAGGGCTTGTGCTTTGTCCACTGAGCCACCTAGCTAATCCATCATGACATCATTAAAATAGGGTTGAAGTGTAGGAGGAGTAAACTGGAGGACGGAGAAGGGGAGAGATGGTCTGGGGAGAGGTATTTCACATGAAGGAAACAAGAAGAAAGCTTATGGAGGAGAGTAGAAGAGAGTTGGGGAGTGAGTGAACCTTATTATCATCAGAATTGGCTCAAAGAAGGACTAACATATATACTTAAGTAGGTATAGTAATATACTTTTGCCCTGGGGGGGGGGGAGAGGGAGAAAACAGGGGTGGGGGGGAGAAGGGAAGGAGGAAAGGGCAGATTTGGGGAGAGAGCAGTAAAAAGCAAAACACTTTCAAGGAAGATGAAGATGTTCTGCATGACTGCACCAGTATGATATATTGAATTGCTTGATCTCATAGGGAGGGTTGAGGAGAGAGGGAGGGAAAAAAAAAAATTTTAGAACACAGAATTAGCTCAGGGACCCTGATCTCATTGGAGTGGGCTCATGGAGGGAATAGTTTTCATACCCAATTGCGAGGAGCAATCTATTTAACCCTGCAGGAAAATAGGAGGGGAAGAGGACAAGGAAGGAAGGGTGAAAAAAAGGGAGTGCAGAGTGAGGGAGAGGATAGTCAGAAGTAAGGCACCTCTGAGGAGGAATAGGTAAAAAGAAGATAGAGTAAATGTCATGGGAAGGGAGTGTGATGGAGGGAAATAGTTATGATGATTAATTATAATCGCAAAATGTGTGGTACCTACTTTGCTGGGCTCTTGTGAAGAAGTCGAAATGGAAACACATTTAAAATTTTTTTTTTCATTTCCTCTGACAATTCCTTAATCTGAAGTTTTGGTTTTTTTGACTGTTTTCTCTTACAACTAGCTAATATGGGAGTTTTTCCATTACTACTCATGTACAACTTATTTTGAATTGATTGAGGTCTTGTGGGTGGAGAGTGGCAATGGAGGGGGGAAGAGAAGTTGGAACACAAAGTTTTTAAAAAATTGATGTTAAAATTTTGTTTTTTACATATATTTTGGAAAATAAAATTCTATTCAGAATTAAAAAAATGAATATTTAGTGAGAAAAAAAATAAATTGCAGCCTCTGGTCTTCCTCCCACACAGGATTCTAGTAAAGCTTTGCCTTTGATAAATTCAGTGGAATGGGTTTACTTCCTTAACAAGTTTTTATTATTCCCTGAACTTCAGGTACAGACAGGTTCCAGGGACACAGAACATCTGGAAGGTGCATGGCCCCTTAAGGAAAGAGTCTAGTCATGACCCTGCAATTCTGACAGTCTGAAGCTGGGAACCCACTTGGCAGCAATCCCTTGGCATGCTTTGGGTCAGGGCTTTTTGCTTCTGGGCATGGAGCCCAGGCAGGACCAGCATGTAGAGGAGACAGGGCTAGCATGCCTTGTGCTGGGAGCCAGAGATGATCCAGAGGAATGAGAAGTGATAGAGGAAAGCAGATGGGCTTCCTCTTGGTGGTGACAGACACTTTGGGATGGCTGGATCAACCTGGGGAGGCTCTATAAATGTCAGCTCTCATTAAGCTTGGGTGTCAATTCAGACAGTTCCAGGAACTGACTTGACCTTTCCAAATCATGTTCTCAATTGTCATTTGTTCTAAGGGAGGGTGGAGGAATTCTCTCAATCTGTTCTTTTGTACAACTCAGGAAAAACGCTCTGGGATGTGGGTAGGCCTCATTGACTGGATTATGAGGCCAGACAGATACGTTCTTTTAGGGATCTGATTTTATTTCTGCACAATGAACAAATAACAGAGTTAAAAGTTCACACTTGGGTTAACTGAGCGTGTGAGAATCTGAGCCATGGTCACTGACCTCACTTCCAATCCAGACCTCCACTTTGGCCTGGTTGGGAAAGGGAAGCACCAGTTAAGGAGAGGGGGTCCTCCCCCCATCTATCTGAGAAATAGGCTGGTATTGGAGGCCCTGAAGCCTCTCACCCACCCAGACAGCCTCCCCCTCCCCCAATGCCAGCTGCCAGCTTAGTCTGGAAAGAGCCTTCATGAAGAGATCAATGGCTTTTTGAAGGCAGCCCAGTTCTGGTTTCAAATCCAATCCAAGTTGCTCCTCCATGGCTCTTTGGGCATGATGGGTGGAGCTGGGAAATGCTGCAGGGCCCAAAGTGACTGCACATCGCCCCGGGCCCTGCCCTACCCCTGCTAAGGCTCCAAAGAGGCCAAAGCAAGAGGACAAGGCACTCTGTTCCAAAGTATTCATAGCAGGTTTTGTCATAGCTGCCCCAACAATGTAAACTAGGCAGGTGCCTGCCTCGTGGGGAATGGCTAGACCCCTTTGGGCTGTGATGGCCATGGACTGTCATTGGGCCATAAGAAATGATGAGACTCTCAGTTTCCAAGGACACTCTATGGTTACACATAGGAAGCACTTAAAAGGACAAATGCTTATTGCCCTGACTCATCACAGTGACATCTAGGGCGCTCCCTATGTGTCCTCGGAGCTGCAGTTGTGAAGCCCACAGAGGGGCCAGAGAGCAGGCAGACTGACCAAAGACAAGCTACCAGCTGATGGTCTCCCTCCTGGGAGTCTTTGTGACCAGAATGCCTGAGAGCGTCCAGCACCTCCGCAAGATGCACTTCCAAGAAAGTTCCACACAAGGGCTGATGGAGTTCAGGACTTAATCCAGGAGGAAGAGATGAAAGGAAAAAGCAGGAAAAAGAGGGAAATCCTTGGCCTGGCTGGCCGGGCCTGACCCCACAGCAGGACTCTTTCCTCTTCCTAAAACAGTGCCCTCTGCTGGGGCTGTGAGGCCTGTAGCTCACCCTCCGAAGTACTCTGGGAAGATGCAGGGAGGAACTTTCACCCGGGAGGAGGGAGGCTCCTGAGATTCCTGAAGGGATGACTTCAAGTTGGTCTGGATTGCTTCCCCAATGCCATTCTCAGCCAGGTTTTTTTGTTGTTTTTGGTGTTGGTTTGTTTTGCGGGGCAATGAGGGTTAAGTGACTTGCCCAGGGTCACACAGCTAGTAAATGTCAAGTGTCTGAAGCCAGATTTGAACTCAGGTCCTCCTGAATGCAGGGCCGGTGCTTTATCCACTGTACCACCTAGCTGCCCCTCAGCCAGTTTGGACGACCTGACCCACAGAAGTAGCAGCCTTGGTCACCTTCCACCCTAGCTTGGTCATAGCTACACAGCCCCTGCCCACTCTCACTCCCCCCATACCCCCTCCCCAAATTGTCAAGGGAAAAGTGAAGAGATAATGGGGAGCACCCAGCCCCCCTCCCACAAATTGTCACACCGCCACACCTCACAGTTCTGTTTCCCTCTATAAGAATGAATGCATTAATCATTAAATGACAAGAAGTCATTTCCCTCATTAAAGAAATGCCTCCGAGACAGTGATGAGGGAGAGGGCATTGGCAGTGGGGGTAAGGGAAGGTTATTCTCTAGGTTCAGGCCCCTGGGCTGGGAGGGATGTCACTCTCCAGCCTGCTCCCAGAGCTTCCAGTGTGAGGCATCCTCTCTCTATCCACAAGTCACTCTGGCTGATGGCTCCTGGGAAGGTTTCTTGGCAAAGAAGGGACTCCTCCTTCAGGACCCGGGATGACCAAGTTCCTGGATTTCCCTTGGACTACATTCAGAAAGCAAGTCCAGGGCTTTGGTGAGCCCTGGATCCTTCTGGTTCTGGGGAAGAGACACAGCAATGAGGAATCTCATTCCAGGAAACAGGGGAATGAAAGGGCCCTTTCTCAAAGGGTTTATCAGAGAGTCTGCTTTGTTGCTCTGTCCTGAAATCAAGGTTGTGCTGGTAGATGTTTAGCCACTGGCTAAAAGAAAAGAAAAGAAAAAAAGCTGTCTGGACATAGAAAAGGATGGAGGACACACTTTTAAGTTTAATTTACATTAATAATAAATTTTCTTCATCACTTTTTATCTAAAAGTCAACAGGAATGTAAATCCAGCTCTGCTTTGTAATATTTGCTGATTTCAGAAAAATGAACAATTGTCTGTTACGGTCCAGGAGAAGCAGACGCCAAACCCCTCCCCCGCCTTCCCACCTACCCCCTGAATCACTGAATCACATGCTTCCAGCTGGAAGGAACCTTGGGGAACCTCAAGTCCAACCTTTGTTTGAAGACAAGGAGCTCAACACCTCTTAAGGCAGGTCATTCCACTTTGGAGTAACCTAATAGTTGGGGAGTATCTCAGGACACCAAGTCTCAATTTGTCTCTGGGCACTTCCAGCCATGACCCTTGTTCCTACCTCCTGGGCAGCTAGGTGGAACTGGCTTTAGGAAGACCTCAATTCACATCCTGCCTGGGAAGTCACCTCACTGCTCTGTGAATAGTTTTCTTCTTGTTAAGATGGGTGCCTACCTCCCCAGGGTGGTTCTGAGCATTAAGCCCACAGTAGGTGCTTTATAAATGTTTCTCTCTTTTCCTGTACATAAAACCTCCTCAAGTACTTGAAGAAAGCTCTCAAGTCCTCCCTGCCCTAAGTCTCTCTCTCTCTCTCTGGGGTGTACCTGCCCAGGTTTTCCTCCTCTGGAATTCACCAACTTAGCACCAGGTCTCAACACAGTACTCCAGAGGTGATGCTACCCCAGAGGAAGAGGACCCCAGGACTCTCACCCCCATGTTCTTGGAGACTTTTACCCTCTAAATGCAGCCCAAGATTGCATTAGCTTTGGAGGGTGCTCTATCACACTGCAGAATCATACAGAATTTATAGTCTCTTCTCCCCTAACTTTCCCCTAAAGACCCTTCCCAAGCTGACCACTGTCTTACTGAGCTTCCCCTATTTTATATTTGTGAGGTGGATTTCTTGGAATTCAGTTATTTTTACCATCTCTATCATCTGGTTAGTGTTATCCCAAAGATCTAGCCTATCGACACTTTTGGGCGGCGGGGGTGGGGGTGGGGTGGGGAGGGTGGTGCTTGACTCTACGTGTACGTTATTTCTCTCCTTCCAACTTTGGGCCATCTTCCAATTTTACCAGCTGCCATCTGTGCCTTTGTCCAAGTCATTGATCCGTGCATTGTTCTCTGGGTTATTCCCCTAGATTTAGGGGGACAGGCTCCTTCCAAGGTGACCCTCAAACATGAAGCTATGGCCATTCAACCGGGTCCTAAGCCAGATAATTGTGTTTCCACCTATCCCACCTCCTTCCATCATTTCCAAAACAATAGCATGGGATGCTTTACCAAAGGCTTTGACCAAATCTAGCCCAGCGATATTTGTAATACCCCCCTGATCTGCAGTCCAGTAGCTATGTGGAAGATTGAGGCGTTTCATCTGACATGACCTGTTCTAGCATGCCACAAGTGGTGATGCCATCATGGGATCCCTGCCTTCTTTTCCAGGTGCCCACTGGCCATCTCTGCTGTATCTTGCTAGGACCATCAGTCTGGTGCACCAGCTTATAGTTCTCAGGCTCTCTTCTCCTTCTGTACCTCTCTTGACCTCTCAGCCCTCTCATCTCCTTGGTTCTTGGACTCGTCCCTCCTAAAAGTCAACTGAGTCATGTGGCCATCCTTCCTAGATTTAATGCATTGGTGCCCCTGTAGAGACACGTCTATTAGGTCATGTGAGAAAATGGGTAGTTGTCTCCTCTCAATGAGTATATAACAGTCAATTATACCCCTCCTGACCTGCTTGTAGGACAAAGGTCTCAGATCCTTTCCTCCCCCTCGGGCAAACAAAATCACATGGTTCTAGGAGCCTGAGTTGGTCTCAATTAGGTCCAATTGGTCTCACTTAGGTCAATCATTAGGGTTGGGAATACTGCATTCTGATTAACTAGTCTTTGCTGGTAGATTGTAACCTTTGAGTAGTCAATTAGTGATGAAAAAGGGGAGGGTCTATTTGAGCTAGGTACTATGGGATAAAATGGGGACTGTGAGCCTCCGTTCTGGGCACCCATTAGCTGCACGCTAGGGTGCCTCCTCAAGAGAAGGAAATAAAAGAGCCTTTGTCACATCACTGCTGAGTTCCTGAGGATTATTGAGAAGAGGGTTGATATTTCCCTCACAGGTCACACGACAGGACTTTTACTGTGCTTTGTTCTTGCTCAACTCATTAATCAACATCTAGAATAAGGTGGGATGCCAGTAAGAGTTGTCAGGGAGACTGAGTCATTCATTAGGAAAGCAAATGGTGTCCAAAATCAAAGGGGGAAGCAGTCCACATGGACCAACTGGGAGTGACATTTTGGAAGAAGGCACTGGGCACTCTAGAGGATGAACATAATGGTAAGAAGATGAAGGGTCTGCCCAGGGTGTTCACACTAGGGAATGGAAGACTCAGGAGGATGTGATAACTGGACCCCAAGCATTTGGAGGACTGTCCTGCTGGTGGTTGGTTGGGGGGGGGGGGAGAGATAAAACTGGAGTCCTAGGCTGGAGCTGCAGAGCACCCTGAGCAAGACAGCCAGGGGATGACAGAGAAGAGAGTCATACAGGGAGGGAGAAGGTTGGCCATGGGGCCAGGTGAGAGCAATGCACAGGCTGTTTAAGCACCTCTTGAGGAAGGCTGGGAAGCTGAGGATGACGTCCAGCAAATGGGGAAGAACTGATCTGAGGCAAGCTCAGGATCGGACTACAAATGGGCTGAGATCTGCATGCATGGAGGCATGCCTGTGTGCACGCACGTGCAGGGTGCAAGTTGATGGATTAAAGAAATGTTCCCCTTGTCCCAGAGTCCACTGGTTTGGGAGTTTCTCCTTATCTGTGGAGATGAAGGCCTCACCCTGCACAAGGGGGGGCTGAGTTGGTGAGACCAAAGAGGCCAACCCCACTTCAGGCTGCTAGAGGAAAAGACTCTGGGAAGACGAGGGGGCCACTGCTGCCTCCATCGCATCCATGTCCCCAGCTGGGTCCTAGAGAGCCCTTGGAGAGCTTCCTCTTGGGGGAGACCCGGAACCGTCTCTGCGGGGTGAGCTGAGCTGACTCACTCCCTCACTTGTGGGAGGGCTCCTTCACTCTGCACTGTCTGGTGCATATTCTCCTAAGCAGACCTTCTCTGAGTTCTGTTTTGCTGCAATTTGCTTAATGGGCTACTTTGCTATTTGCTATGTGTGTGCATCAGGGAACCTGTTATTAATTAAGTAGGGAAGGTGTCAAGCCCTGGATATAGGACTTGGGGTCTACTTGCCCCCAAACCAGAGAGCGATCAAGAGTGAGATGGAGCCTGATCACATCCCCTGGAGGAACAATATTTAAGGGAGGAGATAGTTATGCTTCTAGCCCAGTGTCCCTTCTCTCTGAGGAGAGCAGAGTGGGGGCCTCCAGCCCCAACCTCCCACTTCATCTCCTGATAGGAATTAAAGTCTCCCTTGGTGGTGGGGGGTTGGGGGGGGGGGAGAAGAAGCTAGAGATGGCGGCTCTGCCTCCCTTTGGGCACACACACAGTGACAGGCTCCCTCCAAGCCCCACATCCTGTGGCAGAGGTCAAGGTTGACATGGACTGGACCTCCAAAGATCCGATGACCACCCAGGCCTGGACATGGGGTTCAGACACTAGGGATCCCCAGAGGCAGCTGGCTAGCTGGCATCTCCCAAGGCATGCAGGCTGGTGTCTCAGCCTCCCTTTCTCCAGGCCCCCTCTGGGCTAGGACCAGGGACTTGTTCTTTGACCAGGCTCCACACAGGTGCCTGAATGGAAAGGAAGTAGAGGAACCAATACAGGCTCCCTGCAGAGGAGAGGAGAGAAAGGCCACCTGTGGGAAGCACCTGGGGGCTGGGGCCCAGCTGCTCCCAGGAGGAAGTTACCAAGGGATGCTGCTTCCTCCTCCTGCCCATGGCTGGCTGCCCAGCTGGCAGACTGGCTGGATCGTTCTGGTTTGTTTTGGGCCATCTTGACATTTTCTGTCAGCTCCCTTGCTATATATACACCAGGCTGACCCAGGACCAAGATATTACCAAGATACCAGCAAGCAGGACCCAGATATTCCTCGTGCTCAGGTGAGTGCCCCGGCTCTTGACTTGCAAGGATCCCTTCTGCAGCTTCCGAGAAGAAGGTCCTACCTAACGTCACCACCCAGCTGGGGCTGCTGACCCCTGGGTGCTCACTGGCCTCTCTTCCATAGCTTTACTCCCATCCATGTGGCCCAATCCCTGAGCCTTCCCCTGACCCCTCTAGAGGAGGAGCTGACTCCCACTTAGGTATAGATCACATCGATGTGGCTGGAGGCCTTGGGAGGGGGAAGCCCTGAGAGCAGCTTCCACATGTCAGGCAGGGTTGGGTCTGTCTGGTCTCTCTATAGGAATTGGAAAGGATGGGCCTGACCCTGAACACATTCTGCCTTTTTCTTGGCTGCCTGCTGCTCGCCACTTTTCGGGAAGGTAAGTCTCCAATGCCGCGGAGAGGAGGCTCCAGCAGAGGGGATCCTGCCTCCATGGGCCCTTGGAGGCTGCCTTCTGGATCCCATACTAGCCTCTTCAGATTCTGGCGAGAAAACCTGTGCACACAACCTGGGGGACACCCCTCACGATGCACCTCACCGTGGGGCTTTCTTGGGATCCTCCAAAACTGATGATGGGATTGGCTCAAGGTTTAGGGGGATAGATCATTGTTATTGTTCAATGTCGTATGTTGTTAAATAGATTGTGGTCTGGGAAGTCCTCTGACCGTGGGATTCTGTGTGTCATGAGAAGAGCATGTTCGCAACCATTCCTTGTCTGTGTTATTGGGAGAGACAGAGACAGACAGACAGAGACGGAGAGAAGAAGAGTGAGAGAAGAGAAAGAGTAAAAGACATAAAAAAGGAGAGAAAGGGAAAGAGAGAAAGAGAGAAAGAGAAAGACAGTGAGAGAGATGAAGAAATAGAGCAAGAGAAATAGAAAAGGAAGAGAGAAAGAAAAAGGACAGTGAGATAATGAGTGAGAACAAGTAAGAGAAAAGGAGAATGAGAGAGAGCCAGAGAGAGAGAGAGACAGACAGACAGAGACAGAGACAGAGACAGAGACTATGCTCATCTGCAAATGAGATTGGTTGAGAAGCTACCTTTGTTGGCATCTCATTCCCCTGTGGACTGGGTGCACAGTAATTGTTTAGTAAAAGTGTATTGCAGTTTTCATTCTGTTCAGTATGGTGTGCAAGGGCACACAATGGATCAGCGAACAGAAGCTGTGAGTAAGCAGAGAGCTAATTGAAATAAGGGGGAAACAGGGGGCAGCTAGGTGGGACAGTGGATAAAGCACCGGCCCTGGATTCAGGAGGACCTGAGTTCAAATCTGGCCTTAGACACTTGACACTTATTAGCTGTGTGACCCTAGGCAAGTCACTTAAACCTCATTGCCCTGCACACCGCCCCCCCCCAAATAAGGGGGAAACCTCCTAAGAAATGTGTTACCCAAGTGTGGAAATGTCTGTGCCCAAAGGCTGTTTCTTAGCCCAGGGAGCTCACAGCATGACAATATAACCAAGCTAACAAGTTTGACCCCGGATCTCGTCTGTTCCCTGAGGCCCAGATGTCCTCTGACTTCCCTGGTAGTCCTCACTTTTGGAGATCTGGAAAGTCTCTATTTAAAGAGAGGAAGGTGGCCCGTTGCGTGCTCAGTCTGAGGCTCTGTTATCAGGGCTCCACTGATGGAGAGGTGGGAGAGTCCAGCACCTCTCAAGGTACCCTGTTCCAGCCTGGAACAACCCCAGGGGTTGAAGTTTGGCCTCTTTGCAGCCCCCGTTGTTCTTGGATGTGCCCCCTCTTCTAAGCCTCTCCTACATATCAGGAAGGTTCTTCTGGACATCCAAGGCCCATTTCTGACGAGGCCAGGCTGTCTCTCTGCAATCACTGCTTCCTGTTCCAGATGCTGCCCCACTATCTCTATCATAATACATTCTAAGATGATGCCTCAACGTCAAATGAAAAGATGGGTTCCCTATCATTTGGGGGGTTAGGGTTCCTGCCTTGGATGTTGTAGAGAGGAGCTCTGTGCCCCTCTAGGTGCGTCCCTGGGTGTCATTAGGTGGGACTGGGCTCAAAGCCTACGCAGGCCCTCCCAGCTCTGGGCTCCTCTCAGCTTGCTGTCCATGGACGTGGACATCTGGAGTTTCTTCTCTTCTAGTTGCTGTGGCAAAGACCAGTGTGCAGGCCAGGTGCCCTCCGGATACCCTCAGCCTCAATGGCTACTGCTATCAGACATTTGATGACACCCTATCTTGGTCAGAAGCTTTTGTAAGTTGGTCTGTGGCATGTTGACACTAGGGGGCCAAGTGGCTAGAAGCAGGGCTGGGGTGGCCAGATCAGCCATCATGGGTCACTCGAGATAGCTCAGGAAGCAGCAGAGTTAGGGGGGCACTGAATAGGAAGGCAGAATGGAGTGCACATCTGGAGACGTGGCTCACAGCTGCAGCACCCCTCCTCCAGCAGTGACCAGCTAGCCCAGGTCCGAGGAGCCCCATGGGTCATCAGACCCCTGAAACCACAGCTCAAGAGGCCACGTAGAGGTGAGTCATTTACTAGACCAACCAGACGACACCGTGGCAGAAACAAAACACGTCTGAATAGGACACACAGCAAAGCATGTGGAAGGCGAAAGGCTTCCCCATGTGAAGGGTGGCATTGGCCCGTGGGCTGCCCCATCACTAGCAGAGGAAGGGAGACACGGGAGGGACCTTCGTGACCAAGGGATTCACCAGGAGGAGCATAGAGCAGGGCAGGCAAGGGGGCAGAGGAGCCAGTGGGTAGGCATTGCCTGTGGGCTGGGATCATAGGAGGCAGGACAGCCAGTGTCCCCATCTGATGTCATCCAGGGGCTTGCACTGGGGATGCTCAGCTTCTGGCTGGTTGGTGGTGCCCAGTGTGACTCCCTGCACTCACAGGTTGGAATTCACACGTGATGCCTCTTCATCCCCACAAAGAATGGTGTCTTCCAGCTCTGGCCAACAGACTGGGAGGCAGGGGATCTAGATCCTTTGTGATGCAGACCCCAGGGAGGGCCCCCCAGATATCTGAGCTTCCAGAGAACCCTTGGAGGGAGTGAGGGACAGGGTGCAACTCATGGTCTGCCCAGGTGGAAGGGGCAGGCTGGAGAGAGCAAGTGTTTGATTCTCACTCTTGCCAGCAATAAAATCCCTATTCTGCCAAATGAGATCACAGAGGCAAAGTTCTTTTCAAATCTTAAAGCCTATGCCAGTCTGCGCTATTATTAATACTACCTCGCCAAGGCAGGCAGGGAGGGAAGAGTGCCTACTATGTGTGGGCACTGTGCTGAGCACCAGGGTACAGAGAAAGGCCAAAGAAAGTCGCTGCCCACAAAGCATCCATATTCTCAGAAGGGAGACATCACACAGACATCCATGTACAAAATGAGAGACACATAATCAACCCGGGCAGGGGCACCGGGAAAGGCTTCCCATAGAAGGTGGGATTTTAGCTGGGATGCGAAGGAGGCCAGGGAAGTGCGGAGGTGGACATGAGGAGGGAGAGCACTGCAGGTCTGCAGGATGGCTGGAGAAAACGTCTGGAGCCGAGAGATGGACACAGGAGCAGGGAGCAGGCCAGTGTCCTTAGGCAGAAAAGGATATGGGGGAAGGTGATGAAGGACTTTGTATTTGATCTTGGAGGTGATAGGAAGGCACTGGAGATGACTGAGTAGGGGGCACCATGGTCAGACCTGCATTTTAGGAAGATCACTTTGGTGGCTGAATGGAGGATGGACTGGAGGGGGAAAGACTAGAGGCAGGCAGGAAGACACCCCCCCCCCCCCGCCAGCAGCGAGTGCAATGGTCTAGGCGTGAGGTGATGAGGGTCTGCACTATGGTGAGGCATCGTCAGAGGAGAGAAGGGGGCATCAGAGAGATGCTGCAGCGGTCTCATTGACCAAAGATGCTGCAGAGGTGACATTGACCAGAGATGCTGCTGAAGTGACATTGACAGGTCTTGGCACCATATTGGATGGGGGAGGGATGAAAGAGAAAGATTGAGAGAGAGAAGAGAGAGAGAGAGAGAGAGAGAGAGAGAGAGAGAGAGAGAGAGAGAGAGAGAGAGAGAGAGAGAGAGAGAGAGAGAGAGAGAAGACCAGGATAGCTCTGGTTGGGAGACTGAGAGAATGGGAGGACAGTGCTGCCTTTGACAGTCATAGGGAAAATAAGAATGGGGGGCAGGGAAGAGGGCACTGAGGACAGTGTTTAGAAGAAAAGATAATGCTCTACATGTTGAGTTAAAGACGTCTCCTAGACACCCAGTTTGAAATGTCTAAAAGGCAAATGGCAGAAGGAGACTGGAGGTCAGCGGAGGTTAAGGCGGGAAGTGGAAATTGGAGAATTGTTGGCATAGAGAAGATACCCTTAACCCTGGGGCCAGAGGAGGAGGGGGCTGAGTTGGCTTTTTTCTTGTTGACAGACTGTGTGTTCAAGCCTGAAAGGAGGGTCTCAACTGGCTACCCTCCGAAATGAGGTGGAAATGAAGATCCTTGCCGAATACATGAAAGTCGAAGTCAGTGAGCTCAAAGCCTGGATAGGCCTCAGTAAAACAAAGGTGAGTCCGTGGGAGCCTCCCTTTGGGCCTCTCAGCTCCCCTGGACCTCTGGTCCTAACAACATCTTTGCTCTGCAGGATCGGAGCTGGAGATGGGCTGATGGCAGCAGACACAAGTATAAAGCCTGGCATTACCAGCCTCTGCCTGAAGGGAACTACTGTGCAGTGCTTGATACCAGCAGTGGTGAGTGGTGACCTTCTGTCCAAGGAATTCTGGCCTCTCTGGGTCCTCCTCCTCTTACCTTTGGGCTCATCCCCCCTTGTCCTCCTCTGCTCGGCCTTTGAGAAAGGCCTTTGGAGGTCATCAGGTTTATCATGGGATCTCATGGGATCTGGCCTCCACTTTGGTCCCTGACAGTTTGTGCCACCTTCAGGACCCAGGAGAGGTACAAAGTGGGCTGGGGCCCAGGCCCTCATGGCTGTTAGCTACCCCTCAGGCCAAAGGGAGTCTGTGGACAGTGGCTCCCCTGTCCCCACCAATGTGTTTCCATTTGCACTCCTGGGGAGAACTCACCGAAGGTGTTTAATGAAGCCACCCCTTAGGAAGATCTGCAATGAAATGAACCCTTCAATTAATGAATGGGCATGGTTTTCCAGAGATGGCCACACTAGGAAGAGGAAGAGTGAGCTTGCTTAGGGATCATGCATGAGGGGGGCTCTAATCAGCCTCAGACATCGAATATCTGTGTGACCCTGGGCAAATCACCTCAACTCTTTTTACTTCAGTTTCCTCACCCATAAAGTGGGGATCATTTACTGAACACTGACCTCCCATGCTCCAATGAGATCCTAATGGTAAAGTGCTTATACAGCTCTTGCCTGGCATGTGGTAGGCCTTATGTAAATGTTCTTGCAATCGATTCCATTCAATAAATATTTACTGAGGCCTTCTATGTGTCCGGCACTGTATCAATCACAGGGGAATACAAAAAGAGGCAAAAGACAGTCCCTGCCCTCCAGGAGCTTACAATCTCATGCAAATACATATGTAGAAGCAGGCTCCATAGAGGTGAAATAGGCACTAGAAATGAGTGAGGTTGGAAAAGGCTTCCCATGGAAGGTGAGAGTTTAACTGAGACTTGAAGGAAGCCAGGGAGGTCAGTAGTAGTCAGAGTGGAGGAAGCAGAGCTTTCCAGGCATGGGGGCTGGCCAGAGAGAAGGGCCCAAACTGAGAGTTGGTGCAACAGCCCGGAGCTCTGACGGTTCCCAGACCCTGAGGCCCTCGGGGGATGCCATGGTGGAGGGCCTGCTCCTTGCTGCCACCACGGCTCTGTTGGCCTCCGCTGGGCTTGGAGACTTGGGCAGCTAGTGTCTGAGCTTCAGCTTCCTGGGGACGGTGCCTAGGACCTCCCTGACTCTGCAGGCTGCCTCCATGGCAAGCTTTCGTGGCCCCTCTCATCCCAGCCAATATAACCTGCTAACAGGAGGGCAGGAAAAGGGCCCCAGGCTAGGATTTTGTCTTCTTGACCCTTGTGTGGGGCAAAGATTAGGTTCCAGAGGAGTATATCACCTCAGCATAGATGTTCCCAGTCTTTCTGTCAGCTCCCTTAGAACAGAAGGGGAGCTGAGGAGGCAGGGGCCATGTGCTCCGACCTGGCTCCTTATTGGCAATATGTTCCTCATCAAGTGAGATCAGGGCCCCTTTGGGTAACAGAAAGTCGTAGGTTTCCAGCAGGACTCGTGCTGACCGATGTGTTGTTCCAGGCTGTCTGAGCCAGCTGTGGAAAAGGTTGGTTGGGTCCTTGCTTCAGAAAGCAGGAAAAGTATGTGCTTGAAGAGATGGATCAACTCTTAGAGAAAGGGAGCCAGGGGAGCAAGAGAAGGGGAGGGAATCGAGGGAAGGAGAAGATGAAGAGAAGAGATGAGAGGTCACTGAGGGTGGCCTCAGAGGCCCTGACCTCTCTGTCACACTTCCATTTTCCCCATCCCTCTCTGCCCAGTGGCATTTAGGGTTAGAAGTGATGGGATGAGTTGGGGTTCCCAGGTCAAGTTCCCAGCAGCTCAGATGCTGAGGAAGGCATCTCTGTAGGTGATCCCCACTCATGGCACCAGCTGGGTCCTGAGTGAGCCAGGGCACTTACTGCTGTGTGTCAGGCCCTGGGCTAAGTGCTGGGGCTGTGAAGAAAGGCAAGGAGACCACCCGAGCCCTCAAGGAACTCAAGGTATAATGGGGGAGACAACGTGAAAACAGCAGGGCACCGACAGGCTCTAGACAGGACAAATGGGAGCTGGTTACAAAGGGGAGGCACCGGCACCAAGGATTGCTTTTTGATGAAGCAAGATGCCCCTGTTTGCCCTGGCACATCCAGGGCATGGAGTCCTCACTCTGGGAAAAGATGCAATGATTCTGGTCATTGAAAAGCAGGATGGCCATTGACCACTGAGGCAGATGGTCCATCCAAGACAGAATACTTTTAGGAGGGTGACGAAGAGCCTGGGGCAGGGGGCCCTGGGGCAGCAGACAAGACCTCTGCCAACAGCACATGCACGAGTGGCCTGCCCACAGCTATGCTTCTGCCAGCCACAGGGAGGACAGAAGGCCCGAGACAAGACCATACTTGGAGGAGGGTCCAAGCCAGCCTTACACACTCAAAGGGCACCAGACACAGCCCTTGGTGGTTAATGTGCCTCACTATGCTAATGATTATGCTGTGTTCATTATGCTTGTGGATTTGGGAAGGTCCCCTTTGTGGACCTTGGTAGCACCTGTGCAAAATGATGCCGTTGGACTAGAGCAGGTCAAAGATCCCTCCAGCCTGGACATTGGGTGACTCTCTGAGAGTCATAATGTCCTAAGGGCGAAGGGTGAATTCCAGGCTGCCAGCCCTGAGTAAAGGAAGTCCTCAGCTTTCACGTTGAACCCTCGGACCCTCTTCAGGCTCTATGGAGGAGGGGAGGGGAGGAAAGGGAGGGGAGATTGTCTGAGTTCTTTGGGGGGGGGGCTCCAGTGATTGCTCCGAGACAGGGATTGGAAAGAAAGTGTTAGGGCATGTTGGAGAGCCAAGGGCAGCAGAGGACATGCTTTTCAAGGTCCCCAAGCTCTGTCTCCATTTTGTGGGGCTCCTCTGTCTCTCAGAGTGGAGCATGAAGGTGAAGTGAGGAGTAGAAGTGACATCGAGTCCCTTGAGGGAGAGGAAGGCTCAGGGATGTGTGTAGGCGTAGCCATCTTGGAAGTAGAGTCCTGACTGGAGATGGCATTGAGGATGGGAATGGAGGACAGATTATCTGATGCTGAGCTTTGGGGAGAGTCAGGCCTTGGACCCACCTGCGATGACAAGGAATAGTCTACATCTGCATGCATCCCCTGCCTTTGGCACAAGAACTTGAAAAAAGCCATTGAATTCCACTGGTGGGGATCCTGGGCGCGCTCACACGGGTTGTTTCTCTTTGCAGACCCTCCAGTATGGCAGCCAGAGGCCTGCGATGGTGCCCACGGCTTCATTTGCCAATTCCTACCCTAGAGAATCCTGGGACTCGATCACCAGGGAATGTCTTCTGACTGAGGCATTAACTAGAGGCTTTTTCCTAGGGGTCTGTCTGCTTGTCTTACTCCTGGATCTTTGCTTTTCTCCTGGAGCTGATTGCATAGATGAGCACCCGACCCATCTCACTTTCATCCCCATTGTTTACTGGATTTCACTCTGTGACCTGATAATAAACTTTTTTCTGGGTAAACAGCTCCTCAAGGCTCCTTTCTTGTCCTGCAAAGACACATGCAGTTCTCCATGGCTCATATGTGAAGCAGAGAAGCCCATGAGTTTAAAACAGGGTCTGAACGTGAAGATAGGATCAAGTGACTGATCAATCAACCCACATATATCACATGCCTGCTCCATGCCAGGCACAGCGCTAACCACTGGGGATACAACGGGGTCGAAAGACTGAGTGCCTTCCAGGAGGGCGTCATTGAATGGGGGAGACAAGGGGCAAGCAAATAGGTACAAACAGTCTCTGGACAGGATAAATAGGACATAATTAAGAGAGGAGAGGCACTGGGGTGAGGAATTTAGAGGGGCAAGGAAAGCCTTCCTGTAGAGGGTGGGATGACAGCAGAGAGGAGGAGGGAGAGCCTTCCGGGCTTGGGGGACGACCAGAGAAAATGTCCAGAGCCAAGAGATGGAGCGTCTTGTTCATGCAACATCCGGGAGGTCAATGTCCCTGTACTGATGAGTGCATGACTTGGAGTAAGGTGTAACAGGGCAGGAAAGGCGGGAGGAGGCTGCATTATGGGGGGTTTGAATTGCAGACAGGGTTCCTGGAGGGGCCCTATCTAGACAGCCTCTGGAGGTTATGACAATAGGGGAGGGAGTGACGTGGTCAGATGCTCACTTTCGGAAAATCCTTTGGGTGCATGAACGGAGAGCGTACTGGAGGGGAGAGAGCTGAGGCAGGCTCCCCAACCCTAACTAATTCTCATTGCATTCCTGGAGAAGACCAAGTCAAGATCTCCAGCCCTGTTCTAGAGAAGACCCTTATGGCCTCATCAAGCTCCCTCCTGTTCTGTGGGAGCTTCTGCTCACAGGGAAGATCAGTAGGGAGGGGTCAGTCTTTGGAGACTGTTTCTTTTTTTTTTTGCTTTTCCCAAATTTATTTGAGTGGATCCTTCTCCAAAGGACCTTAGGTGCTCTTAATTCGACAAGAAGCTCCTCAGAAGACAGGAGTACAATGAACTCTTCAGTATCAGCGTCATCAGGCGACAACACTAATAAACCTATATGAAGCCTCACCGAGGTTGCCTGAGGATATTGCTGCCCTGCTCCATAAGTCTCTCACGCTCTCTTCTCTCCCTGTAATTCAATAAACATTTCAAAGTGCCCATAATGTGCCAGGCAATATGCTAAGCAAGGGAGTTACAAATAAGGAAAAAGAAAGACAGTACCAGCCCCCAGGATCTTATGCAATCAGAGTAAGCATAGCTTCTGATAGCAAATGGAGAGTGACCTGCTCTTGTTTGTTTTTGTTTTTGTTTTCCTTTTTGTAGGGCAATGGGGGTTAAGTGACTTGCCCAGGGTCACAGAGCTAGCAAGTGTAAAGTGTCTGAGGGCAGATTTGAATTCAGGCCCTCCTGAATCTAGGGCCAGTGCTTTATCCAGTGCGCCACCTAGCTGCCCCCGGAAGCCTCTTGTAATCACAAGTCTCATACACCTGCTTTCACCTTACTTGCCTGAACAGCAGCTCTTCAGGCTTTCTTGCTCCAGCATCCATGGTGTTTCTCTTTGCTCAAAATAAGAGATCACATCTTGTCTGGGAGCTGGAAGCCCTGGGCAGGGAAAATCAGTTGGGGATGAACATGGAAAGAAACTTGTAATTTACTTCTCTGTAGGGAAAGGGGAGAGGATACAGATCTGCTTCATTTGGAGAATTACTGTTATGTTCAGACATATGTGTCTGTTCTCACCCCTCATTGCTTATAAAGTAAGTAACCCCAAATAGGGTGCATCATGTTATCCTGTTCTGCAACTTCTTCTGAGAACCAGCCAAACCCTCTGTCCCCATTGTCATGTTTCATTCTGGCAGAAACTCCTAATCCCAAAACTGGATAAAAAAGGTTATTGTGTCAGATCAGCCTCAAGCTCCAGCTAGAGGCACCTTAATGAATCAGCTTTTGCTCTGTCTTTCTACCTGGCTCCTCACTCCTTGAAACCTATATAAACCTTGTGGTCTGTTGATTCAAGGAGTGTTTGCCACTTTGGGTAAAAGACTCCTGCCTGCAAACTTAACAAACCTTAGTTGGTCTGCATGATTCTTGGCCAGTCTGTTATTCCTGCCAATGACAGGGGCATGTAAGCAGGGAACATAGAGTGTGTGATGATTAAAAATATGAGACATCGTTTCTGTGTAATTTAATCATTTTATTCATATACCAGCAGGTTATCAATAAAAGAATGATTGATGATAGTCTCTCAGACCAAAGACCTCCAATGGCCAGAGGGTCACAGTTCATATACCCTTCTAACTGTAGGATATCCATCACATAGCAATGAACTCTAATTGGTTAAAAACAATCACATCTAATTGGATAACAGTAATGAAATCCAATTGGTTGACAAAATTGGGGGTGTGTTATATAAAATGAAGTCTGGGAATACTTGATTTAGGTCACTCAAATCTTCTTAAAATGACTTCAGAGGAAGGATGTAGACTCCTCCCTAAGCTGATTGGAGCACAAGTTTCCACCTAAGTGTGGTTTGTTGCAGGCTAAATCTAATCAGTAAAGTCCTTCGTTTATCTAGATAAAAGGATCTGTCTCCACCTAAGATTCTTTGTAAGCTTGTCTTGGGCTGAATCTTTTTCTTTTGAATTTTCATGATTTTTTGCATCACTCTCATTTCTCTTTCCATTTTCCCCTCTACCTCTCTTTATTGTCAAAGTCTTTTTCGATCTTCCTTGCCACCATAGAAACTTTCTATAGTCAGTGTTTTTATTCTGTTTGCTGATTTTCCCAGCCTATTTCTTTCTTTCTTTCTTTTTTTTTTTTGCGGGGCAATGGGGGTTAAGTGACTTGCCCACGTTTACACAGCTAGTAAGTGTCAAGTGTCTGAGGCCAGATTTGAACTCAGGTCCTCCTGAATCCAGGGCCAGTGCTTTATCCACTGTGCCACCTAGCTGCCCCATATTTCTTGACTTTTAAGACTTTATTAAAGTGGGGCACTGCTTCCAGGGTGGAGGGTGCACTGTCCCAAGCTTCAGGGGGTTTGTGCAGCTGTTTTTAGAGATACTTCTAGGAATTTGTAAGTTTTTAGTTCTTCCAAGGTGGTATGATGTAAGGAGAAGTATGTTTACTACTGTACTGGGCTGTGCTCTGCTCTGCAAGCAAGCATAGGCCTGCTTTTCTGCCCTGCAATTATGAATAGAGTCCTGTTCCATCATGGCTACAAGTTCTTGTGTGCCTGTGCTTCTCCCTCGCCTGGGACTGCCACCTAAGATTGTGACCTGGATCAGAGTATGGGCAAAAGAATAGAGTCCTGCCTTAGTGCTAGCAAAGAGACCCCTGTAATCTCCTTCTGGCCAATTGTTTGACCTGCTTTTCTTTTGAATTTTCAAAATTTATTTAGTAATTTATTTTCCCCCAATTACATGTAAAAATAATTTTTTACATTTTTAAAATTTTGATTTTCAAATTCTCTTCCTTCTTCCTTCTCCTCCCACTCTCCTCCCTCCCCATTGAGAAGGCAAGCAATTCGATATAGTTTATACATGTGTGTTCATGCAAAACATTTCCATATTAGTCACTTTATTAAAGAAAACATAGACCCCCCCCCCAAAAAAAAACCCTCAGGAAAAAATGCTTCAGTCAGTATGGAGACACCATCAGTTGTCTGGGGATGGATAGCATTTTTCATCATAAGTCCTGTTGAGTGATATTCATTTGGGTCATACCCTACATAACCCTAACCCTAATTTCACCTTGCATCAGTTCATGTAAATCTTTCCAGCTTTTTCTGAGAATATCTTATCTTGCTCATTTCTTATAGCAGGATAGTATTCCACATTATAGTAAACTACATTGTTTGTGATTATCATGTGATTGTTCAGCCATTCCCCAATTGATGGGCATCCTCTCAATTCCCAATTCTTTGCCACCAGAAAAGAGCTATGAATATTTTTGTACTGTGGAAATTTATTTTGATTGGGGGACCCTACCTTTGGGCTGAGATTAAAAAGCCTTAGGCCCTCAGGGTCTTTTCTGTGTGAAAGGCTGGTGCCCCTCCCCCTCTGCTTCAGCTGAGCCAAAAAGCCCCATGGGCTGTATAAGACAGCTAGGAGGAGGGATCCCAGCTCCCTCCACCCTGAGCAGATCTATCTGAGAGATCCCGGGCTCATCCAGGCCAGGCTCTGGCGTAGCCCATGCCGAGATCCCAGGCACACAGCAAGGGGCACGGGCCCCTGGAGCCCTGGGTATGGTACACACGAGACACTTGAGCATCCCTGTCCCCCCAGCCACAGCCCTGGCTGGCAGATTAGCTTGGGGTATGTGGGGGCGCAGGAAGCCCCAAGATTTGAGTGGGGAGAAGGAAGATATATATAGACCTGGGAGTGAGACAGCAAGGGGGGCAGACAAGATTAAGAGGGGCTGACAAGATTAAGGAGGACTCAGGAGACTAGAGACCCTGAGACAAACGGAACAGAGAAGGATGTAGGAGATTAAGAAGACTGGGGAAGGAGAAAAATCTAAGAGCAAGAAGGGACGGAGGTCCAGATGGAGCAGGGGGGCTTTTCAGTGGGGAGGAGGAAAAAAAGTTCCAGGCGCAGCAGGTGGAAAGAGACGTGCCAGAATGCAGTCAGGTTGTACATTTTATTTCCCTGTATTTTTATATTTAAATAGTATCTCATAAATAAACTCTGCTTTGATTATTTAGTTAAGAGGCTTCTTAATCTTTTGCTTATCAATTTGGGAGCAGTGTGGAGAAATTTTTAAACGGCCCATATTAATAGCAGTCAGATAACCAAACAGTCAACAGTCCCAGATTAAGTACCCCAGTCAGATTAGGCCCCCCCAAATTAGCCCTAGTCAGTCAAAATATTTTTACATTTGAATGGCAACTGCGGCAGGACTTACGGCCCAATGATAATTTTTCTAAACTTATAATTTTTCATAAGTCCAGTTAGATATTTTTCAAATTATATATAGTTATTACTACTTTTTTTTACAGTACATATAGGCCCTTTTTTTTTTTATTTCCCTTTGGATGTAAACCTAGTAGTGGTATGACCCAAATGAATCTTACTTTCAAGAATTGGATTTTGGAGTAGGGGAGGGGGGAAAAAGGACTGAAAACGAAGAGAACACTGGGTCCCCCTGCAAGATAGCTATTACTAACAATTATTTCTCACACAATTGTATCACCCTCTAGAAATCTTTTTTCAAATTACAGCATTTCTTATACAATGGTTTCACAAATATTTCAAGAGGAGAAAAGTTAAAAGCATAACAATAACACAAATGTTATAGAATTAAAACATGAAACAAAATTACCAGATAGCATCAATTCAGTTCACTGTATTTCTGAAATATCTTACATAGAAAAATCACTTCATTCATCTATCAATTTGACACTCTATACTGATTGCATTCAAGGAGGAATAGAGTAATTCTGATCCAATCACAGCTCCTTCTTATTCTTACAGTTGCGAATCACATGCCAGTCGGTGTATTTTGCATCAAGGTCTGATTAACTTGCAGTTAGTTAGTCTGGAGCTGTAGTTGTATCCTGGAGGTCTTTCCGCTCTGAAGGAGGAGGAGCCGAGTCTGGGAGGGCGGGGAGGTGGTGGAGGCCCTGGAGAGGAGGAGCCCTGAGAGATGACCGGCCTGGTGGGTGGTGCCGCAGGTGGAGTTTGAGCACAGGGGTGGAGTTTGGAGGCTTGGGAAGCCTTTAAGGTGGAAGAAGGGATCCTTGCAATGAAGGCATTCTAGGGAGGAGAGGCAGTTGGAGTACCTGAGTCCTGGCCCTGGGTGTGATTGGAGGAAAGGGCTCAACCCTCCTGAGGGCCTCAGGGGCTGGATAGGGCGGTGCTCTTGGGACTAGGAGGAATCTTCCGGAGTGGGCTTATGGGAAACCGGAAGTGTTTGAGCTGAGATTGCTCTGCCTTCCAGAAGCCAGCTCTGTGCTTGCAGATCCCAGGTAGGTCTGAGCCAGGACCCCCACGCAGATCCTGGCTTTTGCTGGCTGTCCTTGCCATTGGGTCTCATACTCCGGGTCTGCCAGAAGCACGCCTCCTTCCCAGGCCTGGCTCCTGGACCAGCTCCCCTGTATCTTTCCCAGACTCCCAATCACTTTCCAAATATCCTGGCTCACCCTTCTGAGGTTTACCATTGGGTCACACTTTCCCAAATTTCAGACCTACCCATAGGGATCCAGGTATCCTGCCTTCCCATCAAGACTCAGATGTCCTTTCTCCCTGACCCCACCTCCTGGTTACAGATTCAGTTGTTCTGCCTTCAGACCTGGCCCCCTGTAAGGATCCACCTTCCTGTCCCCAGACCCCTCCTTGGATGCAGGAACCAAGACTTTCTTGGTTCCCTTTATCTGAATTCGTGGCTCTTGGGCTGGTTCCCTCTCAGATCCCAGGCATTTGGCTTCCTTGAAGGATTCCAAGTCTGAGGACTACCAGAGGCTCCCAGGAGTCCTCCTTGGTTACTATTTACACCTCAGGACAGAGTCATCTTGCTTTCCCAGGCTCAGCTGTACACCTGGAACAATTCTGTTCCTCCAGTGTCCCTGACCTTCCTGAGCTATACCTTCCAGACCCTACCTCAGCTCCACTTCCCCAGCCCTCCCCTAACCCTAATTTTTCCCTGCCCCCACTTCTCTCAGAGCTCTCAGGTGCCCTACAAGGGGGCCGAACCCCAAACTGGGTTTTGTCTCCCAGTCTCAGACTTCCTCTTGTCATTCCCTGGCAGATCCACTTCAGAGCCCTCCCTTTCAAGTTTCCCTAGCTTCCTTCCCTCCTAGATCAAGCAATCTATTGTCTAGATAATGCCTGTGTGTTAGTTGGGGAGAGGGGATGCTGGGAGGGCAGAATACCAGTTGGATGAATAGCTGTGACTGGGGTCATTAAGGCTCTCCCTGGTGTCATCCCACCTCCGGGCGAGCCCCTTTTCCCTCTTGGGTCTCTGCAGAAAGATAGGGAGAGGAGCCTGGCAGAATGGGAGTAAGAGAGGGAAGGGAGTAATTTGCAAGCCTGACCCTCCAGAATGCCTGCCTGCCTCTCTCCCTCTGTAGTTTGGAATATCTCCCCTGAAGACAGGGGTTGGGCCTTTGTAATTGTTATGAGACCTCACCCTTTGTAAATCCCCATAGGCCCTCAGGAAGAGAGAGAAAGACCTCTTCCCCTCTGGGATCCTTCTCCCTCCGCAGCTCAGTCTGCAGAGACCCAAAGCCTGGTCTAAGTAGGTATTGGGTCAAGTCCAGCTACCAAAGTGGGAGGGAAATTAGAAGTTTTATTATAAGGTACAACAGATAGCAATCCCCCAGAGTATGAGCACAGAGGTGGTCAGCATGGGATTGAGATAATGGGGTGGGGGAGATGGGCTTTTTTGTACTGAGCCAAAGAAGTGGGGAGGGACTTTCCAGGTGGCTCCCTATGGTCTCATGATGATTAGAAAAGCCTAGAATTAAAACATTCCATCTATTAGTAAGAGCTTTGGCTGTTTGCTACCTTTGTGGGGCCATAAAGGGTGGGGGAAGCAGGTCCCTGAGGTAGTTAAGAACTAGGGTTATGATGGAGGAACTTTACAAAATGGAGTCACTTTGGTTCCTTTGCTACCTACACAGGATTGAGAGAGAATGGCCTCTGGGAGCAGCAGACCCCTGGCCCAGGTAAGTGCAGTTCATCCACAGCCATGGCAAACATCAGCAATCCAGGCCATTTCCAAAGACCTAGAAGATTGTCTACAAAGCTGGCAATACTCCTTTGTTTTTTGTGGTTGAGCTTTCCCTTGTGGTAACTGAAGATCCAGGAAAACCCTTCACATTTGAGTCTTGTCTGGACAGGCCTGGAGCAGAAGAGTCCGAAGGCTTCCCCAGCTCTTTTTTTTTAAAGGAGTTTGCCCTTTTATTTTTGTTTTATTTTAATTTTTAAAAAAAGATTAATAGTATTTTAATTTTTTCCAATTACATGTAAAAATAGTTTTCAAAATTTATTTTTGTAAGATTTTGAGTTCCAAAATTTTCTCCCCTCCCAAGACAGTAAGCAATGTGATACAGGTTATATATGTACAATCATGTTAAATGTATTCATGTAGGCATGTTGTGAAAGAATAATCAGAACAAAAGGGAAAAACTACAAACAAACCCCAAACCAGCTACAAATAAAGTCAAAATAGTATACTTCGTTCTGCATTCAGACTCAATAGTTCTTTTTCTGGATATGGAGAGTATTTCCCAGCCTGTGTCATTTGGAATTGTCTTGAATCATTGTAGAAGAGCAAGCCTTTCCAGGTTTCTCTGAAATTCACCTGCTCACCATTTCCTATAGCACAATAGTATTCCATTACATTCATATACCAGGCATTCCCCAGTTGATGGGCATCAACTTCTAATTCTTTGCCACCACAAAAGAGTCGCTATAAATATATATTTTAATTTTTTTCCTTTATTAGGTATTTTATTTTTCCCAATTACATGTTAAAATAAATTTTAACATCCATTTTTAAAATTTTGTGTTCCAAATTCCCTCTGTTCTTCCCTCCCCGCCCCCCTTTTCAGGAGGCAAGCAATTCAAAGTAAGTTATACATTTATAATTATGCAAAACATTTCCATATTAGTCATGTTGTGAAAGAAAATAGACCAAAAACCCTCAAGAAAAATTAAGTTTAAAAAATTATGCTGGGACAGCTAGGTGGCACAATGGATAAAGGCCCCGGATTCAGGAAGACCTGAGTTCATATCCAGCCTCAGACACTCGACACTTACTAGTTGTGTGACCCTGGGCAAGTCACAACTCTCATTGCCCCTCAAAACAAAACAAAAAAAATCATGCTTCAAATTAAAACAACTCTTAGGTATCACCTCACACCTATCAGAGTGCAAATATAACCGAAATAGAAAATATTAGATGTTGGAGGGGATGTGGGAAAGCTGGGATGCTAATCCACTTTTGGTGGAGTTGCGAAAAGATCCAACCACTCTGGAGAGCAATTTGCAACTGTGCCCAAAGTGCTATAGAACTATGCATGTCCTTTGATCCAGCAATACCACTGCTAGGTTTATATCCCCCAAAAGAGAAAAAGACCTATTTGTACAAAAACATTTATAGCTCTTTTTGTGGTGGCTAGGAATTGGAAATCAAAAGAATGTCCATTAACTGGGAAATGGCTAAACAAACTGTGATATATGATGGTGATGGAATATTATTGTGCTATAATAAATGACAAGCAGGTTGATTTCAGAAAGGCCTGGAAAGACTTGTATGAATTGAGGTTTAGTGAAGTGAGAGAAACCAAGAGAACATTGTTCACAGAGACAGGAATATTGCTTGATGAAGAACTGTGAAAGACTTAACAATGCAGTGATGGAACACAGACTGAAGCATGTTATTTTTCATTCTCTTTCATTTATTTCTTTTATTCAAGTTTTCTTATACAAAATGACTAATATGGTAATGTTTTACATAATCCTACATGTATAACCCATATCTGACTGCTTACTGCCTTTGTCCAGGGGAGTGAAGGGAGGGAAGGAAGGATAAAAATTGGAACCCCAAACTACAAATAAAAATGTTTATTACTTTTAAAAAAATTATGCTTCAATCTGTATTCAGACACCATTAGTTCTTTCTCTGGGGATAGATAGCATTTTTCATCATAAGGCCTTCAGAGTTTTTCTGGATCATTGCATTGCTGAGAATAGCTGTCATTCACAGCTGACCGTCTTACAATGTTGAGGTTATGTAAGTCTTTCAGCTCATGTAAGTCTTTCCAGTTTTTTTCCAAGAGCATCCTGTTCTTCATTTCTTATAGTATAATATTATTCCCTCATAATCACATATCATAATTTGTTCAGCTATTCCCCAGGTGATGAACATCCCCTCAATTTCCAATTCTTTGCCACCAAAAGAGCTGCTATAAATATTTTTTGTATATATCAGTCCTTTCCCTTTTTGTTTTCTGTCTCTTTTTGGATACAGACCTAGTGTGTTATTGCTAGGTCAGAGTATATGTAGTTTTATAGCCCTTTGGACATAGTTCCAAATTGCTCTAAAGAATGGTTGAATCAGTTTACAACTCCACCAACGATGCGTTACTGTCTCATTTCCCCTATATCCCCCACAATATTTGTCATTTTCCTCTTCTGTCCTGTTATCCAATCCAGTATGTATGAGGTGGTACCCCAGAATTTTTTTGTTTTTTTTCCTCATTTATTTAGAATTTTATTTTTTTCCCCCAAATTACATGTAAAAACATTTTTTGGGGGTGCAGGGCAATGAGGGTTGTGACTTGCCCAGGGTCACACAGCTACTAAGTGTCAAGTGTCTGAGGCCGGATTTGAACTTAGGTCCTTCTGAATCCAGTGCTTTATCCACTGCACCACCTAGCTGCCCCCGTAAAAACAACTTTTAACGGTAATTTTTAAAACTGTGTTCCAAATTCTCTTTCTCCCTCCCCACCCCCTCTTAAGAACACAAGCAATTCAATATAAGTTATACATGTGTATACATGTATATATTTTTTTTCTTTTTCTTTTTTTTTTTTAATGTATGAGGTATTTTATTTTTTCCATTACATGTAAAGATAGTTCTCAACTTTTGTTTATACATGCTTTACAATTTCAGATTTTTCTCCCTCCCACCCCTCCCTCCCCCCTCCCCTAGACAGCAGGCAATCTGATATAGGTTATATCTATATATCTCCATACATATACATATAGATATATATATACACACACACATATATATATATATACATAATAACATTAATCCTATTTCTGCATTAATCCTGTTACAAGAGAAAGAATCAGAGCAGTGATGCAAAACCTCAAAATAGAAAGAAAAAAAAAAAACCAACAGCACCCAAAACAAAAGAAATAATATGGTTCAATCAACATCTATACTCCACAGTTCTTTCTTTCTTTTTTTTTCTTGGATTTGGAGATCCTCTTCTATCATGAGTTCCCTGGAACTCTTCTGTACCATTGCATTGGTGAGAAGAATATAGTCCATCACAGTAGGTCAACACTCAATGTTGATGATACTGTGTACAATGTTCTTCTGGTTCTGCTCATCTCACTCATCATCAGCTCACATAAGACCCTCCAGGTTTCTCTGAACTCTTCCTGCTCATCATTTCTTACAGCACAATAGTATTCCATTGTATTCATATACCACAACTTGTCCAGCCATTCCCCAATTGATGGGCACCCCCTCAACTTCCAATTCCTTGCTACCACGTAAAGAGCAGCTATAAATATTTTTGTACATGTGGGTCCCTTTCCCCCTTCCATGATTTCTTTGGGCAAAAGACCTAAAAGTGGGATTGCTGGGTCAAAGGGTATGCACAGCTTTATCGCCCTTTGGGCATAATTCCAAATTGCTCTCCAGAATGGTTGGATCAGCTCACAGCTCCACCAACAATGCATTAGTGTTCCAATTTTCCCACAGCCTCTCCAACATTTATTATCTTCCTTTTTTGTCATTTTAGCCAATCTGATAGGTGTCAGGTGGTACCTCAGAGTTGTTTTAATTTGCATCTCTCTAATCATTAGAGATTTAGAGCATTTTTTCATATGGGAATAGATAGCTTTGGTTTCTTCATCAGAAAACTGCCTGTTCATATCCTTTGACCATTTCTCAATTGGGGAATGACTTGGATTCTTATAAATTTGATTTAATTCCCTATATATTTTAGAGATGAGGCCTTTTCAGAAGCACTGGCCTCAAAAATTGTTTCCCAGCTTTCTGCCTCCCTTCCAATTTTGGATGCATTGCTTCTGTTTGTACAAAAATTTTTTAATTTAATATAATCAAAATCATCCATTTTGCATTTTATAATATACTCTATCTCTTGTTTGGTCAAAAACTGTTTTCCTTTCCAAAGATCTGATAGGTACACTATTCCTTTCTCTCCTAATTTACCTATGGTATCACCTCTTATGTCTAAACCATGTATCCATTTTGACCTTATTTTAGTATAAGGTGTAAGATGTTGGTCTATGCCTAATTTCTGCCATACTATCTTCCAGTTTTCCCAGCAGTTTTTGTCAAATACTGAGTTCCTATTCCAGAAGCTGGAGTCTTTGGGTTTATCAAACACTACATTACTAGTGTCATTTACTACTGCATTTCCTGAGCCTAGCCTATTCCATTGATCTACCACTCTATTTTTTAGCCAGTACCAGATAGTTTTGATGACTGCCGCTTTATAGTAAAGCTCCAGGTTTGGTACCACTAACCCACCTTCCTGTGAATTTTTTTTCATTATTTCCCTGGATATTCTTGATTTTTTGTTTTTCCAGATGAATTTTGTTATTATTTTTTCTAGCTGTATAAAATAATTTTTAGGTAGTCTGATTGGTATGGCACTGAATAAGTAAATTAATTTAGGCAGTATTGTCATTTTTACTATATTAGCTCTGCCTATCCATGGGCAATTGATATCTTTCCAATTATTTAGATCTGATTTGATTTGTGTGAAGAGTGTTTGGTAGTTGTGTTCATAGAGTTCCTGGGTTTGTCTTGGCAAGTAGACTCCCAAGTATTTTATGTTATCTACCGTTACTTTAAATGGAATTTCTCTTTCTATCTCTTGCTGCTGGACTTTGTTGGTCATGTATAGAAATGCTGATGATTTATGTGGATTTATTTTATATCCTGCTACTTTGCTAAAGTTGTTAATTGTTTCAAGTAATTTTTGACTTGATTCTCGAGGATTCCTTAAGTATACCATTATATCATCTGCAAAGAGTGATAGTTTTGTTTCCTCCTTGGCTATTCTAATTCCTTTAATTCCCTTCTCTTCTCTGATTGCTAAAGCTAACATTTCTAGAACAATATTAAATAATAGGGGTGATAATGGACATCCCTGTTTCACCCCGATCTTATTGGGAAGGCCTCTCATTTATCTCCATTGCATATAATACTTGCTGATGGCTTTAGGTAGATACTGTTTATTATTCTAAGGAAAGCTCCCCCTATTCCTAAACTCTCTAGTGTTTTTATTAGGAATGGGTGCTGTACTTTGTCAAAAGTTTTCTCTGCATCTATTGAGATAATCATATGATTTTGGTTGGTTTTCTTATTGATGTGGTTGATTATGTTAATAGTTTTCCTAATGTTGAACCAGCCCTGCATTCCTGGTATAAATCCCACCTGGTCATAGTGTATTATCCTGGTGATCACTTGCTGTAATCTCCTTGCTAATATCTTATTTAAGATTTTAGCATCAATATTCATTAGGGAGATTGGTCTATAATTTTCTTTCTCTGTTTTTGCTTTGCCTGGTTTTGGTATCACCACCATATTTGTGTCATAAAACGAATTTGGTAGAACTCCTTCTTCACCTATTTTTCCAAATAATTTGTATAATATTGGAATTAATTGTTCTTTAAATGTTTGGTAAAATTCACCCGTAAACCCATCTGGCCCTGGGGATTTTTCTTAGGGAGTTCATTAATAGCTTGTTCAATTTCTTTTTTTTTTTTTTTTTTTTTTTTTTAGTGAGGCAATTGGGGTTAAGTGACTTGCCCAGGGTCACACAGCTAGTTAAGTGTCTGAGGCCGGATTTGAACTCAGGTACTCCTGACTCCAGGGCCGGTGCTCTATCCACTGTGCCATCTAGCTGCCCCTCAATTTCTTTTTCTAATATGAGTTTATTTAAGGATTTTATTTCCTCTTCAGTTAACCTGGGCAGTTTGTATTTTTGTAAATATTCATCCATTTCATTTAGATTGGCAAATTTATTGGCATACAGTTGGGCAAAATATTTCCTAATTATTGCTTTAATTTCCACTTCATTGGTGGTAACATCACCCTTTTCATTTTTGATACTGGTAATTTGATTTTCTTCTTTCTTTTTTTTAATCAAATTAACCAATATTTTATCTATTTTATTGGTTTTTTCATAAAACCAGCTCTTAGTTTTATTGATTAATTCTATAGTTTTTTTGCTTTCAATCTTATTAATTTCTCCTTTAATTTTCAGGATCTCTAATTTAGTGTCTAATTGGGGATTTCTAATTTGTTCTTTTTCTAGCTTTTTAAGTTGCATGCCCAATTCATTAATCTCCTCTTTCTCTTTCTTATTTAGAGCTTTCTTATTTAGAGCATTTAGAGCTATAAGTTTTCCCCTAAGCACTGCTTTGGCTGCATCCCATAGATTTTGGTATGTTGTCTCATTATTGTCATTCTCTTGGATAAAGTTATTTGATTGTTTCTATGATTTCTTGTTTGGCCCATTCATTCTTTAGAATGAAATTATTTAGTTTCCAATTGATTTTCATTCTACTTTTCCCTGGCTCTTTCTTACATGTAATTTTTATTGCATCATGATCTGAGAAGGATGCATTTACTATTTCTGCCTTTCTACATTTGACTATGATGTTTTTGTGCCCTAATACATGGTCAATTTTTGAAAATGTGCCATGTACTGCTGAGAAAAAGGTATATTCCTTTCTATCCCATTCAATTTTCTCCAGACATCTATCATGTCTAACTTTTCTCACCTCTTTCACTTCTTTCTTATTTATTTTTTGACTAGATTTATCTAATTCTGAGAGGGGGAGATTCAGATCCCCCACTAGTATAGTATTACTGTCTAATTCCTCTTGTAACTCATTTAACTTCTCCTCTAAGAACTTGGATGCTATACCACTTGGCGCATACATATTTAATATTGATATTACTTCATTGTCTATAGTACCTTTAAGTAAGATGTAATTTCCTTCCTTATCTCTTTTAATGAGATCTATTTTTGCCTGCACTTTGTCTGAGATAAGGATTGCTACCCCTGCCTTTTTACTTTAGCTGAGGCATAATATATTCTGCTCCAGCCTTTTACCTTTACTCTGTGTGTATCTCTCTGCTTCAAATGTGTTTCTTGTAAACAGCATATTGTAGGGTTCTGGTTTTTAATCCACTCTGCAATTCACTTCTGTTTTATAGCAGAGTTCATACCATTCACATTCACAGTTATTATTACTGACTGTCTATTCCCCTCCATTCTATTTACCCCCTTTGTACTTTTCCCCGCTTCTTTCACCCTATTCCTCCTCACCAACGTTTTACTTCTTACCATGCCTCCCCCGATCTGCCCTCCCTTTTTATCACCCCCCTCTCTTTTCTTTACCCTTTTCTCCCTTGCTTTTGTCCTCCCTTCTATCAGTCCCCCCCCTTTCCCTTCCCCTTTTGTTTCCCTAAAGAATGAGTTAAGTTTCTTTATCCCAATGAACGTATATGTTATTCCCTCTTTGAGTCAAATCTAATGAGAATAGGGTTGAAAAAATGTTCCCCCCTCCTTTCTTTCCCTCTATTGTAATAGGTTTTTTTTCCACCTCTTCATATGATATAATTCATCCCATTCCACCTCCCTTTCCTCTCCTCCCCATAGGCTCCCTTTTTAACCCCTTAATTCTTTTGTATCATCACATCAAAGACAATTTATATTTATACCCTCTACATAAAGTCCTTCTCTCTGCCCAAATACATTTACAGTTCTTAGGAGTTATGAGTATTATCTTCCTGTGTAGGGATATAAACAGTTTAACCTAATAGGGTAATTTTTTTTTCCCCCTCTGTTTACCTTTTTAAGCTTCTCTTGAGTCTTGTATATTGAGATCAAATTTTCTATTCAGTTCTGGTCTTTTCACCAGGAAAGATTGAAAGTCCCCAATGTCATTAAATGTCCATCTTTTCCCCTGAAAGAAAATGCACATTTTTGCTGGGTAATAGATTCTCGGCTGCAATCCAAGCTCCTCTGCCTTCCGGAATATCATATTCCAAGCCTTGCGGTCCTTTAATGTTGAAGCTGCCAGGTCCTGAGCAATCCTGACTGTGGCTCCATGATATTTAAATTGCTTCTTTCTGGCTGCTTGGAGTATTTTCTCCTTCACCTGATAATTCTGGAATTTGGCTACAATATTCCTTGGAGTTTTCCTTTTGGGGTCTCTTTCAGGAGGTGATCGGTGGATTCTTTCAATGATGATTTTATCCTCTGATTCTATGATATCAGGGCAGTTCTCCTTAATAATTTCCTGGAATATGGTGTCTAGATTCTTTTTCTGGTCATGGCTTTCAGGCAGTCCAATGATTCTCAAATTGTCTCTCCTCGATCTGTTTTCCAGATCAGTTGTCTTTCCAATGAGGTATTTCACATTTTCTTCTATTTTTTTCATTTTTTTTATTCTGCGTGACTGATTCCTGGTGTCTCATGGATTCCTTATCTTCCAACTGTCCCACTTTAATTTTTAAGGCATTGTTTTCTTCAGTGAGATTATGCACCTTTTTTTCCATTTGGCTAAGTGAATTTTTTAAGGTATTGTTTTCTTCAGTGAGATTATGCAGCTTTTTTTCCATTTGGCCAAATGAATTTTTTAAGGCTTTGTTTTCTTCAGCTTCCTTTTCCAAGCTGCTGATTCTTTTTTCATAGTTTTCTTGTTTTGCTTTCATTTTTTCCCCATTTTTTCTTCTACCTCTTGCAATTGATTTTTAAAATCCTTTTTGAGCTCTTCCAGGAAGGCTTTTTGTTCTTGAGACCAATTCACCTTCCCTTGCGAGGCTTCAGATGTAGACAATTTGAGGCTATTGTCCTCATCTGAGTTTGTGTTGGCTTCTTCCCTATTGATACAGAAGCTCTCAATGGAGAGGGCTCTTTTTTGCTTCTTACTCATTATTGCAGCTTATTTATTTATTCTTTAAATTGAGGTCTGCTCTGGGGCACCAGGTCCCTGTTTTGGGCTTCTTGTGGGGGTATAGGTGCTGTGTGGCCGGGATTTTACTCTGAGGCCTTTATAGTGTGTGGAGATCCCCCGCTCTGCACTTCCTGTCTGATTGTGCTCGGCCAGCCAGGCGCCAGACCCCTGCCTGACCGTTCGTCTCCCTCCGGCCGGTGCAGGTAGGTTTTTCCACTGTCCTTCTTGGCCACCAGATTTTTGAACCAGGTTCTGGGAGCCTCAGTTGTCCGGCTGTGACCCGCAGCTCCTGCTGACTTGCCCCGACCCCCTCGGCGCTGGGTTGCTGCCCTGTGCTGGGCCTCCCTTTTGCCCGAGTCAGACCGACCTTTTCCTGAAGTCTTCTAAATTATCTCTGGTTGGAGGACTGTGTCTCTCTGTCTCTTTGCAGGTTCTGTAGTTTCAGAATCCGTCTAGAGGCTTGATTTAATGTTCGTTTTGAGGGAACAGAAGGAGAGCTCAGGCAGCTTGCTGCTTTCTCTCCGCCATCTTGGCTCTGCCCCCTTGCTGGTGGTTTCAGATACATACTGCTTATCATTTTTAGGAAAGCTCCATTTTTTTCCTGTGCTTTCTAGTGTTTTTAGTAGGAAAGGGTACTTTATTTTGTCAAAAGCTTTTCCTGCACCTATCGATATAATCATATTATTTTGGTTAATTTTGTTATTGATGTGGTCAATTGCATTGATTTTGTAATATTGAACCAGCCCTGCATTCCTGGTATAAATCCCACCTCATCATAGTCCTTGTGATAAATTGCTGTAATCTCTTTGTTAATATTTTATTTAAGACTTTTACATCTATATTCGTTAGGGAAATTGGTCTATAATTTTCTTTGTTTTGGCTCTTTGTGGTTTATGTATCAGCACCATATTTATGTCATAAAAGGAATTTGGTATAACTCTGCCTATTTTTCCAAATAGTTTATATAGTAATGTAATTAATAGTTTTTTAAATGTTTGGTAGAATTCCCTTGTAAATCCATCTGGCCCTGGAGTTTTTGCTTAGGGAGTTCATTGATGGCGTGTTTAATTTCCTTTTTCTAAAATGGGGTTATTCAGGTATTGTATTTCCTCTTCTGTTAATCTGGGCAAGTTGAATTTTTGTAAATTCATCCATTTCATTTAGATTGTCAGATTTATTGGAATACAGTGGGACAAAATAGCTCCTAATTATTGCTTTAATTTCTTCTTTATTAGTGGTGAATTCACCCTTTTCATTTTTTATACTGGTGATTTGGTTTTCTTCTTTTTATTTTTTAATCAAATCAACTGAATGCTTATCTTTTTTATTGTTTTTTCCATAAAATCATCTCTTAGTCTTATTTATTAATTCATTAGTTTTCTTACTATCTTTCTTATTACTATTTCCTTTGATTTTCAGAATTTCCAATTTGGTATTAAATTAGGGATATTCAATTTTTCTTTTTCTAGTTTTTGAGATGCATGCCCAATTCATAGATCTCCTCCTTCTCTATTCATGTGAGCATTTAGAGATATAAAATTTCCTCTAAAAACTGCTTTGGCTATATCCCATAAGTTTTGGTCTGTTGTTTCATTACTGTCATTCTCTTTGTTGAAATTACTGATTGCTTCTATGATTTGTTGTTTGACCCATTCATTCTTTAGGATGATTATTTAGTTTCCAATTAATTTCTAGCCTATCTTTCCACAGCCCTTTATTATATGTAATTTTTATTGCATCATGATCTGAAAATGATGCATTTACTATTTCTGCCTTTCTACATTTGACTGTGAGGTTTTTATGCCTAATAAATGGTCAGTTTTTGTGTATGTACCATGTACCTCTGAGAAAAAGGTATAATCCTTTTTATCCCCATTCAGTTTTCTCCAGAGGTTTGCATATCTATCTTTTCTAAAATTCTATTCACCTCCTTAACTTCTTTCTTGTTTATTTTGTGGTTAGATTTATCTAGCTCTGAGAAGGGAAGGTTGAGGTCCTATACTCACTAATACAGTTTTGCTGTCTATTTGTTCCTGTAACTCACTTAACTTCTAAGAATTTGGATGCCAATATATTTGGTGCATATATGTTTCAGTGTTGATATTACTTTTAGCAAGTTGTAATTTTCTTCCTTATCTCTTTTAATTAGATCTACTTTTGCTTTTGCTTTGTCTGAGATAAGGATTGCTACACCTGCTTTTTTTTAAACTTCAGCTCAAGCATGATATATTCTGTTCTAGACTTTTACTTTTACTTTGTTTATCTCTCTGCTTCAAATATGTTTCTTGTAAACAACATGTTGTAGGATTCTTTTTTTTAATCCACTCTGCTATCTGCTTCTGTTTTATGGGAGAATTCATCCCATTAAGATTCACAGTTGTGATAATAAACTGTATTTCCCTCCATTCTATTTTTCTCTCTCGTGTCCCCCTGTGCCTCCTCACCAGTGTTTTGCCTCTGACCACTACCTCCTTCAATTTTCCCTTCTATCAGCCCCCTCCCTTTTCCCTCCTACTTCTGTCCTCCTTCTATCAGTGTCCCCCTTTTGCTTTCCCCCTTCCTCTTCTATTTCCCTGTAGGATGAGATAAATCTATATACCCAAATGAGTATGTATGTTATTCCCTCTTTGAGGGAAATCCAGTGAGAGTAAGCTTCAAACAATGCTCACCCCCTTCTTTCCTTCTACTGTAATATGTCTTTTGGGCCTCTTCAAGTGATATAATTTACCCCAATCTGCCTCTCCTTCCTGGTTCTCCCAGTACAATCCTTTTTTTTAAAAAAATAGTTGACTCTTTTTATTAACACATATACATTTACTTGTCTTCTGGCTTGTTGAAGCAGTAGGTAAGACAACACTTGCCACAATAATGACTGTCAAAATGGCTGGAAATAGACTCCAGCACCACATTCATCAGAAGGGCACTCCCGTCAAAGGCTGCTGATCTTGCCATTCTCATCAGCCTTATAGTACTTCAGAACAGCAAGTTTAACCTTCTTTCTCTTATGCTCATTCTTTTTGGGAGTGGTGTAAGACTTCTTTCTCTTCTTGGCACTACCTCTGTGTCTCAGAACAAGATGAAGCATAGACTCTTTCTGAATCTTGTAGTCAGACAAAGTCCATCCATCTTCCAGTTGCTTGCCCGCAAAAATCAACTTTTGCTGATTAGGGGGAATACCTTCCTTATCTTGTATCTTCGCATTGACATTTTCAGTAGTATCAGATGGTTTGACCTCAAGGGTGAAGGTCTTCCCCATCAGGGTCTTCACAAAAATCTGCATCATGCCACTGGGTCCACCCATTGATGGAGGATCCAAAAGAGAGTACAATCCTTTTAAAAAAAAATTTATATCATCACATCAAAGTCGACTTATAGAAAAAGTCACTGGATGGGTGCAAGGGCAGAGCCAAGATGGCAAAGGAAAGGCAGTAACCTCTTGAAGCCCCCAACATGATCACACCAAAAGCCTGCAAATAATGCCATAAGACAATTCCTGGAGCAGCAGACCCCACAAAAGGATGGGGTAAGATCATTTTCCAGTCAAAGATGGCTGAGAAGGTTAGCAGGAAAGGTCTGCTGTACCGGGATGGGAGTGGAGCCCAGCCCCATGGCTAGGCCAACACAGATCCAGCCCTAGGCCTCACCAGAGAAAGAGACATCTAGAGCCTCTGAATAGGCTACAGTTGCAGCTGCTTCTGAAAGTCAGCTCACAGTCTGGTGAGAGGGTTGAGCTGTTGGCTGGAGGAGATTGCAGGGATCTCTGCTGGCAGAACTCTTATTGTTTTGCCCATGCTCGGAACCAGGAAGCAGTCTTGAGTGGTGGGCCCAGGTGGGGGAGGGGTGCAGGTGGGCCTAAAGCTAGCAACCATAGTGAAACATAATTCTGTTTCCTGGTTAAAGAGCAAGCAAGCCTGGGGCTATTTACAGACCAGAGCACAGGCCAGGGGAGTGGAAAACCAGCCTCTCCTTAAATTGTACTACCTGGGACCCCCTGAAGCTTGGGATATTGCATCCTGGAGGCAGTGTCCTACTTTAAGGAGGAGTTAAAAGTCAAGAAATAGGCTAGAAAAAAATGAACAGACAGAAAAAAATGCGGGCCATTGAAAGTTTCTTTGGTGACAATAAAGATCAAAATACACCCTCAGAATATGATAACAAGTCAAAGGTCCTACATCCAAAGCTTCCAAGAAAAATATGAATTGGTCTCAAGCCATAGAAGCACTAAAAAAGGACTTTGAAGATAAAGTAAGAGAAGTAGAGGAAAAAATGGAAAAAGAAATGAGAGTGATGCAGGAAGGTCATCAAAAAAAAGTCAACAGCTTGAAAAGCCAAATGGAAAAGCTCTGAAGAAAATCATTGCTTAAGAATTAGGATTGAGTAAATGGAAGCTAATGACTTTATGAGAAATCAAGAAACAATAAAGCAATCCAAATGAATGACAAAATAGAGGTAATGTGAAATATCTCCTTGGAAAAACAACTGACTTGGAAAATAGATCCAGAAGATATAATTTGAAAATCATGGGACTACCTGAAAACCATGATCAAAAAAAGAGCTTAGACAGCATCTTCCAAGAGATTGTCAGGGAAAATTGCCCTGATCTTCTAGAAGCAGTAGGTAAAATAGAAATGGAAAGAATCTACCGATGACCTCTTGAAAGAGATTCCAAAATGAAAACTTCCAGGAATTTATAGCCAAATTCCAGAGCTTCCAGGTCAAGGAAAAAATATTGCAAGCAGCCAGAAGAAACAATTCAAGTACTATGGAGACATAGTCAGGATAACACAAGATCTAGCAGCTTCTACATTAAAGGGTTGGAAGGCATGGAGTATGATATTCCAGAGGGCAAAGGAACTGGGATTACAATCAAGAATCAAGTACCCAGCAAAGCTGAGTATAATATTTCAGGGGAAAAATGGGACTTCAATGATAAAGAGGAATTTTGGGCATTTGTGATGAAAAGAACTGAACTGAATAGAAAATTTGACTTTCAAAGATCTGCTGGGAATGACTTAGTTATTTGCAACAATGCAGTGGTCCAAGACAACTCTGAAGGACTTATGAAAAATGCAATCCACCTACAGAGAAAGAACTGATGATACCTAAATACAGATGGAAGTATAATTAAAAATATATATATTCCTTTTCCTAAAGTTTTTTTTTGTCTGATATGTTTTGCATGACTGCACATGTATAACTTATATTGAATGGCTTGAGTTCTTAAAGAAGGAGTAGGGAGGGAGGAAGAGAATTTGGAACACAAAGTTTTAAAAATTAATGTTACAGTTTGTTTTTACATGTAAGGTGGGGGAAAATTCTAAATAAATAAATAAATTCAAAAATCTAAATCAACTTGTATCCACACCCTCTGTCTATGTATACTCCTATCTGTCCTATTAGATATATAGCTTTCAAGAGTTATAAATATTATTCCCATGTAGGGATGTTTAACCTTATGAAATAGCATGGGTAATTTTTTTTTCCTGTTTACTTTTTCCTGCTTCTCTTGAGTCTTGTATTTGAAGCTCATATTTTCTGTTTGGTTCTGGTCTTTTCTTCAGGAAAGTTTGAAAGTCCCCTATTTCATTGAATGTCCATCTTTTCCCCTGAAAGATTATTGTGCTCAATATTGCTGGGTAGTTGATTCTTAGTTGCAATCCCAGTTCCTTTGCCTTCCAGAATATCATATCCTAAGCCCTCTGATCCTTTAATGTTGAAGTTGCTAGGGCCTGTGTAATCCTGACTGCAGCTCCATGATATTTACATTTTTTCTTTCTGGTAGGTTGCAGTATTTTCTCCTTTACCTGCTAATTCTGGACTTTGACTACAATATTCCTTGGAGTTTTCATTTTGGGATCTCTTTCAGGAGGTGATTGGTGGATTCTTTTAATGATATTTTATCCTCTGGTTCTAGGATATCAAAGTAGTTTTCCTTCATGATTTTCTGAAATATGCTGTTCAGGCTATTTTTTAAATCATGGCTTTCAGGTATTCCAATAATTCTTAAATTATCTCCTGGGGATCTATTTTCCAGGTCAGTTGTTTATCCAATGAGGTATTTTACATTTTTTTCTTTTTTCATTCTTTTAATTCTGTGTAACTGATTCCTGATATCTCATAGAGTCATTAGTTTCTATCTACCTAATTCTAATTTTTAAGGAATTGTTTTCTTTTCATACCTCTTTTCCCATTTGTATTTTTCCCAACTGTATTTTTTAAGAAATTGTTTTTGGGGCAGCTAGGTGGAGCAATGGATAAAGCACTGGCCCTGGATTCAGGAGTACCTGAGTTCAAATCCAGCCTCAGACACTTGACACTTACTAGCTGTTTGACTCTGGGCAAGTCACTTAACCCTCATTGCCCAGCTCCCCCCAAAAAATTGTTTTCTAGGGCAGCTAGGTGGCACAGTGCATAAAACATCTCAGGAGGACCTGAGTTCAAGTCTGGCCTCAGACACTTGATACTTACTAGCTGTGTGACCTTGGGCAAGTCACTTAACTCTCATTGCCCCACCAAAAAAAAGAAAGAAAGAAAAAAAAGATTGTTTTCTTCAGTCACTTTTTGTTTCTCCTTTTCTAAGCTGTTGACTCTTTTTTCATAATTCTTTTGCATAACTCTCATTTCTTTCATTTCTTTCCTGTTTTTTCTTTTACCTCTCTTATTTGGTTTTTGTTTTTTCTTAACTCATGTCCTCCTGAATCCAGGGCCGGTGCTCTATCCACTGCGCCACGTAGCTGCCCCTTTATTTGATTTTAAAAATACTTTTTGAGCTCTTCCAAGAAGGCTTTTTGGTCTTCAGACCAATTCATCTTCCCCTTTGAGGCTTTACATGTAGGCTTTTTCACATTGTTGTCCTCTTTCAAGTTTATGTTTCGGTCTTCCCTGTTGCCAAAGTAGCTTTCAATGATGAGTGTTCTTTTATTTTCTTACTCATATTTTAGCCTATTTCGCAACTTTTGTTTTGTTTTGCTTTTGTTTGTTTTTTTGGCAAGGCAGTGAGGATTAAGTGATTTGTCCATTGTCACATAGCTAGTACATCCCAACTGTCTGAGGCTGAATCTGAACTCAGGTTCTCCTGACTCCAGGGCCAGTGCTTTATTTACTGCGTCGCCTAGCTTCCCCTTTCTCACTCCTCTCTCTCTTTATATTTAGCAACTTTTAAAGTTGAACTCTTTTCCTGGGGCACAGGAAGTACTGTCCCAAGCTTCTTGTGGTGGGGGCCAGGGGCCTGATCACTGGCATCACTGGATTTCTGCACTGGGGCCTCAGGGACTTGCAGCTTTCTCACTGAACAGGTATGACCTGGTTTAGTCATGCCTATTGTGTATGAGATATTCTGGCTGTCAGTTTACCTTCTGTGTTGGGACTGGAGGCCTCACAAATGGCCTGCTATGCCACTAGCCCTCTGAGCCAGGACTGAGTGGCCTCAGATGTTGATCTGTGCTGTGGCTAAGAGTCTCCTGCTGCCTTTCTCAGATACCCTCTGTGCTGTGTGGTACTCCCCTTTTACCCAAGTGAGACAGACCTTTCCTGAAGTCCTTCTAAGTTATCTTAAGCTGGAAGATTGTTTTAGTCCATCTTTTTGTAGGATCTGTAGTTCTAGAATCTGTTTAGAGGCTTGATTTAATGTTATCTCTGCGGGAAACTGGGGAGAGCTCAGGCAACTTTCTGGCTTCTCTTTGCCATCTTGGCTCTCCCCCTGCCCCTTTCCCAACTCTTGTCTTTTGGTGCTGGTACTGCTTGTGTCCTTCTGCCTCAGGTCACACAAGCCTTTCTGAATCCCTCTGAATCCCTCTCTTTTACTGTTCTTGGGTTAAGTCAATAAGCATTTTAGAAAGGTCCTAGCTATACAAGCCCCAAATTTCTAGTACAGAGAGCTCTGGGACCATCTCCCTGCTCTTGTGTTTTTGAGACCTACCCAGGCACAGAGATTGAATGATGGAAGGCATCTCTACTGCTCAAAAAAGAGGCC